>NC_090924.1:728361723-728689223 GCF_040938575.1 Ambystoma mexicanum
GTTAAAGTCCAAGGAGATGATCTTGGATTCACTTAGGAGATGTGAAAGTCTATGCTGGAGAGGCCGACATAACCTGTAACGCTCACCTGATTCTCGCAGAGGCGCCCGTCTTGACTGGGCGACTACCGTATCTTCAAAGGTGATGTGTAGCACCCGGTTGGCTCTTTGGGCTGGACCTCTGTGCACTGTATGCCTGACGTGTAGAGTAAGATGTCTGCAGATAGAAAATATGGGGTTAATGAACTGGGGTTATTGGGGTGTCCCTATCTCTTTCCTCTTCTCCTCTCCTGTAGACCCCCAAAGGTTAACGCTCTCACCTTAGGTAAGTGAATGCCGAGCTCTCCATCTGCCTCGGGGCAGGGTGCTGTAACCAGTTTCTTCACTGGATAGGTAGTGCAGGCCTCTTGACTTCAGAGGACTGCTGTCCGTCGTTTACTGCATGAACGGTAAGTTTCGAGTCATTCAAATGTCTTTAAAGTCTTTAGTAATGATGTCTCTTGTTTTGCAGGGTTCCGGCGATGGCGGTTGACGGGCTGAAGTGAGTTGAAGATGGAGCCCGTGTGATGAATAGAAGCGCCTGGAAGCACGTAAGTAAGCGCTTGTTGCCTGCTTAACTATGCGCTCTAACTGTCTTTTTATTTTGCAGGTACGAGTTCGGAGCGGCTGCAGGGTGCCGGAATACCCACTGGATTAGATGTGGAAAGGAGTAATGGCAAGTGAGTATTAAAGTTCCCCAATGTCTTTAAACGCACCTTGTTTTGTCTTTCAGATGCGGGATGCAGCGCCGAAGGCCTCCGGAGCGTGCAAAGAGTTGGTAAACTTTTGTCTTTCAGATGCCGGAATGCTAACCTGTTCTTTCTTGTCTTTATAGGTGTTGCTGAAGACTGGATTCAGGATGGTAAGCCTTTGCCTTTCAGATGCCGGAATGCTAACCTGTTCTTTCTTGTCTTTATAGGTGTTGCTGAAGACTGGATTCAGGATGGTAAGCCTTTTTCCTTAGGCCCAGGACCGGATGCAGAAGACACGATGAGCGTTCTGCTGCAGAGGTTGCAGAATAACGCAAAGCAAGATTCATCCACCGGGTGTGGTTTAAATAGCCTCCTGTAGTGCTTAGGTGTCTCCTTCCACAGCCACGCCTAAGTAAGAAAAGAGTTCCTGGTAAGAAAAGAGTTCCTGCCTTCCAGAAGAGTTCCAGTGTTCTGAATCTAGGGAGTGGCTCCAGCCCCAACCCAACAGGAAAAGTAGTTCCAAACAGAAGAGGATCAGAGGCTCAACTGACAGGCAAGTAAGCAGCATGGTCTGCTGAAGGTAAGTCCACCCAAGCATTATGAGCCCGGCGCTTCCAGCGCTGGGACTGGGCATATTTATGAGCCTGGTGCCACAGGCGCCAGGACTGGGTCCAAAAGGTCCCAATTGGGACTAGTTGGCACTCGGAACCTGGGTTATGGATCTGCTTCCAAGGGAGTTGGGAAAACCCTGACCTTTTGGAAGCAGAGATCATGACAGTACCCCCCCTCAAGGCCCCTCCCAAACCGGGCTTCTCCGGGGGTTTTGGCTTGTCAGGAAATGTTCGGTGAAATCTTTTGATTAGGCGAGGAGCGTGGACATATTCAGCAGGTTCCCAGGATCTCTCTTGGGGGCCGTAGCCTTTCCAGTCAATTAGGTAGAATAGTTTAGATTTGGAGATCTTGGAGTCCAGAATGCTTTTGACTTCAAACTCGAGTTCTCCATCCACTAGGATAGGTTTTGGAGATTTGGTTAGTCGGGTTTGAGGTTGCACGGGTTTTAATAGAGAGACGTGGAAGACCGGATGTATCTTCATGTGCGGGGGCAAGTCCAACTTGACCGCTACTGGGTTTACCATGGTAGTGATGGAATAGGGACCAAGGTATCTTGGGTTGAATGTGCGTGGCCCTTTTAGAGATAGATATTTGGTGGATAACCAGACTTGATCCCCTACTTGATAATGAGGGGCTTCCTTCCGATGTTGATCTGCTCCTTTCTTGTATTGTTCTTTAGCCCTTTGAAGGTGAGAAACAGCTTCCTTAAAGGCTTGGGTGATTGTAGAATGCAGGTAGTCTACTGCTGGTGTTTCAAGATCTTGGAGGGGATCCAACTCCGAGGTTCGAGGGTGACTGCCGTACAAAAGAAAAAACAGGGTTTTCCCAGTTCCCGAATGGACAGAGTTATTGTAGGCATACTCGGCTATCCAAAGGATATCTTTCCAAGTTTTTTCAGTTTGTTGCAGCATGCAGCGTAAATACTGTTCCAGAGTTTGATTGGTCCTCTCGGTTTGTCCGTCGGTCTGAGGGTGGTGACTGGTCGATAGTCTCACATCAATTTGAGCCGACCGACAGCAACTTCGCCAAAAATGAGAAATAAATTGACTACCTCGATCCGAAATTAGAACCGAAGGAAAACCGTGCAGTCGGACGATGTTTTCGAGAAATTCTCGGGCCAGAGTTGCTGCTGTTGGCAAGCCTTTGAGCGGAATGAAATGCGCCATCTTGGAGAATAAGTCCACGATTACTAGAATCGTATTGTATCCGGAGCATGGAGGTAGATCGGTGATGAAGTCCATAGAAAGCGTATGCCAAGGGCGAGGTGGGATGTCAATAGGGCGTAAGAGGCCTGCTGGTCTTTCCTTTTGACTCTTGTTTTGGGCGCATACTCCACAGGACATTATAAAGTCTCTGATATCTTTTTTCCAAGACGGCCACCAGAAGTAGCGCTTGATCTTTTCTAAGGTCTTGGCTATACCGGGATGACCTTCCATTAAAGAGTCGTGATAACAAGAGATTACATTTTTCTGTAAATCTGTGCTGGGTAGGTATAATCGTTCTTGGAAATACAATAAGTTGTCCTTTACTGCAAAGTCCTTTCCCTGCAGATGCCAATTCTGTATTTCTGCTGGAGTTACAAGTTGCCTGGCTTTATCCTTAACTTCCTCTATGGATTCTGTGGCGATTACACCCAGAATTCTTTGTTCGGGAATGATTGGTACAGGTTTAGGGTTGACCAAGTGTTCTTCCACTCCCATCCGAGAAAGGGCATCGGCTTTACCATTCTTTGTAACAGGTCGATAGGTAATTATGAAGTCAAACTCGGCAAAGAATAATGCCCAACGGAGTTGTCTAGAGGATTGGGCTTTTGCGGTCTTCAAATATTGCAGGTTTCGGTGATCCGTAATCACAGTAACGGTGTGTCGGGCCCCCAGCAGATAATGCCGCCAAGCCTTAAAGGCAGACTTGATAGCCAGAAGTTCCTTGTCAGTAATCGTGTAATTGATTTCAGGAGGTGAGAATTTGCGGGACCAAAATGCCACGGGATGCAACTGATTGGTTACCGGGTCCTTTTGTGATAGAACTGCCCCCATGGCAAGGCTTGAAGCATCAGTTTCCACGATGTAGGGGAGTTCGGGGTGAGGGTGTTTTAAGATTGGTGCAGAGATAAATTTGGTCTTCAAATCCTGGAAAGCTTGTTCCGCCTCGGTAGACCATTCAAAACGTTTGTTTTTCTTTAACAAGGCAGTGATGGGCTGGACTATTCGAGAGAATTCGGGGATAAACCTGCGGTAAAAGTTAGCGAAGCCTAACATGCTTTGCACACCTTTTACGGAGGATGGTGATGGCCATTTGAGAACTGCATCGACCTTCTTTGAATCCATACGCACTCCGCCAGGTGATAATATGAATCCCAAGAATTCAACTTCAGTCACGTTGAAAACACATTTTTCCAACTTAGCGAAAAGTTTGTGTTGACGCAATCTTTCGAGGACCATTTTCACGTGTTTCCGATGTTCAGATTCCGATGAAGAATAAACGAGGATGTCGTCAATGTAAACAACAACACATACATCTATGAGCTCTCTGAGGACATCGTTCATAAAATATTGAAAGGCGGCCGGGGCATTGCAAAGTCCGAAGGGCATGACCTGATATTCAAATAGCCCATACTTGGTGCGGAAGGCCGTCTTCCATTCATCGCCCTCTTTTACTCGTACCAAGTGGTAAGCTCCTCTAAGATCCAGCTTTGTATATATGCATGCTTTTCTGACTTGGTCCAGGAGTTCAGGGATCAAAGGTAACGGATATCTATTCTTAACGGTGATCTGGTTCAGGGAGCGATAATCGATACAAGTTCTAAGGTCTCCTTCCTTTTTTGGAACGAAGAACAAAGCTGAAGAAGCAGGGGACTTGGAAGGACGACTAAACCCATTTGCCAGGTATTGATCCAGGTATTGTCGAAGGTGAAGGTTCTCAGGCTCGGTGAGGGCATAAATTCTACTACAAGGAGGAGTAGATCCAGGTATCAGGTCTATCTGGCAGTCATAAGACCTATGAGGAGGTAGAGAGTTAGCCTGATCCTTCCGGAAAACATCTTGGTATTCTAGGTATTCGGGAGGTAACTGGGGAGTCTCTGAAGAAATTGCGACCAGTGCAACACCAGGTGGAGGGTGACAAGTAGAGACACATTCTGGAAACTGGACCGTTCTTGCTCGCCAATCGATCAGAGGATTGTGTTTCTCTAACCAAGGTATTCCTAGAATAATCTGAAACTGAGGGGCCTTGATCACATCGAACACGATCTTCTCATGGTGTCCATCTTGACTTACTAGCGTCACCTCTTGAGTGGTATGCGTTACTGGCCCGGAGGCTATCTCCGTACCATCCACTGTAGTAATGACGTCCTTTACAGCCTTGGGACAAAGAGTTAGATTCATCCTCAAAACCATTTCATGATCCACATAATTGCCGATGGCACCGCTGTCGACGTAAGCTTCAATTGCATGTAATCGATCCGGATTATCAGGGCTAATGAGGACCATAGGTATCACGAAATGCGAGGTCACGGAACTGGTTTTCACGCTCGGCAAGAGGACCTCTATTCATGTCGGGCAAGGTCGTTTCCCTGCTCAGAGTTTGTAACTTTGGTAACTGCAGCTCCTACTGCCTTCCTGGCAGGTTTCACCGGACAGTCTTGAAGAAAGTGCCCTGAGTTTCCGCAATATAGGCATAATTGCAACTGTTTCCTCCTTTCCCGCTCCCTTTGTGTTAGAGTACCTTTCAGACCCCCTATTTGCATGGGTTCCCCGGAGTCTACTCCTTTGGAAGGAGTTGGCGGTTTGGAAAATACTCGAGCATCAAACTTGGAACGATCGGCCTTCCTGTTCTGCAGCCTGTGATCTATTTGAACGACCAAGTCTATATAATCCGAACAGTCTTGTGGGGGATTCACTACTTGGGCTAAAACGTCTTTGAGCTCTCCACGTAGACCTCTATAAAACAGCGTAATCCTTTTGTCCTCAGGCCATTGAGTTTCCACTATTAGTCTATTGAAAGATGCAATATAAGCCAAAAGGTCTTGATTACCCTGTCGCAACGAAAGAAGCTCATTGTCCAAGGCCTGCCCCTGTGAATGTCTTGCGAACAGTTTTTCCATACTAAGCTGAAAGGCTTGAAAATCATGGAGAACCGGATCATCTTGATTAACTAGAGGGATCGACCAGTCTGCCGCATTGCCACTAAGGTACGAAAGTACAAAAGCTACTTTTGCTTGATCAGTTGGAAAGGCTGCTGGCCGGCATAAGAAGTGCAACCGGCACTGATTGATAAATACTGCAAACCTCTTTGGGTCACCAGAAAATCGTTCGGGCGGAGCCAGAGGTACATTCCCAGGTAGGTTGATCTGCACTGGATTCATAGAGGATGTTGAAGGAAGATTTGCCCCTGATGCGGGTAACGGGGTCTGTCCGGCTTGTGACTGTAGCACTTGTCTAGCAAGATTGTCTGTTCTCTCCTTGGAAATAATTAGTTCCCTTCTTAGAGCATTCGTTTCCTGACGAGCTGCATGCACTTCTGCCCTTAGTTCCCCAAGTAACCGGGCTAGGGGGTCAGTATCCGAGGTTTCCATAGCGCCTGGGCGAGAGTTTTGCGGTAGGCTTTGCGTTCTGTAACGCTCACCTGATTCTCGCAGAGGCGCTCGTCTTGACTGGGCGACTACCGTATCTTCAAAGGTGATGTGTAGAACCCGGTTGGCTCTTTGGGCTGGACATCTGTGCACTGTATGCCTGACGTGTAGAGTAAGATGTCTGCAGATAGAAAATATGGGGTTAATGAACTGGGGTTATTGGGGTGTCCCTATCTCTTTCCTCTTCTCCTCTCCTGTAGACCCCCAAAGGTTAACGCTCTCACCTTAGGTAAGTGAATGCCGAGCTCTCCATCTGCCTCGGGGCAGGGTGCTGTAACCAGTTTCTTCACTGGATAGGTAGTGCAGGCCTCTTGACTTCAGAGGACTGCTGTCCGTCGTTTACTGCACGAACGGTAAGTTTCGAGTCATTCAAATGTCTTTAAAGTCTTTAGTAATGATGTCTCTTGTTTTGCAGGGTTCCGGCGATGGCGGTTGACGGGCTGAAGTGAGTTGAAGATGGAGCCCGTGTGATGAATAGAAGCGCCTGGAAGCACGTAAGTAAGCGCTTGTTGCCTGCTTCACTATGCGCTCTAACTGTCTTTTTATTTTGCAGGTACGAGTTCGGAGCGGCTGCAGGGTGCCGGAATACCCACTGGATTAGATGTGGAAAGGAGTAATGGCACGTGAGTATTAAAGTTCCCCAATGTCTTTAAACGCACCTTGTTTTGTCTTTCAGATGCGGGATGCAGCGCCGAAGGCCTCCGGAGCGTGCAAAGAGTTGGTAAACTTTTGTCTTTCAGATGCCGGAATGCTAACCTGTTCTTTCTTGTCTTTATAGGTGTTGCTGAAGACTGGATTCAGGATGGTAAGCCTTTGCCTTTCAGATGCCGGAATGCTAACCTGTTCTTTCTTGTCTTTATAGGTGTTGCTGAAGACTGGATTCAGGATGGTAAGCCTTTTTCCTTAGGCCCAGGAACGGATGCAGAAGACACGATGAGCGTTCTGCTGCAGAGGTTGCAGAATAACGCAAAGCAAGATTCATCCACCGGGTGTGGTTTAAATAGCCTCCTGTAGTGCTTAGATGTCTCCTTCCACAGCCACGCCTAAGTAAGAAAAGAGTTCCTGGTAAGAAAAGAGTTCCTGCCTTCCAGAAGAGTTCCAGTGTTCTGAATCTAGGGAGTGGCTCCAGCCCCACCCAACAGGAAAAGTAGTTCCAAACAGAAGAGGATCAGAGGCTCAACTGACAGGCAAGTAAGCAGCATGGTCTGCTGAAGGTAAGTCCACCCAAGCATTATGAGCCCGGCGCTTCCAGCGCTGGGACTGGGCATATTTATGAGCCTGGTGCCACTGGCGCCAGGACTGGGTCCAAAAGGTCCCAATTGGGACTGGTTGGCACTCGGAACCTGGGTTATGGATCTGCTTCCAAGGGAGTTGGGAAAACCCTGACCTTTTGGAAGCAGAGATCATGACATAACCCTAACCCATTCGGAAGCAAGTCAAGAAGAAAATGTTCAGCATGTGCAGACTCGATCAATGACAAGGAAGAAGGACGCAAAGACTATCCAGTAGATAGAAGAAAGTGTACATTTGGACCGTGGCTCCCTTGAAACACTCCTTATAGATATTATAGCAGAAGTGAGAAAGTTACTGTTCTTGAGCCACAGGGGTTTGTTGATATTGGACCTTGGAGTGCTAAAGTAAATGGAAAATGCCCAATCTTGACTTCCTTTTCGACGACTGGAAGAGGGAGCAGTTCCCCAACTTGTTTGTCACTGAGTTTCTCATTGGACGAACAAATGGTTTTGTCTAATGACGATGCCCACAAATTACTTGTCATGATCTTTTACTATTTACTTCAAGTTCATCGGTATCTTGTCTGGCATAACACCAACACTTATGTGTTTCTACGAGATCCTATAAATTGCCCTGCCATCGGTCGATTACTTGTGGAGATTATAGAACAAATCCGGCAACTTCCTGAACACCTGACAAATTTGCCTAATTAAAAATAATTTTTCCTTACTTAAGAGTAATTAAAGGCAACATGTGGTCTATTGAACATATTGCAATTCCAGAAAGTGAGCAGAGTCAACAATGTGTGAAGAGACACCGATGGTGGAGCCTAATGTATTGGTGTATAATTCATGCCTGTTCAGCATCTATTATAGTTTTTCTGTTTCTATTGATCCACACTGTTTCCTTCAATGGTCCCAAAAGGGAAGGAGTCTGGTTAATCCTTCCTCCTCCAGTCACCTTTGCAGAACTAGACACTGCAAGAAGGCCGAGGCTGTATGTAATCTTCCTACACCAGTAGCCCATGTGAAAGCACTGATTTCTGTGACAAGTGGCCCTAGGCTTCCTTGTGAAGGGAGGTCTGTTTTTCATTTACTCCATTATCATTATGTGCGGAATCATTTGGCAAAAAAGAGACCTAAGAGAAGTGCAAGGGAAGATGATTATGAATTAAATGGTTATCTAGAAAGTACAGCACATTTGAGGAATAATATGTGGTAGCAGTACGTGAAAGAAGTGGGAAAAGAATTTCAAAGGAGGATTGCTATGTATGTGCTATCCTGCCTTATGCTATGGGAAAGTCTAAAATATTCATAGCTATTGAGATATATGTTCACACTGCTCATTGCCTGACTCACCTTGCACTCTGTCATACAAGAGGTCAGTTCCAAGGTCGAACAGCATCCTTGGTATGTGTGACAGAATGGCCAGATCCAAAAGAAGATGATTATGTCCAAGATTTGGAAACAAGAGGAAGAGCACACACCAGAGATTATGTGATAAGATATGAACAGCCTGGCATGAAGGTGTTAGGCAGAATTATATGAAGTACCTTTGGGAACACCACACACAATTAAGACTACAAGTGACAGTACAAATTTACCTTTGGTACAAGCCTGTACTACACAGTAAAGTGGTAGCGATGGCTGAGCAGCCAGACTTATCTCAAGAGCAAATGAGCAGGATCATTAGTTACAGAAAGGACAGCACTTACTATGATTCAAACAAACACTGACTCAAGGATTCTTAGTAAAAGAATATACATTTATTTACACATCAGTTATATACCATCTCACTAAAGTAAAGCAGTTGAGAAATCACACTCTTAATACACCACACCACTCCCAATAGATCCTGGACAAGTTAAACTCAAAATGAGGTATGAGCAAAACGCCACTCCAGTAATTTAAAAAGGGAGGGAAAGACACAGTTAGATAAAAATTGAGCAGCACCAACAGGTAAGTAAGCAGGGCAACCTGGAAAGAGGAACTACAGTGATGGAATCAAATCAAAAAGGCTTAGGGCCAAAGTCAATGGGACAAAAGTCTTTTGCTCAAGATCAAACAGTTCAGGGTAGTTTACTGTTAAGTCTTTGCCAAGAGTTTGGAACGAAGTTGGTCGGAAGAAATGTTACTTTAAAGAATAGAGAAGGACAAGTCCTCGGATTGGTGAAAGTTTTCAAAAACTTTCACCACGGTCGGACGGAAGGTTCAACCGGGTTAGAACAGTACCTTAAGTGGAGAAGAAGGATGTAGCTAAGGCAGATGTTCCTGGCATGTCCTGCAGGCTCACGGTTCCTGAAGCGACTGTCGGACTAACACTAAGTAGGAAGACTGGAGTGTCCTGCACTGCCCAGGGAAGAAACCAGCAGCAGAGCAAAGCAACGAATAAAAGGTGCGCCCCAGAAAACCCAAGCAGGGTCCGGTCCTTCTGGCTATCCGATTCACTGTAACTGTGCACAGTAAATTCGACCAGAGGAGGAAGGCCTGGCTTGCAGTTTGGTGAACTGGTTGGTCCCACCAGCTCAAGGGGAGAAGATTCCTTGCAGATCTTCCCTGTCATCAAAGTTTGGAGATTCGGACCCGCATCAGGGCTTCACCGGGAGGTTCAGTCGTGATAGAGGTCCTCTTCTGTCAGCTTCTCTTTGGTTCTCTTGATCCATTGGCGACTCTACCTTCCTAGTCCCAGAGACCTGCTTTTTATGCAGTTTTCCCCATTTCACACAGCCTGGCTGTCAATCACACAGCAGGGTGGCTGGCCTGTAGGGCCAGTCACCACAGCCAATCATACAGAGTGTGACATGGGTCTTCAAGGAGACCCTGTGCAGGGAGTCTCAAACCCCTCCCTCACATCCTGTCCCCCTCAGACATTCGGGCGCCTAAGGAGGGCTTCTGTTCAGAAGCTTGCCAAAGTACGGCGAACAAAGGAACCAAATCTGGTTTAGCGCACAGAGTAAAACACGATAAAGACCTTTACAAAACAAATGGCAAATAAACCCAGACATAAACAAATAAAGTAAATGGGGTCCAGCGGATTTAAGTTCAAGGCTACTAACTTAGCCTAAAACAGTACAAAGGGTATTTAAATAGACCGCGGTAGGAAAAATAGGGTAGATATCACTGCCACCAGCCCAATCTTAAAGAAAGGGGAACAAAATAATGTTCCATGAGAAACAGACAAAAAGGGATAACTATTTACCCTTTCCAGAACTCTCTGTAAGATAGTTTGTACTGGGTCTCTGAATCTAAAAAGACTAATAAAGTCAATGGCAACTTTACATGTTCTGGGAGACAGTAGTCAGTCCCAGAAAATGTAGTTTAAAGTGGGAAGTCATAAAAAGACAACCCTGTGTCACTGCGCTAAAGGTGCTGTGTAACACACAGTAAAAAGATGATGCCTATGGAGTAGGTGAAGCTCCACAGTCCATGAACACAAAAAATGTTAAACACACACAGCAAAACACATGTAACAGTGGAAAAAAAGGCTCACACTCTTACCAGGTGATAAAAATAAATCCTAGAAATCCAGCAAAGCTGCTGAGGGACTCAGTAGGTAAGGGAAATTAGCCATTCTGCAGAATTCTCCCTAACACCCCCTCTCCCCCGGAGTAAGGGACAGGAGGATTTAATCCACTCCTGGATGAATCTCTGACATCCTGACCTGTGCTCTATGGTGAAATCAAACCCTTGCAAGCAGATTGGCCATCTTAGAAGTTTTGGGTTCTCCCCTTTCTTTTGCATTAACCATCTCAAGGGTCGGTGGTCTGTCTGAATCACAAAAGTAGATCCATACAAGTATGGTCTAAACTTCTTCAGAGACACACAATGGCGAAACACTCACACTCTATGGTTGCCCACCTTGTTTCTGGTTCCTTCAGTTTCCTACTGATGAAGCAAATGGTGTGCTCCCTACCTTTCTCATCCAGTTGACTAACGACTGCACCTATACCTGTACTGGATGCATCTGTCTGCACAATGAAGGGTTGGTGGCAACCAGGAACTCTTAGGACTGGAGCTTGACAAAGGTCTTTTTTCAGGTTTTCAAAGGCTTGAGTGCACTCCTCATTCCATCTAACCTTTTTAGGGAATTTTGGAGAGGAGATTACATCCAAAGGAGAAGCTATGGACGCATAGTTCTCAATGAAATTCCTGTAGTACCCAAGTGAGACCTAGGAAGGCTCTCACTTGGGTTTGAGTAGTAGGGGTGGCCCAGTTTTGTACAGTTTTGTACAGCTTGTACTTTGCTAGGCATTGGCCTTATTTCACCTCCTCCTACCTCCTGACCAAGGTAGACCACTTTGCTCTAACCAATTTGACATTTGCCTGCCTTTATGGTCAGATGGGCCTGCTCAAGAGCCTGCAAAACATATCCTAAGTGATCAACATGTTCTTTCCAAGTAGGGCTGAACACTGCAATGTCATCCAAGTATGCCACAGAGAAGTTCCCCATCCCATTCAGAACTTAATTGACCATCCTTCAAGGTAGAGGACTGCTTGGGTTGAGAATGCAGTTTTCTCCTTGGCATGGTCTGTCAGGGCTATTTCCCAATAGCATGACGTCAGATGAAATGTACTGAGGTACTTGGCTACACCAAGTTTATCCACCAGTTCATCTGTCCTTGGCAAAGGATGGGCATCAGTCCTGGTGACTGCATTTAGAGCTCTATAGTCCACACAGAATCTCAACTCCTTGCATCCTGCCTTTGGTACTAGAACAACTGGACTAGACCATGGACTTGTAGAGGGCTCTACAACCCTGAGATCAAGCATCTTGTTGACCTCTGATTTGATGTGGGATCTCACATGTTCTGACATTCTGTACCCTCTGCTTTTCACAGGTAAACAGTCACCAGTGAGAAAATCATGTTGGCCCCAAGGGGTCAAGCCTGGTGAAAGTGAAAACAGGGAGGCAAACTGATTTAACAGAACCTTGCACTCCTCCTGTTGTTCAGATGTCAGATTAGAAGAGAGATTGGCTCTGTCTATGTTCTCATCCAAAGGTTGGCCTCTGAGTAGGTCAGGTAGAGGTTCACTCTCCTCCTCCTCTTGAGCTGAAGCTAGAAGCAAAGCTCCCACTTCTGGTCTTGAGACATGTGCCTTCAAACGGTTGGTGTGAAAGACTCTGGCAGCCTGCTTAGGTCTGCCTAAGTCCACCAAATAGTTCACCTCTCCAGGTTTACCCACAACCTTGAAGGGTCCTATCAATGTGTCCTGCAAGGCCCTCTGCCTTGTTGGCACCATAACTAGTACAAGCTGGTCTTGAGTAAACTCAACCATGCTGGGTTTCTGGTCATGCCAATGTTTGACCGGAGCCTGACCTTCTTTTAAGTTATCACTAGCTTCTGCCATCATGGGTGACATTCTCCTCTGGAGACCTATCACATAGTCACTCTGTCTGGCTTTGGGGAAGCAGCACTCTCCAACCCCTCCTTAATCAGGGCCAATGAACCTCTGACTGGATGGCCATAGAGATGTTCAAAGGGACTGTATCCAACTCCCTCCTGAGGGACTTCTCTATAAGCAAAGAGAAGGCATGGCAGTAGAAGGTCCCACTTTCTTTTAAGGGGTTCATCTAAAGTACCTATCATGCTCTTCATAATACGATTAAATCTCTCTACTAGTCCATTTGTCTGGGGATGGTAGGCTGTAGAGAACTTGTAAGTGACACCACAGTTTTTCCACATGGGTTGCATGTAGTGGGACATAAAATTGGCTCCTCTGTCGGATATCACTTCGTTAGTAAACCCCACTCTGGTAAAAATACCAAGTAGAGCCTTAGCCACAGCCTGAGCCATAACAGTCCTCATAGGTATTGCTTCAGGGTACCTAGTAGCATGGTCTACTACAACTAGGATAAACCTCTTACCTGAAGTTGTGGGGGGGTCAAGGGGACCAACAATGTCGATGCCCACCCTCTCAAAGGGAACTCCCACCACTGGGAGAGGCACCAGGGCTGCCACATTCTTGGCTCCACTCTTGCCAGAGGTTTGGCAAGTGTGACAGCTCCTACAGAATGTGTCAACTTCTGAACCCATCTTAGGCCAGTAGAAGTATAGGGAGAGGCTTTCCTTGGTCTTTTTGAAACTCAAATGACCAGCCAAAGGTATCTCATGGGCCAACTGTAGGAACTGGAGCCTATTTTCTAGGGGTACTAAATGTTTCTTGCAGTCCCCAGGGATAGACTCAGTCGGCTCACTGTAGAAGATGTCATCTTTCCAGTGCAACCTATGCTTTCCAGGCTCTTGCCCATCGAGCTGAGAAGTTGAAGACCTTCGAGAGTACGACACTCCCTTTCTCCTCTGCTGGAGTCTTCCCTGTTGGGTCCACCTTCTGCCAGTAAAAACTGCAGCTCAGGATGTTCAACAGGGTCCAGATCTCCAACTAAAACAATGTCTTCTTCCAGATTTGATTCTTCAGAAACTGGATCAACCACACAGGGTTGTACCTTACACTCAGCTTCAGCAGGTGGAGGAGTCACAGGTGTGGCTTTGGACAACCATGGCGATGTCCTGTTTGGTAGCCCAGGGGTGCTATATGTCTTTTTCTTGGAGGTCTTGGGTTTCCCCTTTGCCTCTTTCTTTCCAGGAATAGTAGTGAGAAACTCCTGTGGACTGGGAGTGATAGTTTCCTCTACCAACTCTTCTGGAGAGCCTCTCAAGGTCCTCTCCTTTGCAGGCATAGTGAGCTCCTGTTTCCTTTTAATGGGAGGCCTGGGGGTACTAGACACAACTCCAAGAGTTTTCAGGTCATTACCCAACAGTACTCTCCCAGGCACTTCACTCTGCACACTAACAGGTATCTTGACAGTCATGTCATTGCACTGGATACGAGCTGGTAACTGGGGAAGCATTTGCACAGGGCCTCCAGCTAACTTGGTTTGGCGTTTGGGTGCCTTAGCAACATCCTCCACCTTGAAAAATGATTCATCAACTACAGTAATGCTGGCCCTAGTGTCTCTAATGGCAGGAGTCTCCTGGCCATTCACAAGAACACTATCTTTATAATACTCATTAGTATTATCTGGGATGGAATTATAGACATCTAAATTATGTTGTTCCCACAAACCCAGGGACACTAAAGAAACACTAACTGAGACTCTCATGGGTTCATCAGCCAGTAGGTGAAAGTTTCCACTTACCATAGGTAACTCTTCCTCTGGGGAGAAGGCTAAGGAGACAGTGTGGACCCCTGAAGGTTTTCCCCTTACATCTGGGATCCCCTTTCACATCATCAGTTGACCCACAAACATAACATTTCCCAAATGTTTTGATGAATGAGGGCTTGTTCTGACCTCCATCTTGTTTGGGTCCAGATGGTACACTAGCCTGATTCGGTTTCCCTTGAGGCTTACCCTTATTGTTTTGTTTGGGGCCCTCTTTGGGATTGGAAGTATTAGAATTCTTTCTTATCTTTCTTTGGCTGCTTTCCCTCATCCTTCTTCTGAGTTGCCCCAAAATCCTTGTGAGTAGCCCTGTTGGTAACTGTGATGTGGAAGCACTGGCTGCCGCCCTGGATCCCGGGAGAAAGGAGGGGGTGCGGAAGGGGCCAGCTGGGTGCCAATGATGGCCTTTAAGGGAAAGGAAAACAGGGTAAAGACTACAGATCCCAGAATGCCCCACAGAATACAGCATCAGGGAGGGGGCACACTGATGGGAAAAGAAAGAAAAATAAGGAAAGGGAAAACCGGGTTTCCTTATCGTATTAGACCCACCCGAACAGAAACGAAATACAGGGTTAACCCACAGCAGCCAGAGCAGGGAGGAGGTGGGGAATCAGGGACAGGTGCGACAAAACTATTGCTGCGAACACCAAGGGCTGATTACGGGGGAGGAGCGGGGCAAGGGTTAAATGCAACTCCAAGAGACTCAGACAGGGTCTTCTCTTGCAGGAACAGCGCGTGGCGATGGGCGCCGCACCCGAATGTAGTGAGACCATCGGAGAGTACGAGTGGGCTTACTAGGAAGAAGAGGAAAACCCACAGATTAACGCCGTACCTTGTCCGAGGCAAAAGACAGCATTCCAGTGAAGAAAAGCAGCAACCAGAGGAAAAGTGGTACGAGGTGTGAAGTGTGGACAATTGCTATTTTTTTTTTCATTTCGTTTAGACGGACGGCAAACAGTTTGAGGGGTGAAAGCCTGTACACGCCGGGGTGATGTAAGAGACTATTGTGGGACTTATAAAAGCATAACCGCTGAATGTGCCAGTAAAGCAAGTCACAGCGCCAGTGCCTGCGAGGTGAAAGGAACCGTCATCAGTTGGCTGAATTTAATGTCCTGTGAAGTGTTAGTTGTGAAATTAAACAACTTTAAAAGAAAAACATTGTTTGTCTCCAGCTGACTACTTAACAGTGGTGGCAGCGGTAGGATTTAAGAGGAACGCAAATCCCCATCAGCATGGAAGCCATGTTAAAAGCACTGGCTGAAGGCCAACAGCAGCTGCAACAGTTAGTGCAAGAACAAGGGCATCAATCGCAAGCGGATCGACAGGCCCTACAACAGGCTCTGCAAGTGCAAACAGGAGCTCAGGAACAGGGCCCAGAAGCATTGAGGATTCTGGGTGAATCAGTGGCGACACAACAGGCACATCCGGCCATTCCACCTACCGTACTTCAAAAATACCAGGTGGGGGATGACCCCAGTTATTTCTTTGTAAACGTTGAAAGAATAGCCTGAGCAGCACAATGGCCACAGGACAGATGGGCTTTCTTTTTGGTGCCCCTGCTTACTGGTGTAATGCAGGGCGCATATCAGGCTGCCAATCCTACAGGGGACACCCCATATGCGGATGTCAAGAAATCAGTGTTGGAAAGACTGGGGATGGATGAGGAGTCCTATGGGCTCCCGTTTTGAGAAACCAGACTAAAACCCGGCGAGAGCCCCAGGCAATTGTTCTGCCGCGTCCAGGACTTAGCAGAGAAATGGCTACAACCCAACACAGCCACGATTGGACAGATTAAGGAAAAGGTAATGTTGGAACAATTCATTGACGCCCTGCCTAGTCCCATCCAATGGTGGGTAAGGCAACATCACCTCCTTACTCTGTCTGAAGCCATAGATGTGGCCACCGCCTATTAAAAAGCCAGAACACCCCGCACCTTCACGGCACTACCAGCGAGGCCCCACAATGAAACTCCTATCATGCGCAGCAATTACTGGGGAGCAACCAGGAATCCTGGAATAGAACAGACCCTAAGCCCACCAACGGAACCAGCATCCTAAAGGGACAGGCACCCCAATGCTTTGAATGTGGGGAATGGGGCCATATAGCCCAGTTGTGTGCCAGAAAAATCAAGGCAGAACCAATGGACGTTGGAATGTTACAGGCACCAGGATATCGGAAGAAACTGCCTTATGAGATAGAGGTAATGGTGGATGGACATCCCCAACAAGCCATGATGGACAGCGGTAGCAGACAGACGGCCATACAACCGCATGTGAGTGAGCAAGACCCAGGAAAGGTGAGAACCATTGACATAAAATGTGTACATGGGGATGTAAAAAGGTACCCTACAAAAGACATTGTGTTGGGGCTACAGGGACACGAGATACCAGTTAAAGTAGCCATTATTCCCACCATCCCAGCCCCGGTACTAATAGGGACAGATATTCCAGAATTCAACAAATGGTTAAAGGAAGCTCCATTTGCCACAACAGAGATTGGGGTATCGGCAAGAAGGGTGAAAACCACAAAGAGCCAGAAAAGGAATATGGAAAAGAACAGGGAAAAAGGAATGGATATTGCCCTCATAGACTGGCGAGTGGGGGACCATCTTCCATCGTTCCGGACCGAAACCGGATTGGATGAAACCCTAAAAAGGGCTAGGGAGCAAGCACAAGCAATGAGAGGGACCCCAGTTACCATGCCAAACTTCAAGAAAAATAAAGGGCTAATATATAGGGTGACCCGAGGCTCGGACAACCAAGAGAGGGAGCAATTGCTGGTTCCCCAGTCATACCGGAAAACTCTGATTCAACTAGCACATGATCACACAACAGGGGGCCATTTAGCAGAAAACATGACTGTGAAAAGGGTGTTGCAGAATTTTTACTGGCCTGAAGTGTATGTGGATATAGCCAGATATTGTGAGGAGTGTGCCATATGTAAAAAAAACCGAGTCCTCATACACCGGCTTGAGCACCTCTTCAAAGAATGCCCCTGATTAAGGAACCCTTCCAGAGAATAGGAATGGACATTGTAGGGCCATTGGAGCCCACCAGTAGTGGGTTCAGGTTGCTCTTAGTGATTGTGGACTATGCCACTCGGTATCCCGAAGCTTTCCCTTTAAGAGGAATCTCTGAAGACAGGTATGCAATGTGCTTATGCCGTTCTTTTCTCGAGTGGGAATACCCATGGAAATAGTGATAGACCAGGGGAGTAACTTCATGTCGGTGGTTATGAAGGAGGTGTGCAAAACCCTAGGAATTCAACACTTGAAAACCTCAGTGTACCATCCCCAAACGGATGGGTTGGTGGAACGATATAATAAAACTATTAAACAGATGATAAGAAGAGCCACCAGTCCCACAGGGTTGGGATGGTATCGGGTTTTACCGTGGGTGTTGATGGTACTAAGGGATACCCCGCAATCCGCCACCGGATACTCCCCTTTTGAATTGTTATTCGGAAGACAGCCCAAATCCATTCTGGGATTACTAAAAGACACCTGGGAACAACAGGAGGAAACCTCGCTCACAGACTATGTTAATGAACTAAGAGAACATCTAGGTAAACTGAGAGACTTTGCTCAGGAAAACCTGGGGAGGGCCCAAGAAAGACAAGAGAAGTATTATGATCAAGGAAGTCGACCTCGATCTTTTAAGGTAGGGGATAAGGTGCTGGTTTTACTGCCTACCCACACGAAAAAAATGTTGGCTCAGTGGAAGGGCCGTATCAGATAACCAAAAACCTGGGGCCAGTGAACTATGAGGTGGAACAACCTGACCAAAAAAATAGATTTCAGAATTACCACATTAACTTGCTGAAGTTGCGTAAAGAAGGAACACCAGGCGTATTATGTGCACCACTCTCAAATATGTCAGTCTCAGAGCAAATGGTCCCTAATAGCCGTAGTAGCCTTCACGATGTGGAAATGGGGGAACAGTTGAGTGACACCCAAAAGATCAAATTATTGGATACCTTGAAACCGTGGGCCGAGATTTTTTCAGGAATACCAGGACAAACACATATGGCTACCCATTCAATACCCACGGAAGAAGGGAAAATTGTACGTCTCAGGCCTTACAGAATTCCAGAGTCAAAACGTGGGGAAATAGCCAAAGAAATAGATAACATGCTCGAATTGGGGACCATTGTGCCATCTAAAAGTGCATGGTGTTCGCCCGTGGTCCTAGTACCTAAACCTGATGGTACTACCAGGTTCTGTATGGATTTTAGGCAGTTGAACGCCATATCCCAATATTAAGCCTACCCAATACCCAGAATTGATGAACTGATGGAAAAGCTGGGGTCAGCCGCATTCCTGAGCACCCTGGATTTAACCAAAGGGTATTGGCAGATCCCCCTCAAACAAGCAGACCAAGAGAAGACTGCTTTTTTGACTCCTCAAGGCATGTTCTAGTTCACGGTCCTACCCTTTCAGTTGCATGGGGCACCTGCTACATTCCAAGCCTTAATGGATAAAATCCTGAGACCGCATGAAGAATATGCCGTGGCTTACTTAGACGACATAGTAATCTTCATCCATACGTGGAACGAGCACCTGGCACATTTGACCCAAGTGATACAAGCATTAAAAGTGGCTAGTCTGCACATTAACCCCAAAAAGTCCAAAGTCGCAGCACACACAACCAAATATCTGGGGTATGCAGTGGGAGGTGGGGTGATAACCCCGCTGATGGACAAGATTCAAGTCCTACAAAAGATGCGGCCTCCTGCAACTAGAAAGGAAATCCAAGCCTTCCTGGGATTTGTGGGGTATTATAGGAGATTCTTACCACACTTCTCTACCATAGCTGCACCACTTACGGATGCGCTGAAAACAAACCGTCCTCTACAGATCATCACAAAGGCAGTGCAAGTTTTTCAGAAACTTATCCGGATGATTTCCACAAAACCTGTTCTCCATTGTCCTGATTTCTCGAAGGAATTCTATTTGCAGGCAGATGCCTCGGGTTGTGGTCTAGGAGCAGTGTTGTCACAGGGGACGGAGCAAAACCTTTGCCCAATAGCCTTCATCAGTAGGAAATTACCTCCACACGAGATTCCGTTCTCAGCGCTAGAGAAGGAATGCCTGGCAATGAAGTGGGCGGTGGAGTTTCTCTGGTATTACCTAATGGGAAGACGGTTTACCATTTTTACTGATCATGCACCCCTGAAATGGTTGGCTACACAAAAAGAGTCAAACCACAGAGTCCTGCAATGGTTTTTGACGCTGCAGCCTTACCAGTTTGTGACTGTTCATAAACCAGGAAAATATCAGATGGTGGATGATTACTTGTCACGTTCCATGGACCTGCCCAAACGGCATGGATCCTTGGGGGGAGTATGTGATGTGGAAGCAGTGGGGGCCACCCTGGATCCCGGGAGAAAGGAGGGGGTTGCAGAAGGGGCCACCCGGGTGCCAATGAACAGGGTAAAGACTACAGATCCCAGAATTCCCCACGGAATACAGCATCAGGGAGGGAGCACACTGATGGGGAAAGAAAAAAAAATAAGGAAAGGGAAAACCGGGTTTCCATATCGTATTAGACCCACCCGAACAGAAACGAAATACAGAGTTAACCCAAAGCGGACGGAGCAGGAGGAGGTGGGGAATCAGGGTCAGGTGTGACAAAACCATTGCTGGGAACATCAGGGGCTGATTACAGGGGAAGAGCGGGGCAAGGGTTAAATGTGACTCCAAGAGACTCAGACAGGGGGTTCTCTTGCAGGAACTGCGTGTGGCGATGGGCGCCGCACCCGAATGGAGCGAGACCATCTGAGAGTACGAGTGGGCTTATTAGGAAGAAGAGGAAAACCCACAGATTGACGCTGTACCTTGTCCGAGGCTCAAGACAGCATTCCAGTGAAGAAAAGTGGAAACCAGAGGAAAATTAGTATGAGGTGTGAAGTGTGGACAATTGCTATTTTTTTTTCCTTTCGTTTACACGGACGGCGAACAGGTTGAGGGGTGAAAGCCTGTACACGCCGGGGTGATGTATGAGACTATTGTGGGACTTATAAAAGCGTAACCGCTGAATGTTCGAGTAAAGCAAGTCACAGCACCAGTGCCTGCGAGGTGAAAGGAACCGTCATCAGTTGGGTGAATTTAATGACCTGTGAAGTGGAAAATAAACGACTTTGAAAGAAAAACCTTGTTTGTCTCCAGCTGACTACTTACCAGTAACCCACAAGTCAGCAGCCTTAGCTAACTTCTTTGGATCTATCTCCTTGGAATGAGCCAATTGCTGTCTGATCTCAGGAGAGCAGGCATCATAAATTGACTCCAACATAACAAGATTTGTCATACCATCGCAAGTATTTACTCTGTAACCCTTAACCCAACCATCTACGTTTTTCAAACATTCATACACCCATGTAGCCCAAGGGGTACCATCATGCCTTTTGAGGGTCCTAAACCTCTTAAGCTACTGGGAAGGGCTCTTCCCAAATCTAGCAATTAAAGGTAGCTTCACACACTCATAATCCATCCTATCCACCTCCCCCAACTCCATTACAACATCAGATGCAACAGTGGGTAGCCTAGAGAAGAGCCAAGGAAGCAACTGATTCCCTATAATGTCTTGAATCCCATGGTTATATTCAAACATTGCCAACCAATCCAAAATATCAAGCTTAGCCTCATAGATGCCAACAATTTCTTTAGGCATACGGGGACTCTTAGGACTGGAAGACCTAGAAGACTCTGGGAGGGAAGCATTTTCCAAAGACAACTTTTTCATTTGTAAGCCATGGTTCATCTCCATTTCTCTGAGTTTCAGTTCTTGATGCTTTTGTTCAGTTTGAGCATTAATAAGTTTAAATTCCAATTCAACCCTCATCTTTTCTAGAGCAATGAATTCAGGACTGAGTGTAGGACCTGTAGGGATCTCAGTGGGCAAAGGTTGAGGTTGCTGAGCAGGCAGAGGAGCAGTGAGGCCTACTTTGTGAGACACATCTGCCTCATATAACTCATCAATTGATACATTATCATCCTCATAATTTTCCACATTTGCTGAGGGGTTAGGTATTTCAGACCCACCCTCCAGACTTTGTTTCTCTAACAACCTTTCAATCAATTCTGACTTTTTGCCTTTAAGAGAGAGATTCCCATCTCTAAACAGATTTTTCTGATAATCCACAGTGTAACTAAGGAGGGTCTCCTGACTGTAGCTTTCCATATCAGACATGACTAATATTGTTTTTTTAGTGATGTTTAGCCTTGTGGTTAGTTGATCCAAGGTAATAGCAGCACTCTAAGTGTAATCACTATACTTCATCCCACCACTGCCACCAGTGTTAGGCAGAATCGTATGCAGTACCCTTTGGGAACACCACACACAATTAAGACTATAAGTGACAGTACAAATTCACCTTTGGTACAAGCCTGTTCTACACAGTAAAGTGGTAGCGATGGCTGAGCAGCCAGACTTATCTCAAGAGTAAAGTGAGCAGTTTCAGTAGTTACACAAAGGACAGGAATTACTATGGTTCAAACAAACACTGACCCAAGGTTTCTGAGTAAAAGAATATGCATTTATTTACACATCAGTTGTAAAACAATTCACTAAAGTAAAGCAGTAGACAAATCACACTCTTAATATACTACACACCAACCAATAGATTCTGGACAGGTTAAGCTCAAAATGAAGTGTGAGCAAAATGGCACTACAGCAATTTAATAGGGAGGGAAAGACAAGGTTAGACAAAAATCAAGCAGCACCAACAAGTAAGTAGGCAGGTCAATCTAGAAAAGGCTACTACGGTGAGGAAATCAAACAAGAGGCCTGAGCCAAAGTTAATGGACCAGAGTCTTTGCAGAGGATCACACAGTTCAGTGTAGTTTGCGGTTAAGTCTTTGCCAAGAGTTTGAATGAAGTTGGTCGGAAGAAAAGTTACTTTAAAGAATAGAGAAGGGCAAGCCCTCGGATTGGCGAAAGATTTCAAACACTTTCACCGCGGTCGGACGGAACGAACAATAGGGTTAGCACAGTACCTTAAATGGAGAAGAAGGCTGTAGCTGGGGCAGAAGTTCCTGGGAGGTCCTGCAGGCTCATGGTTCCTGAAGCGACTGTCAGACTGACACGAAGTAGGAAGACTGGAGGGTCCTGCACTACCCAGGGAAGAAACCAGCAACAGATCAATGCAACGAATAAAAGGTTGCGCTCCTTAAAACCCAAGCAGGGTTCCGGTCCTTCTGGCTATCCGAATCATTGTAGCTGTGCACAGTAAATTCGACCAGAGGAGGAAGGCCGGGCTTGCAGTTTGGTGAACTGTTTGTTCCCACCAGCTCAAGGGGAGAAGATTCCTTGCAGATCTTCCCTGTCGTCGAAGTTTGTTGATTCTGACCTGCAGCAGGGCTTCACCGGGAGGTTCAGTCGTGGTAGAGGTCCTCTTCTGTCAGCTTCTCTTCGGTTCTCTCAATTCAGTGGCAACTCTGCCTTACTAGTCCCAGAGACCTGCTTTTAATGCAGTTTTCCCCCATTCACACAGCCTGGCTGTCAATCACACAGCAGGGTGGCTGTCCTGGCGGGACAGTCACCACAGCCAATCATACAGAGTGTGACATGGGTCTCCAAGGAGACCCTCTGCAGGGAGTCTCAAACCCCTCACTCACATCCTGTCCCCCCCGGATATTCAGACGCCTAAGGAGGGCTTCTGTGCAGAAGCCCGCCAAAGGACGGCGAACAAAGCTGGTTTGGCGCACAGAGTAAAACACGAGAAAGACCTTTACAAAAAGAAAAGTGAATAAACCCAGCCGGAACCAAATAAAAGTAAATTGGGTCCAGCGGATTTAAGTTCAAGGCTACTAACTTAGCCTAAAACAGTACCAAGGCTATTTAAATAGAGCGCGGTAGGAAAAATTGGGTAAATAACACTGCAACCAGCCAAATCTTAAACAAAAGGGAACGCAATAATGTTCCATGAGAAACAGACAAAAACGCATAACTATTAACCCTTTCCAGAGCTCTATGTAAGGTAGTTTGTACTTGGTCTGTGAATTTAAAAAGACTAATAAAGTCAATGGCAACTTTACATGTTCTGGGAGACAGTAGTCAGTCCCAGAAAATGGAGTTTAAAGTGGGAGGTCTGAAAAAGACAACCCTGTGTCACTGCGCTAAAGGTGCTGTGTAACACACAGTAAAAAGATGATGCCTATGGAGTAGGTGAATTTCCACAGTCTATGAAAAATGTTAAACACACACAGCAAAACACATGTCAGAGTGGAAAAAAAGGCTCACACTCTGACCAGGTGAAAAAAATAAATCCTAGAAATCCAGCAAAGCTGCTGAGGGACTCAGTAGGTAAGGGAAATTAGCCATTCTGGAGAATTCTCCCTAACACCAACATCCTCAATCAGTTTGATTATTGATGTATGAGTAAGGTCTGCATCCCCATCTATCTCTAAGTATTGCTACCTCGTCCTAAAGGGCCCCAGGTCCCAGGGTTCTACACACTCCTAGGATACATGCTCCTAAAATACACACTGCCATGCTGCTATAACAAGCTCTCCTAAAATACACCCTCTTCCTTCCTTAATGGCAAACTACCACCTAATCTCTATCACTCCTTTCCTGGGCAAACGCCTGGAAAAGCTTGCCTTCTCCCAGTTTACTCTCCATACTGAAGCTGTTGGCGGTCTACATGACCACCAGTCTGGCGTTGGAGCAGCCAGAAGCATGGAAACTGCACTGCTGAAGACCAGTGAAGACCTGCTCTCTAATCTCAACTCTAACCTCCCTCCTGTCCTCATTCTTCTTGATCTATCCTCTGCTTCTATACGGTCAACCATGCCAGCCTGATCAATCATCTCTGTGACAACCTGGGCATCACGGGTCAGGGCCTAGCATGGTTGACCTCCTTTCTCTCCAATTGGCCCTCCCAGATCCAACTTGGGTCCCTTCACTCTCCTACGTTTCTCTCTACTTGTGGTGTTCCCCACTGCCCTAACCACTCACCCTGACTCTTCAACCATTACTTGGCTCCTCTGACCCACCGCATCTCTACCTTCTGTTCTAGCTTTCAGTGTTATGCAGATGACACTCAGCCCTCCTTCAAGCTCCCCTCAGCCTCCTCTGACCTTTCGCTCATTCTTGGCTGTCTATCTGCGATTCAGGAATGGTGTGCCGCCAGCGATCTCTGCCTTAATGCCAGTAAGACTGACCCCTGCTCCCGTTTTCCCTCTTGCACTCTGGCCACCCACCCTGGGCCCTCCACCCGCACCTTCCTCCGAGGCTAAGGGTGGAGGGCCCAGGGTCATCTTCAACTTTACCCTCTCCTTATCTCCTCACATCTCGGACATCTCTAAGAAGTCACACTACCGGCTGCACTCCTCAGAGGTATTCTTCCTTTTCTCACTTTCCCCCAGAGGCTAACTATATCCAGAGCTCTGGTACTCTCTAGGCTGGACTACTGTAACAGCCTTTTTCAAAATCTGCCTGTCTCTACTCTTCGCCCTTTGCAACTAATCCAGAACAGGACTGCAAGACTCGTTCTCAGCCTCAAGCATAGGGATCGTATCTCTACAACCCTGAAATATCTCCACTGGCTCCCAGTGGCTTCAAGGATCAAGTTCAAGACCCTCTGCATTGTCCACAAGGCTTTCCGGGGTTGGGGACCACACTACATCCAACTCTCTCTTCCTAAACATCTTCCTTCTCGAGCCCACCCATCATCCAACTCTCTGAGGTTCAGACGCTTCTCCAGGCAGAGAGTGGGAGGTAGATCTCTGTCCTCGGCTGGGGCCTCCCACTGAAACAGCCTCCCTTCCTCTCTCAAACCTGAGCAGGACCACCTAAGGTTCCGGAAGCAACTCAAGACCTTCCTTTTCGCTTCTGCTTTCTCTCTCTCTCTCTCTCTCTCAAGCTGATGCTCCTGCCTGCCGTGCTAACTGGTTACCTGGCCTCCCACTGAACCTCACGGGCATCAGGCTCCTGCACTACCTAATACCAGTAGCCCCTTGCAATGCCTGTGGGCCTCCCACCCACTTAGGCACTGTATCTGATACCCTACAGTCCTCTACCTCGTTGCACTTACTGAGCCACCATGCTGGCAGCACTTAGCCCACCCTTGCCACTGTACTAGACACCACACCCCCTGGCACTCCTCCTCTTCCCTCCCCCTAGCACTCGCACAATCTGAATGACGCAAGGCCTAGTAAGATTGTTTGGTTTGTCCTCCATCTGCCTACCTTTCCTTGTCTTGTCACACCTAGAAACACTTGTGTACAGGCAGGTTATAAATTACTTATTACATCATATATCATATCAAGTGGACATACAGCACATGGTCTCACCTGCACTTAGGACACATGCACCAAGGCACATGCCCCCTCACCTCATGCTCCTTGGAAACATGCTCCTACGAAACATGTTCCTACCACACACAAACTTATGACACACACTGCAATGACACACTCCTACGACACGTGCTCCAATGACACGCAATGCTATAACATGCACTCCTACAGCACATGCTCCTACAACACATGCTCCTCCAACACATGCTGCTACAACACATGCTGCTGCAACACTCATGACACACAATCTTATGACACATGGTTTTACAACACAGAAGCTTACAAGACAATCACTAATGATACATATACCTACGCCACGCGCTTTTATGCAACATGCTCTTATGGCGCACAAACACACATATACTACATGTTCTTACAACGCAGGCTTGTATTACAACACACATTAAGAATCAATAATCATGTAAATGTAAAGAAAGTTGAAATAATTTGAAAACTTTTTTTTTCCAAAAGAGTTAAGGTTAAACCAACAAAAACAAAGGGCCTCATTACGAGGTTGGAGGCAGCCATGGCGCTGTTAGCACCATGGCTGCCTCCAAACTCGTTCCGACTCCGCCCTGGTGAATGGAGTAATTACCGGTCCATTCCAAGGTTGGCGGGACCAGTAATTCCCCATTCACCAGGGACATTCCCCATTCCCATTTGAGCCCCCACAGGGCTCAATGAGAATGGGGAAGGCGCTAATAACGGTACCGCAAATTGCGGTACCGTTATTAGCTCTAGAGTCCCTTTGCAGGTCCTGTCCTTAACGCCTGAAAAAAACAGGCGTTAAGGAAGGACCTGCAAATGGAACTCGTAGTAGGGCGGTAAGGGATTACCGGCACCGGTGCCGGTAATCCCTTACTGCCCACCTCGTAATGAGGCCCAAAGTCTGCAAACATCAGAAATAATAAAGTTAAAGTAACAACATGATAAAATGTAGTAATACATAAAAAAATATTATATTTATTATATTTAAATCAAATATCATGGTTACCCTAACTCACCCACATACTTAAAAGCATACAATATTACCATAAAATTATAACAATTATAAAAATGGTATAAAATGCCAAATCATTCAAAAGTATTTTAAATGTACAGTTTTAATAAATGCTAAAAAAAAGTATAAGTGTAGTATAAAGTGTAGTACAAAATTACAACATAACAAATTTAAATTATAATATAAAAAAGCATAATTCACCACAAATAAAAAATACACAGTATATTTCCCAAAATAAATCAATAACAAAATGCACATAAGCATTCATGTCTTATACTTTACATATACAACAATATCAATTAACAAATAACTATACATTAATACACATACAAATATTAATTAACAAGGTCATCATTGTAAATAAACAAAATTTACTAAACAACAAACATTAACTTATACAAATAAAACATACACAAAACCACTAAAAAATTATTAAGATATTCTATACAGTAAAAGTCATCTCCCAACAGAACCGAGGCATTGGAACATGGGTTCCTTGGATCTACACATCTTAATAACTTGAATGTCTTGATTTTTGGCCATTTTATTCACAATTTAATAGACTAAAACATAGTTCAATTGTGGCAGGGTATCCTGAATGGGTTTCAGATTCTCTTTGATTATTGCGTTGGTACAGTTTATCTTGTCAATTTTAAAACTTGCATAATCTATATACTGTAATGTGTGATTGCTACCAATCTGTTAATGAATTAGCTATGTTTCATATGCAAATATTCTAATTGTATATTTTAATTGATTTACTTTTGTAAAATGAGTGACAATGTTATGGTAAACTAAAACACACAAATAAATAAAAAAGTTAATAATAATAATTAATAATAATTTGGCCTTTATATAGCGCTACGAACCCTCAGATATCTGAGCACTGCTTATTATTACCCACAGTGTGTGGTGCTCATTTATTGACCTCAGAAGGATGAAAGGCTGAGTTTGGCCTTGCCGGGATTCGAACCTGCGTTAGCAAGCTCTGCACAGATGTCAAAGTGAGCGCTCTACTCACTGTGCCGCTTGACCGGCATTTACATTTACTTCTATATATAACACAAATATAGACAACAGTTATAGTCATCACTCTGTTCATCAACAATGCACACATTTAATGGGTGTGCTAAATTACATTTTGTCAATAATACAAACTGTAAATACTAACAAAAACAGCATGAATGCAATGTACATTAAAATATAAATACATAAAAACAGTTAAACATTTTTATTAAAAACAAACAAGTATTTACATACTTTTAGTTACTGTGACTATAAAGCATTCTACAGCAGAAACAAAATATTGGAGAAAAAAACACCATGATATTTGATTTAAATATAACATGTTTTTAATGTATTAATAGTATTAGGTTGTTATCTTCATTATTTCTGATGTTTGTAGACTTTAGTTTTTTGTTGGTTTAACGTTAACTCATTTGTAAAAAGAAAAAAGAATTTCATATGTATAGGGTCATACATATTATTGGGGGTGAAGATGGTGTTGCCCATATGGAGGTCAAATCCATCATTGACCGACAATGAACAAGCATTGACAGTGTTTCAGCCTACTCTGTGAAATGTACGTCATTCCTCAGAAAAATACATCTCTGAATAAAAATAATAAATAATCACAGTAAGGCCTTAATGATTTTGCTCAGTAGAGATGTCTGGAACATAATTAAGCAAATTATGGAAGATGTTGGTAATACGACTTGCATTGATATTATATATGACCTGCCCATATTTAATTGTTATCCTACACTTGAATTACACATTTCTCTTTGCTTCCTTACTTGCTGATCATAATTTCTGTCTTGAACTAAAATTAAGATTAAGTTTAAGATAAACCAATAAAACACTATGCGGGCTCCACCGAGAAGCATTTCTAGAGACCTTTCTAAGCTGAACCAAAACAAAGACAAGCTGTGCATTCCTGTCAACCTCAACCCAACACTAGCTTTGTCTGATATCTATGCTCATTTTCCCATAAACGCCAAAGAAAAATGTGAGCATTAGACAAGTGTATGTCACGAATTGTATACATATTTACACCACACATAGAAGGCTGCATAATAGTGGAACAGAATGCCAAAATCAAGCAATGGATAACACAATGCACAATGAAGTTTAAAATAAATAATGGGATATAGTTTTAAATTAACCTAAAACCTTTCACAACAAGCAAAAAAATAAAGAATAAAGAAAAAGAAAATAATTGACAAATAGATAGACATCATACTCTTATTTAATACACCTAGACACAATTTGATACATTTAAGTAAGCAGTTTATAAAGCCTCAAAACACAATTTAACAGACAAAACAATTATACAATACAATTTTAAGGTTGCCATATTCTTTTAATAAGTTAAACACATTTTTACAAAATTTACAGGACTTATGTTTAGAATTATCTGATTCCTTGCGACTAGCAGAAGTCAACTCTCTCCTCATTTATCATATCAATGTAATTTAAAAAACGTGCAACATCATCTGTCCTCTAAGTCCATTTTATGGGGCATTCAATGCATAGATGTCTCAATGATTCTGTGGATTCTTCTACTAAGCATACCGTACACATTCTTTTGCATCTTTGGATGCCCGTCTGAGCCTCTAGTCTTTCAAAGTTTTCAACAAATGTAAATTACATTTGATGTAAATATGTACTAGTCAGACACCATAGAAATTGCTCAATATGCCTCTGGGGACTACAGACCAAAGAAATTACTTTGTTTTAAAAAAAAACACTGCAAAAACACATAAACCGCACCAACAGCACACAAGGACTGACACCGATCCGATACTCGCACCTAAGGACAGCACCCGGTGTACACCGAGTTGAAGCTGCCAACAGAACACCACCCCTCTCACTATCATGCTCCATCTTCACCTTACTAACCCATCCCACCTTCTCGTTTATAGATCCGCCAGAGCACCTGAGGATCAATTCTGTTGGTGACGGTGTGCTATATAAGTACCCTTAACATAACATAACATTTAGTTTAGTTTGTTGGAATTGGCTGGGATACCAATTGAAACTCCCCATTTTGCATTTTATTTTTTGCAAAAACCAGGTTTCATGACAGCTAGCTGGTTCGCAGCCAATTTCTGTGACCAGTTGCTAACACATTTTCATATATTGAGGAATGATTGCTACCTTGTGCTCTGCATCTTATCAATTAATGTCATGCATTAAAGAATATGGGTTGGCATTTTGGATATTGATCCGTAAGGCATTTTCCAGTGGTATGAGTGAAGGTAATCCGAATTCCAATTTTATAGCTGCGTAGGGTAATTTTGGTACATTTTGGATTGTGGTAACTATAATAAGGAGCACCATATTAAACCCTCCAATGGAGGAAACCAATTCCTTTTATCATGCATCTGGATATTATTCCTATAAATAAGTATTGGCATTATGTTATGTAGCTAAACCCATTTCAATAGTAAAAAAGTAAAGCACCCTTTGATTTTTTTTGTTCCTTCTGTTAAGAATTATTAATGGCAATTACATTGTTTCCTCCACTTGTTCTAAGGAGCAGCCCGCTAAATTCCATATTAAATGTTGCAGAGTCCTCTTAATAGTGAATCTAATGTTAGTTTTCCCCATATTGGTCAACTGGTTGTTATTAGCAGAATCTGATGCTTTGTTTAGTGGGCACTGTAACCAAACTGGGGTGAGATAAGACAATAGGATATCGTCGGCATAAGCCAGCTATTCCAACTTATCGTCATCCATTTTGGGTGGGAATTTGTTAAACAAAGGTATTGCCTTTTAAAAATCTGATATCTATAAGTTAAACAGGCAGGGAGCCAACACATATACTTGTTTGACCAGCTAATCAGTGGGAATTTACATCCTTAGAAAAAGAACTGTGCAAGTCCAGATGACTCTTAACAGTCGTTTGCTCTTGAAGAGCCCTTATCGATCTCCCTTTTATGAAATTTCTTCCATAATAAATTCCTATTGTCAAAAGCAGATGAAAAGTCATCAATACAAGATTCTCAACTCATTAGTCCTGTTCTTTCAGCAAATTCAAAAGTAAACAATAAATGACATATCCATGCACCTGTGAAAGCCTGTTTGAAATAATGTTGGATATCCTGCCCAATGCAATAGCCAAATTCTCTAAATGTGGTAACAAGCTTGCTGCAAAAACTTTGCTTGAAACATCTAAGCACTTTAGGATATCATTAGGCTTCAATATATTCCCTTTTCTTTATAAATTGAGGCTATTTGGGCTCTCTTTCAAGATTGAGGGATTGATGAGCTAGTAACAATCTTCTCACATAAGATGTAAGATAGGTCGACCATAAGTCAGGTTGAGCTTTGAAAATGACATTGGACAAACTGTCAGGCCGGTGTCCCTAGATGGTTTTAGTTATTTAATAATACCTACAATGTAAATTTTGGTTATACACCCCACCAGTTTGGTAGGCTATTTACATTAAACCATTTATGACGAGATTCTAAAAAACAAAATCTCTTCACATTGTAATCCCACCAAGCTTCTTCTTTCCCTAAATTAGAAGACAAGTAAGATTCAGCACACAAGCTGTTGTGTTCCAATTTTAAGAAGGTATGATCACTACCCCAACAAATTCTCTAATAAGAACACCCTTGTAAAACAGTTTATGGGACACAAACATAATCAATGATAAAAGCAGAAGAACCATTTGTCCAAGTACGTCGTCCTCAGATATCTCCTTCAACTCTCTTGTTTAACATACCACAGCCCACACTACTAAGGATTCTAACCAAAACAGACCAGCCTTATCCTTGCAATTATTTGTAAAGTAGATCCATCGAATGTCTTACCCCAAATAAGTGTGCCAAAAGTCATCTTCATTCTCAGAGTCACCACAACTAGCATTTAAATCCCTCACTAGAATAATGAGGTGACATCCAATTAACTTATAAGGAACTTCTATCAATATTGACAAGTTTATTGAACACAGTAGTGCCCACCCTCACCACCTTGATCTAGAATACCCACTTAGCCCATGTTTAAAAAATTAGGTACAGATCAGACCAAATATTAAAAACTCCAGATTAACCGGAGGCATATCAATATTAACTAATAACCATTCTTCAGCAATCACTGATTCTGAACCTGAAATTCTAAGCACATGGATGTTGTCTGACTTGCTCTCATGTACCTTCAAGTTACAGCCCAAGCTATTTTTGTATCGCTATCACAAGTCCACCATGCAGTCTACATTTTCATCCTATTTTAGCTTTCTTATTAAAACTGGTATAGCCATCCAAAAAATGTTCTCCATTAGCCATACATCTAGAAGCATAACATCATAAGATTAAAATTCTGTTAAAATGTTATAATTGTTTAAAAAGCTATCAAACCCTCCAGAGTTTTAAGAGAGCAATTGGACAGTCTCCCTGTAGGTATTAGAGAAACTGTATTGACTTAAATTGTAAAATTCCTGCCAATCTACAGAAGTCAAGTCTCCCTTCTCAACTCTCCACAATTGAAATTGCATAGCCCTACAGGCGTATACCAATGACCACATTTCATCTCAACATGAATCTTGTTGACCTTATTATTCTCATAAAATGACAAGTTTGAAATACAGTTTAACATCTGGGGCCAGATTACAGAAACATTGCACCGGTGCAAGTACAAAGTTTGCATGTTATTAGTACTAGGGCAAAGTTTGCCCTATTTTTAAAAACACTGGGACACATTAATAAACCATTGCACCTCGACAAGTGCAGTTTGACGTATTAAAAACACCAAGGCTTAAATTGCCCTACTACTAAAAATATACATTTTTCATGCATTTGTGCATCAGGGCAAACTTTGCCCTAGGGCTAATACCATTCCATATTAGCACTAGGGCAAACTTTGCCCTGGTGCAGAAATGTAGTGAAAATGCATCTTTTTGCACTAGGACAATATTTGCTCTGGTGCTTTTAATATGCCAAACTGCACTTGTCGAGGTGCAATGGGTTTTTAATGTGTGCCAGTGTTTTTAAAAATAGAGTAAACTTTTCCCTAGTGCTAATACCGTGCAAACTTTTCAAAGTTTTTGTAATCTTGCCCGAAACTTTGCACTGGTGCAAGTGCAAAGTTTGCACGGTATTAGCACTAGGGCAAAGCGTGCCCTATTTTTAAAAACACTGGGACACATTAAAAATAACATTCCACCTCGACAAGTGCAGCTTGGCATATTAAAAGCAAAAGGGCAAAAATTGCCCTAGTGCAAAAAAGATGCCTTTTCACTACATTTTTGCACCAGGGCAAAGTTTGCACTAGTGCTAATACAGAATGGTATAAAATTGCATCAGAAATGTATCTTTTAGCATTAGGGCAATTTGAGCCCTGGTGCTTTTAATATACCAAACTGCACTTGTCGAGGTGCAATGTGTTTTTAATGTGTCCCAGTGTTTTTAAAAATCAGACAAACGTTGCCCTAGTGCTAACAGCTTGCAAACTTTGCACTTGCACTGGTGCAAAGTTTTTGTAATCTGGCAGATGTATATATCATAAACAAGCGCTAAGAATGCTTCTTTTTCTTCTAATAATAATTTGGAGATAGTTAACTACCGTACATAAACCCTAACCGAGCAATGTTGGGGCACTCTGGGAATTCAACAAACATAACATATTGCAAGGTAATAACTCTAAGCTTTGAAATGTCAGCTAAAAGTTGCATAAGAGAACTACAATGTAAAGCTCTGAAAGTTCCTGTTTCAAAAATGCATTTAACTCCTAATGTAGTACTCTTTTCCCAAGCCTGTCCTCCTGGAGGTGGCATGTTGTCACATGTAGAATTCCTAAGGATCTTAATGTTTAATTGAAGTTCTCATGCCCCTATTTGTGTAATGTTCCCTTTTAGATCAACCAGCAACAAATGGTTATGAGAGTCCTGAGACAGAGTCCCTTCCTGTACAACTGTACAGGGCAGGACCCTTAAATGAGATTCAATAGATGCCTAATCCAGGTAAGCCTCATTACTTAACTAATCTATCGACATTTACTTTGTATGTAAAATAGAATGTTCTGAAGACTTCTCAAGAGCACTTATTCAGATAAGTGATCTTGAGAAGTCTTCAGAACCTTCTTTTTGAAGAGGTAAAATCAGGCAAGATGCAGGTTTTGATACCTTTTAATGGACTAACTGAAAATACCATGCAGAAATAGAACAAAGCATTAGCTTTTGACGTCCCAAAGACGACTTCATCAGGTGGTGCAGAGTAACATGATTCACAAATAGAAAGCTATAGCAGTTTGCTCTCAAAATGAAGAAGCATTTTAAACTTAATTGGCTGAAGAACAGTATGCCTGGAATGTGGGTATGGAAACTGCTGTCTTATCTAAAAGACCATAAAACGACTGGGAGCAGGGATCACATAAACGGGTTGGAAACAGTGCTGCTTTGTATTTAAAAGTTGCAATCAACAACAAAAAGCAAAAGCAAATCCTTTTCACAAGTAACTGTGAAGTTAGACCCAGGAAGTGTTAAAGGGAGCCCTAGCAGCTTCCTGAAATTAGTGATGTTATTTTAATAAGACGTATTGAAATGAGAGGTTTAGAAACACATAATTACGAAACAGGGCCAGTATTGCATTTTCATCACATAGAGTCTAGAAATGTGTTGTGCAGCCTCTGTGTGGTGCCAGGACATTGTAGTGATTACAGTGCAGCTGTGAAAATGTTTCTTGGCTGCTATACAATGTGACACTACAAAATATTATCTCACGGTTTAACTGGTGAAGTCTCCAAATTTACCTCAATATGCCTCAAATTTCACAATGGTTTCCTCGCTTATATACAGTGTGACAAATGCGAAATGCGTTACCCATTTGTGAACGGAGCAGTGTCAGCTGTTAGGTCAGGTTGTCCTATGCTCGGAAATGGGTGCCACTCATTTGAACTTAGATGCCCAAAATTGCCATTGTCAGTAGGTGTCCTGTGCCCCTCACCTAAAACACAAAAGGACCATGAGGATTTTTATTTTATTTTGATTTCATTGTTTAGAGTGCGGACCTGGCTCGAGTGCAGCAGAGTGCTATACAGAGTGTGGGCAGCCGGAATTTGCGCTGGCATCTTTTAACAGTAGCGCAGTACTGTGAGGTCTGTGCGATGGTATGTGTGTCCATTGGAATTAGTCCTTGGTAAAGTTATTCACTGGGAGCCATCCACTTGTAATATTTATTTAAGATACATAGGGTCCTGAAAACTAACCTGTATGAGTGAGTATAATAATAATAATAATTAGGCTTTTATATAGCGCTACGAACCCTCAGGTATCTGAGCGCTGCTTATTATTACCCACGGTGTGTGGTGCTCACAGGACACAGGTATAAGGTAAAGTATCTTTACCTTATACCCGCATTAAAATGAATAGTTATTTTCTACAATGTGTTTCATGCTAGACACATTGGGGGTAATTCATAGAATTCAGCGCACAAGTGGCGCACGCGGCTGGCGCACAGTGTGCGCGTGCGAATCCCTGCGCCAGCCGCGTGCGCTGAAATCCATTTCCGCGCACAGCGCATTCATGGATTCCAGCCACCAAAACCAGCCGTGGCGCACAGTGGCGCAGCGACCCTGCAGGAGCGCCAGTTACGCCCCCAAGAACGCCTCCCACGCAGGGAAAAGCCATCAACATACCCAATCCAGCGCAAAGGGCTGCGCTAACCCTGTACCAGCACAGCAAGCGGGCTACGTGTATCACTGGGGTGCGCGGGAAATACCTCACGCGATTGGCCCCGTGCGAGCAGGGTACGCGTATTTCAGGGGTGCGCGGGAAGTTCCACACACGATATCAGCAGGGTACGTGTATTTCAGGGTGCAGGGGAAGTTTTACACGCGATTCCAGCACGGTACGTGTATTTCAGGGGTGCGTGGGAAGTTCCACACGCGAATAGCCTGGGCGCGTGTATTTCAGGGGTGCGCGGGAAGTTCCACACGCGAATAGCCTGGGCGCGTGTATTTCAGGGGTGCGCGGGAAGTTCCACACGCGAATAGCCTGGGAGCGTGTATTTCTGGGGTGCGCGGGAAGTTCCACATGCGAATAGCCTGGGCGTGTGTATTTCAGGGGTGCGCGGGAAGTTCCACACGCGAATAGCCTGGGAGCGTGTATTTCTGGGGTGCGCGGGAAGTTCCACATGCGAATAGCCTGGGCGTGTGTATTTCAGGGGTGCGCGGGAAGTTCCACACGCGAATAGCCTGGGCGCGTGTATTTCAGGGGTGCGCGGGAAGTTCCACACGCGAATAGCCTGGGCGCGTGTATTTCAGGGGTGCGCGGGAAGTTCCACACGCGAATAGCCTGGGCGCGTGTATTTCTGGGGTGCGCGGGAAGTTTTACACGCGATTTCAGCAGGGTACGTGTATTTCAGGGGTGCGCGGGAAGTTTTACACGCGATTTCAGCAGGGTACGTGTATTTCAGGGGTGCGCGGGAAGTTTTACACGCAATTTCAGCAGGGTACGTGTATTTCAGGGGTGCCGGGGAGTCCTACATGTGATTTGACAGTGTGGGTCCTCCCAGGTGTTCCCTGTACACCTTCCACGGCCCCTGCAGGCAGCCCACACGACAGGGGACTACCCTGCATCCCTGGTCATGTCCCGCAGGCAGCCCACCCAACATGGGCATTCCCCCCAGCAAAGGCACATGTCTCCTTGAACTAATGAACACCAACTCATGTCCCCCACCACCCCCACCCCCCAGCACTGTGGGGCACCTGCCAGCAGGCCCCCACCCATGTCCAACTCATGTCTCCCACCACCCCCACCCCCCAGCACTGTGGGGCACCTGCCAGCAGTCCCCCACCCATGTCCAACTCATGTCCCCCACCACCCCCACCCCCCAGCACTGCGGGGCACCTGCCAGCAGGCCCCCACCCATGTCCCATCCATGCCCCCCTGCACCTGGGTCCCCACAATCCCCAATCATGTCCGTAATGGCCATCCTCCCCTGCCAAAAGGCCCAACCAACTATCACATCCACCCACATATCAAAGGCAATTACATGTTACACACCCATTGTAAATAATGCAAATGAACACATGTCTGTCACACACAATGGCTGCAAGTGAATGTTAAAACACCCAACATGACATGCATGAAAGTAATGAGATGATACGACACATTGAAGGATGAAAATAAAAATGTATTGAAAATCAACAAGAATGGAAATGAAATAAGAAAAACCACAAACCAAAACAACAAAAAGAAGTTGAATGTCCATGAAAAAAATCCAATAAATCCAAAAATCCATTGAAGAACTATATACAAGACAATCCCGGGTCCATGAGCCCAACCAAACGAAACCTAACTATGTCAACTAACTAAAAACTGAACTATATACAAAAAAGTGGCGCATTGTCCAATCGCAACCAAATAAAAAAAAAAGAACTCAAAGGAAACCTACCACTAACTATATAACTATATACAATGGCAGCGGGCAAGTCCTGCGGCTCACTCTGTGATGTTGCCGGCCAGGGCATCATCGAACTCCATGTCGATGTCCTGGAGGCGGGACTCTGTCCTGGCCCCGAGGTCTCGCAGGGATAACCCCATGTCCAGCTCAAACTCCCTGCGAGCTTCCTCGAGGCACTCAGCCCGCCTCAACGCCCGACGCATGGAGAACTCCGCCCTGACCATGGTGAGCCGCTCCTCTTCCGCCCGCTGCCGCTCCGCACCTATCCGCTGGACCAACTGCTCCCACACGGAAGACACTACCATCCCAGGGTTCTCCTGCCCTCCGGCCGATGCCTGCCCCTCTGATCTTGATGGCCCCGAGCCATGATGCCTCCCAAGTCGAGCCTGCTGCTGCCTCCGACGCCACTGCCTCTGCCAGCACGACGGCATCCAGGATGATGGAAACCACCGACGCCGTCGTGCACGTGCCCTGCCCGATGATGCCGTCACATCCTCCATCTGCTGGGGTCCAGTTGCTGTGTTGTCCACCCCTGCTGGACCTCTGACTCCCGACTGTGGCAGGGATGGGATCCCCACCGAGCTGGCTGCATTGGTCAGGGCAGGTCCACAGGGGGCCCTGGTGGCATCTGGGCCGGAAGACGGCAAGGAGAACGACTGGCGTATAGTCTCCACAGAGGAGAAGAGGGCCGCCAGATTGGCCGACACATGCAGGAAACCCCCGAACATGGCCGATCCCAATTGGGCCACGTCGGCACGGTGCTCTTCGTGATGACGTGCGTGCTCCTCCTGGAAAGCACGCACGGCATCACGAATCACAGCCGTGCGCATCGCGACCCCAATCAGGACCTTCTCCACACGGCCAGGGGTCCCCTCGTCCGCAGGTGGAGGGGAGTCAGATGACATGGACATCCCCTCTACCTGCGGACGGGCCTGGGACGGGGCATCCCTGCTGGTGCAAGGTGGTGCACCCACAGGTTCAGGGACAGCGACATGCACAGGCCCCTCCACGGTGACCTGTGCTGTCTCCTGCCCCTGCCCCTGGACTGCACCACTTGCACCAGCAGGGATGCCCCCACCAGGCCCCATGTGCGCCTCAGTGGCGGCCTCCTCCTCCTCTGTGGAAACCACCAACCTGGATGGCTCCTCGCCGTCTACCGCCGTAGCAGGCCCCTGTGGGGGCTCACCCACCCCTTCCGCTGCAGCCGTGGGGGCATCCCCGCCACCTTGCTCCACAGCGCCGTCTCCGCCCTCTCCTTCACTAGCCGCTGCGTAGAGGGAGACATAGAACACAAGCATCAGGGTACTGTACAATGGTCCCCTAGACAGGAAGCAATATCAGATGAGTGCCACTGTCAAAGTACACTTCCATCATGTCACACCACAACACATGTGTCAGTCCAGGCAAAACACACACAGTGACAGTCATGGTGCATGCCATGGACATTTCAATGCATGTCCAATGGACTCTCGAATCATACAATGTAATGGGACTCACATGCATCATGGGTCATGCCTATCACATGCACACACTTCACCTCAGTCACATCCATCTGGCCCCGTACACCCCAATCACAGTGCATACAAGGATGACTAGGCTGCATCAGTGAATCTGTACATTGTCACAGACATGTGTCATGCATCCATGGCACTCACAAGTCACAGACACGCAGGTTAGGCACACAGACATGGATACCACATATGTATCTGGCATCAGCACCCATCCCTCGCCCCCACCCATGTCCAGGAACAGAGACTGCCATGCTCTCATGTGTGCAATCTGCACAGGGCTCCCCATGTCGCATTCAAACACATGCAACAACCATGCGGTTCACACATTACAGGTCGCACATGCATTCCCATGATGTCCCTGCACACATACATGCGTACATGGCCTATGTCACACATGCAGGCAAGTATCAGACAACCAGCACACTGCAACATGCCCTGTCTCACACAGCAATGCTTGGCCACTTACCGCTCAACTCCAGACGGGTCTCTCTCTCAAGGACCTGGGCGTGGAGCGCTGGGTGTGCACGTTCCAGGACCCTCAACTGGATGGAACTCATGCGGCCCCAGCCCCCCTCCACGAGGCGCCGGGCCTTCATGAGGGTCCTGGACCTCAAGTCCTCCCAGCGCTTCTTGACCTTCAGGATGGTGCGGGTTGCCACCCCCTCCGCGTTGATGGCAACCACACAGTCGGCCCAGATCCTATCTCGTCCTTCCCTGTTGGCGCGGGACGATCCGAAGAGGGCAGCATACTGCCCCAGGACTTCCTCCACCAGGACACCAACTTCGGTGGCAGTGAAGCTGGTGCCCCTCTGCCCCTCTGGCCGGGGGTTGCCACTGGGGTCAGATGTGGATGTGCCCGACATGGCAACCCCAGGGGCAGGAGTGGGTGGGCAACTGGGTCCTGGGGCTGGGCTGTGGAGCGATGTTATTCGAGTCGGGAGTCTTCTGTACCAGCAGGGGTGGACACAGCAACTGGACCCCTGCAGATGGCTGATGTGCAGGCACCAAATGGCAGGGCACGGTGGCAGAAGGCAGGCAGGCAGGCAGGCAGCAGCAGATGGCACGTGGGAGGCTGCTCGGGGCACTGGGGGGCAGTGATTCAGCCATCTGGGCAGGAGCGTGGTCTTCCGTGTGTTTTCGCGTGGCCAGCTTGATACGGAGTGATTTGGCACGTGAAAAATCTGCACGTCAGCGTGTAATTCGAGGAAAGGCCCTTACAGCGTAAGCGCGTCTGTGACGTTTTGCACACGGGCGTTGCCCTGGCAGGGCTTGGAGATCCCGCGTGCCTTTATGTTCTGTACGTGCTTTTCGTGCGGTGCGTGTGTTTTCCATCCGTTGGGGTTCACACGCTATTACTTCACAGCGGGTGTTGGCTACGCGTTCTACTACACGCAAGGCAGACGGTGAGTGGTACCCCGCTCCCCCAGGCCCGATCGCGTGAGAAACTTCACGCGAACCCCTGAAATACACGTACCCTGCTGAAATCGCGTGTAATACTTCCCGCGAACCCCTGAAATACACGCGCCCAGGCTATTCGCGTGTAAAACTTCCCGCGCACCCCTGAAATACACGCGCCCAGGCTATTCGCGTGTAAAACTTCCCACGCACCCCTGAAATACACGCGCCCAGGCTATTCGCATGTAAAACTTCACGCGAACCCCTGAAATACACGTAGCCCGCTCCCCCAGGCCCGATCGCGTGAGAAACTTCACGCGAACCCCTGAAATACACGTAGCCCGCTCCCCCAGGCCCGATCACGTGAGAACGCGAACCCCTGAAATACACGTACCCCGCTGAATCGCGTGTGTAACTTCCCGCGCAACCCCGAAATACACGTGCCCCGCTCGCACAGGCACTATTGCTGTATGTTGCCACTTTTGTAATGCGCAGGGACGCTACCGCCTGCCTTCGTGTGGCGGACGTGTATCGGCTTGGGCGTGTCTTTCGCTGTGCGTGGCTTTGCCCTATTCGGTTCCATGAATACGTGTGGTTCGGGTGCGTGTGGGCGTTCCCTCTGCTTCCCTGCAGTACATCCCCAGTTACGCCCTTGTTTTCGCAAGTTGTTCCCCATTCCGCGCGTTACGCCCCGTTTTCCGCCCACTTTCTAGTGTATGCGCAGAGGTTGTGCGCTTTCACTGTGCGCCTCGCGCACGCCTTTCGGGATGTTGCAGTGACGTGTGCGCCATGCACGGGTTTGGCGCACATCCCGAGGAAGACACGCGCAGGGACTTCCATGAATCGCACGCGTGCGCGTGCGCCTCTTTTTTTCCGCTTGCGCCTGCTTGCGCCTGCTTGCGCCTGCTTGCGCGTAGATTTTCGGCGCACGTTTGTTCCATGAATCGGCCCCATTATGTTCTTCAACTTACATTTTTATAATTTATACAATGAACATTCTGGTACGTTGCAATTTGAGTCTCATTGAATGGTTTTCTCAAAGACGGGATCAGTCCCTTTAATATGCCAAAATTGAAATCTTTTATTCTAGATTAAATGCTCTCCAAAAATGTTTTATATATGCTAGCACAATAGCATGGGTCTGGTGTTTTGCCAATGTGGCTTTTTCAAGTCTGGTAACCAATATAGCAATGGAAGTTTACAAAAATAATTTGGCAAAATACGTTTTAGCAAGGTGTCGAAAATATTGTCATCAAATAGGTTAAATATCATATTCGTTTGAAAATAGAGAAAAAATAAGAGAGAAAGAAGAAGAGACAAAATGAACGATTGTTAGGTGTATTTAATACTACTGATACATATAACCAATTGTATTAAATGTAGGTATTTTCTTACCTATTTAATTTATATGGATGCTGGAATCAAATTAATTTCCGTGTCTAATGTCACAGATAAGAATGTGTGTGTTTTATGAAGAGGCAACAACATTTCATTGATATTCATTCATATCCATATTCAAAATAGTTATTGTAATCAGTAGATACATTTTTTTGAGTCGATCAAATGAAAATGGGGCTCATTACGAGTCCAGCAGGAACCGTGACAGTACGCTGCTGGACCTGTAATGATTTATCGACATCTGACTTGCTGGTAACACCGGGGGATTCAACCCCGGCGTTCCGGGACGTCAGGTTCCGGTAAATTGTTAGTCTCCATTCCCATAGAGTCCTTTAAGACTCTATGGGAGTGGGGGCCACGGAAGCACCAGCATAGTTAATAATGGTGCCAGTGCTTCCGTGAAAACATTGCCGTTCCGCCTAGCAGGTCTGACCTGCCGGGCGGCACGGCACCCGCCCGCAGATTTGTAATATGCTGGTCCGGAAACAAATGTGCTTACCTGCACCGTTGATTCCGGACTGACAGGTCCTGAATGAGCCCCAATGTCTTACATAATTGAACTTCTTTGAGAATTCCTTACATTATATTGTTTAGGTCACAGTAATACGTTTTAGTAAATGAAGGGTGGTCCCTTAAGAATTATTTATGTGGATTAGCTTATAATTGAGCCAAATCTGAATGATGAGATATTAGACTTTTCCATTGTAGTACTTTTAGCCCCAGGTAGAGATTGGGCTTCATTATGATACCGGCGGTAGCCATGCCGGTAAAACAGGCTCGGCTGCTGCTGGTATCATTTTTTTCCCAACGCCCAGGAATGGGCAATTACCAGGTCATTACGGCCCTGCGGACCCAGTAATTGTCTATTCTTGGGCGCCGGAAAAAAATGCTCCCCATTCCCATTTGAGCCCCAATGGGAATGGGTAGGCTGGATGCACTGGCACCATTCAGAATGGTGCCGGTGTATCCGGCATGGTCCGTTCGCTGGTGCCTGTCCGCCTGCCAAGTCAAACCTAGTGGGCGAAAAGACACCTGCGAGCAGAACTCGTAGTTTGTCGGTACGGTAACAACAGTACCAGCAAGCTTACCGGTACCATTGTTACTGTATCAGCAAACTTACAGTCTGTTAGTAAAATATTTTAACATTTTAGTCTCAACACAGGGGCAAGTTGCAGACTTCTTTGTGGAACTCATATCAATATTCAGTGGGTCGGCTTCCATGTGTTCATGTACAGAGGACGCTCTATCACATAAGGATTAATGACAATCCTGATTGGAGAAAATATCCTCCAATAATGATATAGAAACAGTTACAGGGGGGCTAGCTATCTTGACCAATGTCTGGGAATCAGTTCTATCTATAGTTTTACTTCTTAAGTTATAGCTGGAAAGCACAAGGCAAGAGGCACTTGTATGAAATGGCATAACTTAGTAAAACACTAAATAAAAGTCAAAAACTTCGAAAGTACGGTATAAACAAACCCGCTCACCCTGAGTGCGGATCCAAGAAGATAAATATACTCCAGGCTGGTAAGTGGGGGGAGATAACCTTTTTCAGATCATCAGTCAAAATCTAACCAGTACACTGTGAAGTAGAACTCAGCAGTCATTGATGCAAGAAAGTCTTCTTTGCCCCCTGACCACTGCGCGAACTGCAATAACTGCTGACACTTTGCGTGTCGCTTCAGGTCTGATTAACACTGTGGTGTCTTTTCGAGAAGGGCTTCTGGTTCCACTGGATCACATGATTAACCACATCTCTCCTCTGAAAGTAAATGAGGGTCAATCTTCACCTCGCACAAGTGAGAGCACTGCAGCAAGTGCTGACACTTTGCATTCAACTTTGAAGATTGTGGCACCCTTTAAAGATGAGCTTCTGGGACCTTTGAATCACATGGTCTCCGAATCTCCTTCAGTGAGAAAACAAGGGGCAAACTTCACCTGGCACACATGCATGAGAGCACTGCAACAGACTTTGACGCTTTGTGTGTCACTTGATGTAATGTCAATCGTTTTTTAATACTGTGTCAAATCATCATCATAGTAGTCTCTGAGTGCCTAGGCTTGGTATGGTATGGTAATGAGACTTATAGAGTGCAAACACACACATTGTAGAGGCATCCCAGCACTGTAAAAGGTTCCATATAGCAGAACCACACCAACAACCACCTAGAATTACTAGGGGAACAGGAAGGTCTTCACACCTCATCTGAATTCTTGATGGTTGCTAATCATGTTCAAGAACACAGGGAGGCCATTCCACTGTTTGGTTGCTGTTAGAATGATTTTCTAGACTCTGGCCTGAGAGACAGAGTTTAGGAGGCTGCCCAAGTTATAGTGAACAGGGAGAAACTTCTGGGAGTTTAGCCAAACCAATCACGGTAGCACGGAGAGTGGCAAAGGCCAAATCCCAGGCGAGGACATTGGGGTCAGGTGTCCACAATGAGTCGACCCAATGAAGCAATCAAGGATTGTACTTAGATAATAAGTTAGAAAAATATTATATTTATTATGGGCACAAAAACACACTAGGAAAATGACTTAGAACAGGTAATAATATCACACAATGCTAAATAAGGTATCAGCCATAATTATCGAAATAAAAATTCCAAATGTGCTTTTACTGTGCATTCGGCAGTTAGGAAAATGACGAATTCCATTATACCAAACAAGCGGAGCGGGGATTGAGGGGTTCCCCCGCTCCACTTAAACAGTATAATGGGATCGCGGGTTGCAGGGGCATCCTGGCTTCCATTACATGGATTGCGGGGGGTAATGAAATTTAACCCAAAACTAAAAAAATAGGATGCAGCAGCGGAATTTCCTACTCACTTTAGGGATAGGGAACTGACGTGGCGAAGGAGAAGCAGGAAAGTCAAGGTACGGTGAAGAAGTAAAGTGAGGTATGTAGAAAGAAGGTAAGTATTTATGAGTAAAGAGGTAGCTGGTATGGGGGATGAGGGAATGAGTGATCACTGCATGCCACGATTTTCATATTTGGCATTTTCGTATCTGAAATTTCGGGGCACGCAGTGATCACATAGATATATACATAATATCAAACAAATATATACTCACAGTCAGGTCTGAACAATCAATTCACCTCTCACAATACCTGAAAGGGAAGGTAAGCGATTAGTTATAGCACTGCCAGTGCACAGGAATTAAAACCCTATCTTATAAAGTCTAACCCTAAGTTGATTGTGGCCTTGTGCTCAAAGTCCATAAAGTTTCCAAAGAGTGTTAGGAGTTGGGAAAAATAGAGGGGATGGTTCTTGAGGATGTGAAGATGGGTCAAAAAGATTGTCCAAGGAGCTGTTACAAGGTAGTAAAATGCTTTTCTAGCTTTGGAGGCCTTTCACAAGTCTTACTGAAGCCAATAGCTTGTAAAAGAAATCGCAGGGTGGAGATAGGGGTACCGGTAAGTATCGTTATAACTTACCACCCGTACTCTGATTCTTCCTCAGACTTGGCAGGTCGTTAGAGGATCGCCAGAGGTCGGGTTGTCCGCCATTTGTTCTGGTTGAAGAAGCCCAGGAGCTGTGTGCGCAAGAAGAGTGCTGGTCGGGTACAAGAGCTGCGTGCAACCTCTTCTCGTCGAACAAAGCAGAAGGCATAAGTACAGGACTCTTCAGGATCCTCAACTAGATGCAGAAAATCCAGTTACAGAGATTGCCACCAATGCACGGTGACAGCAGGCATCACAGATGTGGCTGAAGCCTGCTTTCTACCTCGGGACTCGTCAATGCTGGGATGCTGACATCTTGCAGGACAGCTACTTACAGGACAAGCTGAAGACCCCTGAAGTTCCAAGTCAAAATGAGGAATCGCAACACTTGTACTGCAGTAGCACAAACCGTAGTTGGTCAGCAGACCAGGGACACGTTCGAAGACTCCAATTCGCAGGACACAAAGAAGACATCGAGACTGGCTGTTCCCTGGGTCAAAGCACCAATGAGGGTCTTCTGAGATCAGTAGTCAGACAGCGCTCCACTGGGACTGCAGCAAGGATTGGTCACCAGGCCTCTTCTTGGATCGTCCTCAGGTCTGCACAGCTACACAAGATGCTTGTATGCTCTTCAGATTTGCTGGAATGGTTGCAGGACACCTCTTCTTATCCCAAAATTCAGGTGAATGATCCGACTCTGCCCTCCAATGGAAAGATCTGCCCAGACATGCACAGTGGGTCTGACTAATGGTTCCTAGTATTTCGAATGACATTTTTTCGAATTTTGAATGGCATAATGTCGAAAACATTGCACCCAATTTCGAATGCCTTTTTTTTGTTACTTTTTTACTTTTTTGTTTGCAATGGGGGGGGTTCCCCCCAAACACCCCTCTTTTTAACCCTTTTTTTTACTCGCAAAACAAAAAAAACATGTAAATTAAAAAAGAATACATTCGGAAAAAAAAAATTCGGTAAAATGTTTTCGACATATTTGTCATTCGAAAAAATGTTTTTGACATATTAACTGGATACCCTGACTAATATGTGCACACTAGACATACATACTGGCACCAGTATGTGGATTGGGACCAGACAGTCCCAACCCACATCCTGGGACCCATCACACGTGGTAGGTACTAGCCCGTGAAAAGCAAGCATTTCGAGTAATCCATAGATTTGTCCTTTAATTGGCGGGGTTTTTTTTGTCCATTAGCCAAGGGTATCCAGACCTTAGTTTGCCAAAGAAGAGAATGGGAAAGGGAGGATAGGTACCACAGAAAAAGGGAGGGAAGAGAAAAAGTGGGGGAGATGTTTGCTGATAGCATGAGTACATGTCAATCTTGTATGGTGGACCGTAGCATTTAGGATGTATTGAACATGGTTTTATTCTAATGTGTATGGGATTAGTTGGAATGTGTTACAAGAAAGATTTGGAGAATAGTTGAATTCATGTATTATGTAACATTTTGATGCAAATTAGAAAACCAAAATAACTTATATGGGTGTTTTCAGTCACATTCATGATTTCTTGTTCACGCACACACATTTGACAAAAAAAGGGTAATCGTGACTTTCGCTAAAGAAAAAATGACTTGTGTGTCATTTTAACCCAGGTAATGGAGCAGCGCTCCATATTGGACAGGTGCACGTTCAGATGTGGATGGAGACTGCAGCAAGAATATAGGAGGTTTCTGGGTGGGAACACCTGCCTTAGAAACACAACAAAAGGAGACTAGAGGACTGCGGAAATACAGAGTAGTTACACAGAGGGTAGCCAGTGTCACCAGGGAAAACGAATCTCAGCTGAAAGTGGCGGGAGATTAGAGGACCAGGGTGAGAGGAAGACACGATGGACAGTTGACAAATGCAGACAGGGCCTCATTACAAGTCTGGAGGTCCGGAAATAAGGGTGCCAGTAGTTGTAACGCTCACCTGATTCTTGCAGAGGCGCCGGTCTTGACTGGGCGACTACCGTATCTTCAAAGGTGATGTGTAGCACCCGGTTGGCTCTTTGGGCTGGGCCTCTGTGCACTGTATGCCTGACTTCAAGAGTAAGATGTCTGCAGACAGAAAATATGGGATTAATGAACTGGGGTGATTGGGGTGTCCCTATCTCTTCCCTTTTTGCTCTCCTGTAGACCCCCAAAGGTTAACGCTCTCACCTTAGGTAAGTGAATGCCGAGCTCTCCATCTGCCTCGGGGCAGGGTGCTGTAACCAGTTTCTTCACTGGATCGGTAGCGCAGGCCTCTTGACTTCAGAGGACTGCTGTCCGTCGTTTACTGCACGAACGGTAAGTTTCGAGTAATTCTATTGTCTTTAAAGTCTTTAGCAATGATGTCTCTTGTTTTGCAGGTTCCGGCGATGGCGGATGACGGGCTGAAGTGAGTTGAAGATGGAGTCCGTATGATGAATAGAAGCGCCTGGAAGCACGTAAGTAAGCGCTTGTTGCCTGCTTCACGATGCGCTCTAACTGTCTTTTATTTTGCAGGTACGAGTTCGGAGCGGCTGCAGGGTGCCGGAATACCCACTGGGGTTGATGTGGAAAGGAGTAATGGCACGTGAGTATCAAAGTTCCCCAATGTCTTTAAACGCACCTTGTTTTGTCTTTCAGATGCAGGATGCAGCGCCGAAGGCCTCCGGAGCGTGCGAAGAGTCGGTAAGCTTTTGTCTTTCAGATGCCGGAATGCAGTGTGAAGACCTCCGGAACGCACGAAGAGTAGGTAAGCCTTTGTCTTTCAGATGCCGGAATGCTAACCTGTTCTTTCTTGTCTTTATAGGTGTTGCTGAAGACTGGATTCAGGATGGTAAGCCTTTTTCCTTAGGCCCAGGATCCGATGCAGAAGACACGATGAGCGTTCTGCTGCAGAGGATGCAGAATAACGCAAAGCAAGATTCATCCACCGGGTGTGGTTTAAATAGCCTCCTGTAGTGCTTAGGTGTCTCCTTCCACAGCCACGCCTAGGTAAGAAAAGAGTTCCTGCTTTCCAGAAGAGTTCCAGTGTTCTGAATCTAGGGAGTGGCTCCTGCCCCACCCAACAGGAAAAGTAGTTCCAAACAGAAGAGGATCAGAGGTTCAGCTGGCAGGCAAGTAAGCAGCATGGTCTGCTGCAGGTAAGTCCACCCAAGCATTATGAGCCCGGCGCTTCCAGCGCTGGGACTGGGCACATTTATGAGCCTGGTGCCACTGGCGCCAGGACTGGGTCCAAAAGGTCCCAATTGGGACTGGTTGGCCCTCGGAATCTGGGTTATGGATCTGCTTCCAAGGGAGTTGGGAAAACCCTGACCTTTTGGAAGCAGAGATCATGACAGTACCCCCCCCCTCCAGGCCCCTCCCAAACCGGGCTTCTCCGGGGGTTTTGGCTTGTCAGGAAATGTTCGGTGAAATCTTTTGATTAGGCGAGGAGCATGGACATATTCAGCAGGTTCCCAGGATCTCTCTTGGGGGTCGTAGCCTTTCCAGTCAATTAGGTAAAATAGTTTAGATTTGGAGATCTTGGAGTCCAGAATGCTTTTGACTTCAAACTCGAGTTCTCCATCAACTAGGATGGGTTTTGGAGATTTAGTTAGTCTAGTTTGAGGTTGCACGGGTTTTAATAGAGAGACGCGGAAGACCGGATGTATCTTCATGTGAGGGGGCAAGTCCAACTTGACCGCTACTGGGTTTACTATGGTAGTGATGGAGTAGGGACCAAGGTATCTTGGGTTGAATGTGCGTGGCCCTTTTAGAGGTAGATATTTGGTGGATAACCAGACTTGGTCCCCTACTTGATATTGAGGGGCTTCCTTCCGATGTTGATCTGCTCCTTTCTTGTATTGTTCTTTAGCCCTTTGAAGGTGAGAAACAGCTTCCTTAAAGGCTTGGGTGATTGTAGAATGCAGGTAGTCTACTGCTGGTGTTTCAAGATCTTGGAGGGGATCCAACTCCGAGGTTCGAGGGTGACTGCCGTACAAAAGAAAAAATGGTGTTTTCCCAGTTCCCGAATGGACAGAGTTATTGTAGGCATATTCGGCTATCCAAAGGATGTCTTTCCAAGTTTTTTCAGTTTGTTGCAGCATGCAGCGTAAATACTGTTCCAGAGTTTGATTGGTCCTCTCGGTTTGTCCGTCGGTCTGAGGGTGGTGACTGGTCGATAGTCTCACATCAATTTGAGCCGACCGACAGCAACTTTGCCAAAAATGAGAAATAAATTGACTACCTCGATCCGAAATTAGAACCGAAGGAAAAGCGTGTAGTCGGACGATGTTTTCGAGAAATTCTCGGGCCAGAGTTGCTGCTGTTGGCAAGCCTTTGAGCGGAATGAAATGCGCCATCTTGGAGAATAAGTCCATGATTACTAGAATCGTATTGTATCCGGAGCATGGAGGTAGATCGGTGATGAAGTCCATAGTAAGCGTATGCCAAGGGCGAGGTGGGATGTCAATAGGGCGTAAGAGGCCTGCTGGTCTTTCCTTTTGACTCTTGTTTTGGGCGCATACTCCACAAGACATTATAAAGTCTCTGATATCTTCTTTCCAAGACGGCCACCAGAAGTAGCGCTTGATCTTTTCTGACTGAGGTCTTGGCCATACCGGGATGACCTTCCATTAAAGAATCGTGATAACAGGAGATTACTTTTTTCTGTAAATCTGTGCTGGGTAGGTATAATCGTTCTTGGAAATACAATAAGTTGTCCTTTACTGCAAAGTCCTTTCCCTGCAGATGCCAATTCTGTATGTCTGCTGGAGTTACAAGTTGCCTGGCTTTATCCTTAACTTCCTCTATGGATTCCGTGGCGATTACACCCAGAATTCTTTGTTCGGGAATGATTGGTACAGGTTTAGGGTTGATCAAGTGTTCTTCCACTCCCATCCGAGAAAGGGCATCAGCTTTACCGTTCTTTGTACCAGGTCGATAGGTAATTATGAAGTCAAATTTGGCAAAGAATAATGCCCAACGGAGTTGTCTAGAGGATTGGGCTTTTGCGGTTTTCAAATATTGCAGGTTTCGGTGATCCGTAATCACAGTAACGGTGTGTCGGGCCCCCAACAGGTAATGCCGCCAAGCCTTAAAGGCAGACTTGATAGCCAGAAGTTCCTTGTCAGTAATCATGTAATTGATTTCAGGAGGCGAGAATTTGCGGGACCAAAATGCCACGGGATGCAACTGATTGGTTACCGGGTCCTTTTGTGATAGAACTGCCCCCATGGCAATGCTTGAAGCATCAGTTTCCACAATGTAGGGGAGTTCGGGGCGAGGGTGTTTTAAGATTGGTGCAGAGATAAATTTAGTCTTCAAATCCTGGAAAGCTTGTTCCGCCTCGGTAGACCATTCAAAACGTTTGTTTTTCTTTAACAAGGCAGTGATGGGCTGGACTATTCGAGAGAATTCGGGGATAAATCTGCGGTAAAAGTTAGCAAAGCCTAACATGCTTTGCACACCTTTTACGGAGGATGGTGATGCCCATTTGAGAACTGCATCGACCTTCTTTGAATCCATACGTACTCCGCCAGGTGATAATATGAATCCCAAGAATTCAACTTCAGTCACGTTGAAAACACATTTTTCCAACTTAGCGAAAAGTTTGTGTTGACTCAATCTTTCGAGGACCATTTTCACGTGTTTCCGATGTTCAGATTCCGATGAAGAATAAACGAGGATGTCGTCAATGTAAACAACAACACACACATCTATGAGCTCTCTGAGGACATCGTTCATAAAATATTGAAAGGCGGCCGGGGCATTGCAAAGTCCGAAGGGCATGACCTGATATTCAAATAGCCCATACTTGGTGCGGAAGGCAGTCTTCCATTCATCGCCCTCTTTTACTCGTACCAAGTGGTAAGCTCCTCTAAGATCCAGCTTTGTATATATGCATGCTTTTCTGACTTGGTCCAGGAGTTCAGGGATCAAAGGTAACGGATATCTATCCTTAACGGTGATCTGGTTCAGGGAGCGATAATCGATACAAGTTCTAAGGTCTCCTTCCTTTTTTGGAACGAAGAACAAAGCTGAAGAAGCAGGGGACTTGGAAGGACGAATAAACCCATTCGCCAGGTATTGATCCAGGTATTGTCGAAGGTGAAGGTTCTCAGGCTCGGTGAGGGCATAAATTCTACTACAAGGAGGAGTAGATCCAGGTATCAGGTCTATCTGGCAGTCATAAGACCTATGAGGAGGTAGAGTGTTAGCCTGATCCTTCCGGAAAACATCTTGGTATTCAAGGTATTCGGGAGGTAACTGGGGAGTCTCTGAAGAAATTGCTGCCAGTGCAACACCAGGTGGAGGGTGACAAGTAGAGACACATTCTGGAAACTGGACCGTTCTTGCTCGCCAATCGATCAGAGGATTGTGTTTCTCTAACCAAGGTATTCCTAGAATAATCTGAAACTGAGGGGCCTTGATCACATCGAACACAATCTTCTCATGGTGTCCATCTTGACTTACTAGCGTCACCTCTTGAGTGGTAAGCGTTACTGGCCCGGAGGCTATCTCCGTATCATCCACTCATCCACTGTAGTAATGACGTCCTTTACAGCCTTGGGACAAAGAGTTAGATTCATCCTCAAAACCATTTCATGATCCACATAATTGCCGATGGCACCGCTGTCGACGTAAGCTTCAATTGCATGTAATCGATCCGGATTATCAGGGCTAATGAGGACCATAGGTATCACGAAATGCGAGGTCACGGAAGTGGTTTTCACGCTCGGCAAGAGGACCTCTATTCTTGTCGGGCGAGGTCGTTTCCCTGCTCAGGGTTTGTAACTTTGGTAACTGCAGCTCCTACTGCCTTCTTGGCAGGTTTCACCGGACAGTCTCGAAGAAAGTGCCCTGAGTTTCCACAATATAGGCATAATTGCAACTGTTTTCTCCTTTCCCGCTCCTTTTGTGTTAGAGGACCTTTCAGACCCCCAATTTGCATGGGTTCCCCGGAGTCTACTCCTTTGGAAGGAGTTGGCGGTTTGGAAAATACTCGAGCATCAAACTTGGAACGGTCGGCCTTCCTGTTCTGCAGTCTATGATCTATTTGAACGACCAAGTCTATATAATCCGAACAGTCTTGTGGGGGATTCACTACTTGGGATAAAACGTCTTTGAGCTCTCCACGTAGACCTCTGTAAAACAGCGTAATCCTTTTGTCCTCAGGCCATTGAGTTTCCCCTATTAGTCTATTGAAAGATGCAATATAAGCCAAAAGGTCTTGATTACCCTGTCACAACGAAAGAAGCTCATTGTCCAAGGCCTGCCCCTGTGAATGTCTTGCGAACAGTTTTTCCATACTAATCTGAAAGGCTTGAAAATCATGGAGAACCGGATCATCTTGATTAACTAGAGGGATCGACCAGTCTGCCGCATTGCCACTAAGGTACGAAAGTACAAAAGCTACTTTAGCTTGATCAGTTGGAAAGGCTGCTGGCCGGCATAAGAAGTGCAACCGGCACTGATTGATAAATACTGCAAACCTCTTTGGGTCACCAGAAAACCGTTCGGGCGGAGCCAGAGGTACATTCCCAGGTAGGTTGATCTGCACTGGATTCATAGAGGATGTTGAAGATTTGCCCCTGATGCGGGTAACGGGGTTTGTCCGGCTTGTGACTGTAGCAATTGTCTAGCAAGACCGTCTGTTCTCTCCTTGGAAATAATTAGTTCCCTTCTTAGAGCATTTGTTTCCTGACGAGCTGCATGCACTTCTGCCCTTAGTTCCCCAAGTAACCGGGCTAGGTGGTCAGTATCCGAGGTTTCCATAGCACCTGGGCGAGAGTTTTGCGGTAGGCTTTGCGTTCTGTAACGCTCACCTGATTCTCGCAGAGGCGCCGGTCTTGACTGGGCGACTACCGTATCTTCAAAGGTGATGTGTAGCACCCGGTTGGCTCTTTGGGCTGGGCCTCTGTGCACTGTATGCCTGACTTCAAGAGTAAGATGTCTGCAGACAGAAAATATGGGATTAATGAACTGGGGTTATTGGGGTGTCCCTATCTCTTCCCTTTTTGCTCTCCTGTAGACCCCCAAAGGTTAACGCTCTCACCTTAGGTAAGTGAATGCCGAGCTCTCCATCTGCCTCGGGGCAGGGTGCTGTAACCAGTTTCTTCACTGGATCGGTAGCGCAGGCCTCTTGACTTCAGAGGACTGCTGTCCGTCGTTTACTGCACGGACGGTAAGTTTCGAGTAATTCTATTGTCTTTAAAGTCTTTAGCAATGATGTCTCTTGTTTTGCAGGTTCCGGCGATGGCGGATGACGGGCTGAAGTGAGTTGAAGATGGAGTCCGTATGATGAATAGAAGCGCCTGGAAGCACGTAAGTAAGCGCTTGTTGCCTGCTTCACGATGCGCTCTAACTGTCTTTTATTTTGCAGGTACGAGTTCGGAGCGGCTGCAGGGTGCCGGAATACCCACTGGGGTTGATGTGGAAAGGAGTAATGGCACGTGAGCATCAAAGTTCCCCAATGTCTTTAAACGCACCTTGTTTTGTCTTTCAGATGCAGGATGCAGCGCCGAAGGCCTCCGGAGCGTGCGAAGAGTTGGTAAGCTTTTGTCTTTCAGATGCCGGAATGCAGTGTGAAGACCTCCGGAACGCACGAAGAGTAGGTAAGCCTTTGTCTTTCAGATGCGGGAATGCTAACCTGTTCTTTCTTGTCTTTATAGGTGTTGCTGAAGACTGGATTCAGGATGGTAAGCCTTTTTCCTTAGGCCCAGGATCCGATGCAGAAGACACGATGAGCGTTCTGCTGCAGAGGATGCAGAATAACGCAAAGCAAGATTCATCCACCGGGTGTGGTTTAAATAGCCTCCTGTAGTGCTTAGGTGTCTCCTTCCACAGCCACGCCTAGGTAAGAAAAGAGTTCCTGCTTTCCAGAAGAGTTCCAGTGTTCTGAATCTAGGGAGTGGCTCCTGCCCCACCCAACAGGAAAAGTAGTTCCAAACAGAAGAGGATCAGACGCTAAGCTGGCAGGCAAGTAAGCAGCATGGTCTGCTGCAGGTAAGTCCACCCAAGCAGTATGAGCCCGGCGCTTCCAGCGCTGGGACTGGGCACATTTATGAGCTTGGTGCCACTGGCGCCAGGACTGGGTCCAAAAGGTCCCAATTGGGACTGGTTGGCCCTCGGAACCTGGGTTATGGATCTGCTTCCAAGGGAGTTGGGAAAACCCTGACCTTTTGGAAGCAGAGATCATGACAGTAGTATTGTACTGGCACCCTTTCCGGACCGCCAGACTACGAATATGCCTGTAGGGGGTGGTCCTCCCAGCAGGATTGACCTCCCGGGAGCACCAGCCTCTGCAGGCATGGTTTCCATGGAAGCACGGCACTGTTAGCAATGGTGCTGGTGCTTCTGTGTCCCCATTTCCATGGAGTCCTATACAACTCCACGGGAACGGGGTCTTACAGTTCTTGTAATATCCCGGTGGCACCAGGATATTAGGAGGCGGAACCAGTGTTACGAGGTCAGCAGCAACCCGTCGGTAGCACCAGCGGGTTACTGCCGACCTCGTAATTAGGCCCAGAGTTTCACCAAGTAAGGTTTTGTAATAATTAAGAACGTAGAAGATTAGTTATGATCCGATTACTTACTAGTAACCTTCATTTCTTCCAGTCGTACTCTTCCTCATCACAGTACTTATTTGTGAGGTACCACGCTGCATGATGGGAACCTTATTTCCAAATTGTTAAGCCCAGCCCATTTCCTCACTATCTCACAAACCCCAGTTACTGTTCAACATCAAATCATGGTTCCTTCCTTTCTATGCCCGGAGAAAGAGATGGTCATAAGTACTTTGTCAAGGAAGAGTAGCACTAGCAGTATTGAGTATTTGCACAAGTAAGCTGATCATTACCTCTGTATCTGATATCCAATACCTGATACCTCTGATATCTGATATCTGCTACCTCTGTGTCTGTACAAGGCATGAAATAAGCAGTGCCACATAGCGATTTGCTATTCAATTTTGTAGGTTTGCTAATCAAATTGACACTTGTGTAGCAAAGCTTGCTTTTTAAGTTGCCATGTTCAATCAAAGCACAGCTAGCCTTGCATCCCTCTCTTGCCCTCAGTGCTCTATTCCCTCTTTTTTCTCTGTTCACTTCAAGTGCTACTGGATAGAAAGTTCAGCAGTAATCATCTCCTCCACTCTTAAGTGCCAAAGGCATGTTTGGGAGTGATAGGCAAGCATTGCATTTTTCTTTTTCAAATAATTGCAAACCAGAAGTAAATTGGGATGATAAGTTTCAGTGATTCTTTTATCAAGCTAACTATATCCTGTCTGGCAAAGACCAGTATGTGTTAACTTTATATGTATTTTTTTAAAAGACAGTCGTGCAATTCCAATTGCTTAAAAATGTAAGTTGTTACATAATGCATAATTATGAGGTTGGTAAAAAAGTCTGCAATAAACTAAATGCCCCCAAAAAAATAATGCATAATTATAGAATTGACACTGTAAAACACTGCATTGCATCTAAATCTCGTATTGCATTTTGTTGATGAAGATGCATCATATTGACAAGTGCACACTTTTGAAAATGTACATGATCACACGATCAAATGCTTTTGATGACAAACCTAGTTCGGTAACTTGCTGGTTGCACACTTCTGTGCAGTTGGTGCTCGACGCATGAGCTGATACCTGTAATGCTCACCTGATTCCCACGGAGGCGCAGGTGTGGCTTCGAGTGCTGGTGCTTCTTCAATGGTGAAGCGCAGGACCCTGAAGATGGACAGGAAGGGCCCCTCTACTCTGGCTTCTCTGGCTTGCAGGAATATTCCCCTGTGCGTGAAAAGGGAGTATTACCTACTGACTGAGTTATGCTCAAGCCTCCCACTCTCCTCCAGCCCTCCACGATACCCTTCCACGATTCCCCGTGAAGTCTCACCTTAGGGTCAAGAAGGATGAGCTCTCCATCCTGCTTCTGATGCAGGGGCGCATTGAAACCCAGTTACTTCACTGGATTGAGGATTGATGGGAGTTCAGGTAAGCTTGACTATTCAGGTAAGGCGCTGTAAAAGTTCTGCTGCAAGTTCTAAAATCCAAGCTTAAAAATAATGTTCATTGTCTTGTTGCAGAATGCCGGAGATATGGCGCCGACCCGAAGTGAAACGTGCAGTTCCAGTAAATGACAGGTAAGTTCCGGATGAGCGCTCGGGTAATGTCTTTGCATTCGCTCATTCATTGTCTTTGTCTTTTTTCCCCATAGGGGCCGGGGTCCGGAAAATGCCTGGAAGCGCCAAGACCCGAAATTAAATGGGAATGACCCAACAGGTAAGTCTTAGAAGGAAACTGAGCTTTTCCTATTCCTTTCCTTCTCTCACCTTGTTCTTGTCTTTTTCTCTCTAGGCTCTGGGAAGTGGCTGTGGATCCGGATGATCGCTGCTGAAGATGGAGGAGTCCAGGATAGGTGAGTGAAATGCAGCGCTGCAGCGATCGTAGCGAAATGCTTTTAAAATGATGTCTTCCTTTTCAGGATCGTCGGTGTGATGTCTCCGTGATGCTGATTTAGCAGGTAAGGTCTTTTGTCTCCCTTTGCAGGTGACCCAGGATACTGACAGGTGTGGCTGAGGTCCAGATGCAGGAGCTGACACGGTGAGCGTCCAGCTGCGAGGAGCAGAACAACGTGAAGCATGAGTTGCTGATCGGGTGTGGTTTAAATAGCTTTGGAAGAAGTTCCCAGTGTGTATCCTTCCACCGATCAGGTATGTATCCTTCCCCGACCACACCCGGGTGGAAAGTAGGCCCACAGGTAAAGTAGTTCCATTCAGGCCTCAAGAGGGCCTGGATGTAGCAGCATGGTCTGCATCAGGTAAGTGCACATTAAAACACTTGAACACATGTCTAGCTTTATGAGCCTGGCGCCTAAGGCGCCAGGACAGGGGTCCAACATGAGCCTGACGCCTAAGGCGCCAGGACTGCGTCCAAAGGGCCCCATCTTGGGCCCGCTGGCACTCCCCTGGGGGAAATGATGCCTGCCTCTGGGGTTGCTGGGTCAGACCTGGCTTCTTAGAGGTAGGCATCATGACAATACCACACTCATTGACTTTATATTGTATCAGCCTTTTGCTTTTTACCAGCTACCCTGAAGGCGAGATGACCACACACTACAATATCACACCTAGTTTGCCCAGTTCTCTGCTTGCTGCGCCATCCACTCTGCGTAGTCTCCTACTTTCTTTCCTCTTGCATAATACACAAAACTAACTAGATATTTGCGCAAAGTAGTGATCAATAGTTTCATCCAGTTGCTACCTTTACTGGCCATTTCAATTATGTGAAAACCAACTCTTTTTAGTGGTACATAAATGAGAAACGAAGCAGAAAAGGCTAATGATCAAGTATTTCCTTATTACAATTTGAGAGGAACATGCTTGATACCTGTATCTAGTATAGGTAGGTGTTAGTCTGTTATCTTAGTCAGGCTTAGGAGCTGGACTTTGCTAGGGAGACCAGATTAATGGTGGACTGAATGTCCCAACAGAGGACCAAACCGCTGGTCTACGCCAGGGGGAGGAGCCCCCTAAAAGTTCATGTGGACTTGGGAGCTTGTTGTAAGCTAGGTCCACAGGCGTTTCGGCTCCTGGTTGGTAAGCCTCCTTCTGGGCCTCTGGGATAGTCTCTCTGGATGAAAAAAGAGAGGGGGATTAAAGGGGGAGAGAAAACAGAGAGAGGAGACTAAGACTCTGGGGAGCCTTCAGGAGGAAATGTTAAAAGGAACATAAAAACTACTGCATCTGAGAGAACCTTTGCAGGACAGGGGATACTCATTAGTTAAAAAAACAAGCCATGATTAGTCTGGTTTGTTAGGCAAGAACTGTACAGGTACCGACCTGCAGCGGGACTTGCGGCGCAAGTTGTGGGCAGACGTGCCCTTCAAATTAGGCAGTGGTGTCCTGGTGGAGAACAGAAAGGTCTGTCAATCCTAAAAAGGCAGTTGGCTTGAATAACCATGCAGACCATTGGCCTGCTTGTCGTCGGTCTGGTAGGGAGAGGAAATAGTGCATTTAGCATCTGGTGGTTACATAATTCAAAGTTTGGCTCAAAGTCTTAAGAAATTCAGACCAGCGTTGCCATGCTTGCATACCTTAATGTCTACAAGGGTAGCTGGAGCCCTGGTCCGTTATGATCGAAGAATCAGGGAGAGGGGATCCTCTTGGTGGATCTTGCAGTGCGTGGCACATCGGGCCGTTGTCGCCGCTGGAATGCGTTGCCTTCGTGCTGGTGCTGGGAAAAGGGAAAAGGGAGGAAGCGCACAAGAGTGTGAGGCGCATTGGGTTCAAAGGAAGCAGACTGAGCAAAGAAAAGCGAGGGGCTGCCATTAGGGTGGGCAGACCGGGGGGCGTGGCCAGCGCGCATGCCGTAAAGACAGACCTCCACGGAGCTCCGTCCGCGATCCTGAAACTATCGCACAACTTACGCTGAAACCGGGTCTGCGAGACTTACTAAGGCCAGAATAGTGTGGGGGAACCGATCGCCAGCACCCGACAACAACTTTGGGTGGAATCGGAGACCGAACGGCGGAGAACGGGAAGTCCGAACTCGAGCCCCCCTGGGATTCCAAGATGGCGGCGCCCGCCGCATAGTAGGAAAAGGCTGGCCTCGGCCCCCTGGGTCCCACCACGAACTGTTGCAGAAGGGGGCGGCTGCTGCGGAGGAGCCTGCCGGCGGACATCTGAGAGCGGGAGGCCGGCGCCAGCGATTGCCAGTGTCGGCTGCGGAGATGGATGAAATCGCGGCGCGGGCACAGCCGGGAGGAGGTCGCATTTGCCGCGGTCGCTGGAGTGGGGAACACGGAGCAGTTCCGGCGGTGAGAAAACGCTTGAAGTGAGATTGGGTCCCCTTTACAACACTCCCCAGCGGGAACACCCGCAATTTACCTCACGCAGTCCCAGCAGCCTGGGGGAGCGGGGCCTGGGGCCCAATACTGACTCCTGTGAAGAGGACTGGCCCGTTTGCTCTAGAGGCTGCCTGATATGCGGGTAAACCCGCGAGACGAAGACCCCAGCGGGCAGAACCCGCTCACACCACGGGTGGCCAATAGCCTGACACCTACAGGCCGGTATCCCGTTGGAGAAACCGGCAGGAAGCCGAAATACCGGACGCAACCTGTGGCCCTGGGCCTAACCACTCCCTGAGCAGGGCCCTCCATACTCTCTGAACCAAACGGCGGGAAACACCGGCAACCAGAAGCAACCGAGTACCCGAGGTAGGATCCTTTGGACCAAGTTCCCTAGTATCCCACACGAAAACTTCAACACAGGGATCGCCGACGGATCTTCACCCTGCCGGGGGCAGCACTTACAGATCATTAATTAGAGGATGTCTCCCCCCAGGTCCAAGCCGAAACTAGTCACGATGGATTCCTTCACGACAGTCAGGCCCCAACGACAGTCAACACAACAAGACCAAGAAACCCCTGAGGACCCGCCCCAACAAGAGGAAGACCTTAAACACACGCAAGTCCTCCAGGCGATAGCGGCCCTCCGCTCATCACTCGAGGGACGGCTTGAAGAAGTGAAATCTGACATGCAACTGATGCGGCAGGACGCCCGCAATCTAACGGAAAGAGTCACGGTGACTGAGACAGCCCTGCAGGAAAATGTTGAGAACACCCGAGATTTGGAGATGACGGTTAGAGACTTGGAACAGAAGGTAGCAAGGCTAGAAGCCCGCTCTGAGGACGCAGAAGGTCGGGCGCGCCGTAATAACATTCGTATACTGGGGGTCCCTGAAGATTTGGAAGGCCCGGACCCGACAACCTTCATCGAAACGCTCCTACAGCAGGAAATAGGGGCGGCAAAACTCTCCCAGGGGTTCTCTGTTGAAAGGGCTCACAGGTCTCTCCAGAGACGTCCCCCACCTGGATCACATCCACGCCCAATCATAGCTAAGATCCTAAACTTCAGAGACCGCGAAATCATACTCCGGTTCTCCAGAGAAGGCGGGGAGATTAAAAGAAATAGCTTCACAATAGTCATATACCCGGACTACACCCCTGCAGTACAGCGAGCCAGGAACTCTTACATTCCGATAAAAGCCCGGCTGAGAAAGCTCAACTTAAAATATATGCTCTTATACCCGTCACGACTCAAGGTTCTATATAAAGGAAAAGCAACGTTCCTGGAGACCCCAGCCGCAGCCAATATGTGGCTTGAGCATAACAACCTGGCGGACGACAAGGAAGACCCACCGAACTCAGATCGGGGATGACCACCTACCCCCGGATGAATGTGAGCGACGGCAATCCCTGCAGCAATTGAAAGGGAAGCAACACGAATCGTAGTTAAACGAACCATCATGAAAGTTCTACCATTAAACCCGCTACATCGGACGCGAGACCCAAGGAGCACACAAGCGGCGGACAAACAACCCACCCCACCAACAAAGGTGTAAGCAGTTTGCTCACACACAACCTGATCCGGAAGGCCAGGAGTGGCCTGGAAGGCTCAGGAGCCCCTGAGCGCTGCAAGTTAAAAGCGGCTGCTAGGGTCAGTTTGGAAAGTTTAGTTGAGTTTTCCTCCCGTTCACCACAATGGGATTTACACAAGTTAAAAAATCTCCAACCTGCGAAAGACCTGGGGCCGGAGCGAGAGGGCGGGCGAGGAGAAGACCAGGACGGTGTGGCAGGACATATGAAGGTAACAGGGGTCTGACAACTGTGAGTGTGACTCAATTACTCTGTAATGGCGGCTAAGATGAATATAAAGTTATTGACCTGGAATGTGAGAGGTTTGGGATCATATCTACGCCGGAATAGGGTCAAGTCCTATTTAAATAGAAAGAAAGTACAGATAGCGTTACTCCAAGAGACACATTGCACGGCTGAATCCTTAGCGAAACTAAGCGAACACTGGGGAGGCCAGGGGGCCGGATCTTCGTACTCCAAGTATGCAAGAGGGGTATATACTTGGATTCACCCACAACTCCCTTTCCGGATAACTAAGACCGAGTCCGACCCAGAGGGAAGATTTGTAATAATATGGGGCAGGCTAGAACAATCGGATATTTGCATAGTGAACTCTTATCTCCCCAATACTAACATCCCATCACACTTAAACTCCATGTACACTAAGATTGCACTAAACAGGCATGAAATCCTGTTTTGGGGGGGAGATTTCAACTGCGTCCATGATCCGATACTAGATAGGTCCCTCCCACACCCGAAAGGGCCCTCAGCAGCTACCACAGCCCTCTCCCTACTAGTCAATAGGTTACACTTGGCAGATACCTGGAGGGAGTGCCATCCCGACGCTCGGGAGTACTCATATTTCTCCACTCCACATGGCCTCTACACCAGACTGGACTATGTTTTTATAAGCGATGAGCACCTTCCACAGATAGAAGAAGCCCAATATCTGGGCAGAACCATTTCGGACCACTCACCCCTCCTGGTGGGCTGGAATCACACTGGCCCCAGACCTCCAATCCCAATGTGGAGAATGCCGATAGATGCCCTGGGAGACCCGGCATTTAGGGAGGACCTACATGAATTCATAGAAAACTTCATAGAAAGAAACACTGGGAGCGTAGACCGCCTAAGCACAATGTGGGACGCCCTGAAAGTAGTGACGAGAGGAGAAATAATAGCAAAAGCAGGGGGCATCAGGAGACAACTTAGGGGTGAACTGGCCCACTGGGAGCGGGAAATAGAACAACTGGAAGCAGCCCCGGTCGACACGGAACACAGGGAAGACAACCTCAGAGCACTTAGAACTAATTCCACCTCGGCATGGAATAGGCTCGCCAAATTTGATTATGCCACCAAAACCAATCGTATACACACGGAGGCTGACAAACCAGGCAGAATGTTAGCCTGGCTCTGCAAAAAAGAACACCCCAGGCACACTATTACAGGATTACACACCGAAGAGGGGGAGGTAGTACAAACACAACAAGCTATTAACGAAACGTTTAAGGGCTTCTATGAACACCTTTACTCACATGATGACCAGGTCCCCCTAGAAAAAATCACGGACACCCTTGAAGAGATAGGACTCCCCAGGATGCCCCCAGAGCAATCAGAGGCCCTAGACACAGAAATCACAACTGAGGAAATCACGGACGCTATTAGATCACTAGCCACTTGCAAGACCCCTGGGAGCGATGGCCTACCCACGGAGTTTTACAAGACGTATGAGCCCACACTAACGCCCCTGCTACATGAGGTCTTTCTCGAAGCATATGAGACAGGGATACTACCAGATAGCATGAGAGAGACCCTCCTGATCCCGATTATCAAGCCTAATAAACCCTCCGATAGATGCGACTCTTATCGCCCGATAGCAATGCTTAATTACGACGCGAAAATTCTGACAACAGTATTAGCAAATAGACTGGCCAGAATTATAGGGGAATTGGTACATGAGGACCAATGCGGATTCATACCTGCCCGAAACACAACCATGAATTTGCGCCGAGTGCAACATGTCATCGCCCAAACTGGGGACGGCACAGAAGCGTTCGCATTGTTATCCCTGGACGCCATCAAGGCGTTCGATTCGATCTTTTGGGAATGGTTATTGGCGGTTCTGGAGGGGTTTGGTTTTGGCCCTAGGTTCATTAGGTGGATCAAGATACTCTACACGAAGCCTAGAGCCAGAGTAAAAACTGGGAAGCATGTATCGGAGGTCTGGAACATATGCAGAGGGACCAGACAGGGTTGCCCCCTTTCCCCCATGCTCTACGTACTGGGCCTGGAACCCATTGCAATCTATTTTCGAAAGCAATTTTTTGATGCTGGGATCCGACTGGGAGACACTGACCACATCATTTCTCTCTATGCGGATGATGTCCTATTATTTGTCAAGGACCCATATTATAATGTGCCCACGATGCTGGAGGTCCTAGATAATTTTGCGAAGGTCTCTGGAATAAAATTCAGCAGAGCCAAATCCTGCCTCTTCCCCCTGGCAAGTCTTAAGGGAAAAGAACCATCGGAGCTTCCTTTCGTGGGAATAAGGTGGGAACACACCTCGTTCAAATACTTGGGCATACACATAATGCATTCCCCGGAACAAATGCATGAGCGCAACACTAAAGCTGCTCTCCCGGCCCTGTGGAAATCCATGGCCTTCTGGGCGAAACTTCCCCTATCCATGATGGGCAGGGCCTCCATAACTAAAATGATTGTCCTTCCCAGATTCCTGTACGGATTTCAAAACGTACACTTCTACATCAAAGCGCCCTTCTTTCGCCTATTGGAAACTATCCTGAGAGACTTCTTGTGGGGGAAGGGAAGACGAAAGATAGCGCTTGCCACGTTGTCACTACCGTACACTCAAGGGGGAATCCAACTTCCAGACTTCGAAAAGTACTTCCTAGCAGCGCAGCTTAGCTTTGTCACCAAGTGGCTAGCAGACGATGCCACATCGGAGACGCCACTCCTGCAGCCGCTGGTCCCCCCGTTATACTTGAAAGAACTTCCCTGGGCCCCCACCCATTTGATAAGAAATACCCCCCTATTGGTCTCGCTTGGACGCAAAATCTGGCATAGGGCAGAATCCCTCGCACACGTCAGACACCAGTATTCCCCAAACATACCGCTTATCTCAGACCTATGCAATTCTCCTGCAGATCTGCAACACCTCAGGCACTGGGAACAGAAGGGGATTTACTCATGGGGGGACTTGTACATGGAGGGGGAATTCATGGAATTCGAAACACTTCAAGAACAAAATGATGTCCACACTGGCCAGTTTCTATGGTACCAGAAACTTAGATCCACGGCACGCGCCAGATGGTCGACATGGCCGGAGGAACCGGACACGAACCCCCTGATCACATTGCTATACGAACTAGGAGAGGGAGGGAGACCAGTGTCACAGATCTACAGCCACCTAAACGACACCCCCAATCCACGCAGTGCTGGGCTAAAATCCAAATGGGAAGCAGACATAGGCCGAGAGTTAACAGACTGCGAATGGGAAAGGGCCCTCATATTTCCTAAAACAGTATCCAGAAACCATAGATTTAGGCAAATACAATTGAACCTTCTACATCGTACATACCTAACCCCATTCAGGCTTGCCAAGCTCCATAATACTCAGAGCCCCAGATGCCCCTGGTGCGAAATGGACAATGCGGACCTGTTCCACATGTTCTGGCGGTGTGCCAAGACACAATCACTGTGGTCCTTCATACAGCAGACAAGCGAAACTCTGGGGCTGACCAGATATGAATGGATTCCTGAGGAGTGCCTACTCGGCACATACCCCAGACCAGCAAAACTAAAACACCTCATTAGATTAATGGACATTATGAGCATTCTGGCTAAGAGGACAATTGCAATGTCCTGGAAGAAACCATCGGGACCACAACCAAAAATCTGGCACAGAGAACTGAAACGATGGGTGCGAGCTGAAACGAAAGTTTGGGAAGAAAGTGTAGCCAGATCCACGGATGCATCAAGTATGACCCTAGATGCCTGGAGAGGGCTTACAGACCCCCTGTTTTACCCCTCTGATGATAAGCCCCCATGAATCACCACAAGCATGCAGTAGAAGGCCCCGAGGACAGGAGCAGAGTCCTCGAGAAAGCCCAGACATACCTTCATGTGAACCCTCCTAAAGGAAGTTCCCTCACCTCCTGTAAGTCCTGACCCCCCCTGAGCCCCACCTGGTACCGACCCCTCAAGAAGCAGACACCTGGAGATAGTTAAAGTTTCTATGTTAAGTTGTTAAGTTATAAATGTTAATAACCTGAGCCGCAATCTGATTTACTGCTTGATAACAGATTTGACAATTTTTCTGTGCTTGTAACAAATAACAAATGCCAATAAACAGATTTAAAAATAAATTAGGGTGGGCAGACCTAAAGCCAAGTGTCAGCATCTGTTTACCTGGATTTGCGTAAGCAACCTCCTGGGGTCCGATTCCAAAGAGCAGTTGGTGTCGGTTGGTCTCGTCGCTGGAGTCGGCGAATGTATCCCGAAAACAAGCTGTATACTCGCTAGTTATCACGCATGCGTTAGGCCATAGTGTACCTGGGCTGGTGCATACGTCCGAGTGAGGAGTGCTGGAGTAGCTATGGCAACACTGCGGGACGTAGCGGCAGGGCTGTAGAGCTTACTGTGGCTCTGATGCGATCTCGATCGCGTAACCAAGGCGAATCATGACAAAGGCAGCAGGTGTTGGAATACTCGGAAAAAGGGGTTTAAAATCAGAATGCTGTGTAAGCAGGCTACGGGGGCGGCAAGTCTGTCGTAGTAAGATAGCTGGATGTGAAGCTATCATGTTGCAAGCCCAGAGTTTTAAGCAGGGTCAGAAGGCAAAGAGCATGCACCTGTTTGCAAACAAGTAGCAAGCATATTGCATATCATGTGTATGAGACATTCTTCTGAGAGCCTACCTAGCCTTCATGTATCAAGCCAACCATATGCCAGGTGTTTGGAGTATGTTGGAAGGTAATGCTGCCAACTCGAAGGTTAGACAAGGGCAGACGACAGGGAGCATGCACGTGTTTGCAAGCAATAACCAACCATAGTGCATATAGTATATATGAGACATTTGTTCAAAAAGCCTACCTAGTCTACATGCGTAATATCAACCATGTGCCAGATGTTGGAAATATCTGTACATGGTGTTAGCAGCTGTAGCTGGCTCCTTATGTGAAAAGGAAGAGGATTCAACCTAGGCATCCTCCCGTCCCCTGCACACTTTCAAATGTTTGGACAAGACCAATACTGTTATTTAAATAAACCTGTAAAATTTGTACAAATACTAATTTATGACAAATGTAAGCAAACACAGAAATGTGTGACAAAAGAATATTTATATCAGAGCAATGCTGTTTCAAAAAGTGAAGACATTACTATCAAACCGGCAGATAAGGGCTGTGCAATAGTAATCATGGATACATCCTTCTATATGAAGAGATGCACTGAATTTCTCAGTGACACCGACACCTATGCAACATTAGATAGGGACCCATTACCAGAAATTAGACAACTGATTAATGAGACATTGCTAAAAGCAAAGGAGAACGAATGGATCAATGATAAAACACATCAGTATCTAACTAATCTCCAACCGATAACACCGGTCTTTTATGGGCTCCCTGAAATTCACAAGGATAAACAAAGTCCACCTCTTAGACCCATTGGTGCTGGAACAGAGAGTGTCTTTGATCCTCTGGCAGTCTATATTGACAGACTACTACAACCACTCATACAGGCATCATCTACTTATTTGAAAGATACAACAGATTTCTTGAACGGTCTAAAAGATTTTTCAGCTATCAGTGAAGACTGCACACTGTTTAGTCTTGACGTTTGCAGTTTATATACCTCAATTCCTCATAGCGAGGGTATAGATTCTGTCTAATGGTTGCTCCTCAATAGCTCAGGGGTTAAAGGTAACCCACAGTATATTTTGTAACTATTAAACTTGATTTTATACAACAGCTACTTCAGACATGAGGGCAAATATTTCCTACAAACTTCTGGTACCTCGATGGGATCATCGATGGCACCCGTTTATGCCAATACCTTTATGTTTCAATTCGAAAGTCAGCATGTACCCCATATGGGCATCGTACATTCTCACATGGAAAAGGTTTATTGATGACATTTTCTGTATCTGGTTTGGCACACGAGAAGGCTTAAATCAGTTTTTTGAATATCTTAACCCTGTGCACCCGAGAATTAAGTTTACCATTGAAATTGGTAACCCTTACCTACACTTTCTGGATGTTAATTTGAGTATTATTAACAATAAAATTGCCATTTCTGTGTATCACAAACCAACCAATGACAACAACCTGCTTCATTATTCAAGTTTCCACCCAAGAATAATGCTTCAAAGTTTACCGTACAATCAAATTTTGCGACTAAAAAGGATAATTTCTGACACAGAAGATCTCGACAAGGAATGTACAAACCTTGTTGACAAATTTCAGAATAGGGGCTACTCTCCAGAAACCCTAGAAGCAGCGAAAAACAGAGCCTCAGAGATTTCACGCACTGATTTATTAAGACCCAAATCAAATGTGAAAGATACCCCACTGATATTTGTATCGAAATTTGCAAGACAGAGTTTCCAGATTTCAAGAAGTATAAAAAAACACTGGAATATTCTTCATACTGATCAAACTCTTCTGAAATTGTTTCCTACCCCACCAATGATGTGCTTCAAAAGGGCTAAATACATAAGAGACAAGTTGGTAAAGGCTGAAAAAATACCAGAGGAGAAACAACTATTTTTAACTACCAAAAATTGAGTATATTCCCCTGCTTAGGGTGCACACATTGTAATAATGTAATTAAAGGTAATGTGGGCACTCACCCGAGAAATGGTCAAAAGATTAAACTTAGGAATTACTCTACTTGTCTATCATCGGGAGTCATCTACCTGTTGAAGTGTGCATGTGGAAAAGTATAGCAGGGCAGACGAAAAGGCCCATCAAGTCAAGATTGACTGAACACAAGTCAAACATAAGATGTAACAACCAATACTCACCAGTGGCTCGCCACTTTAACTTGCATAAACATTCAATTGCACAATAAAAATTCCAGGTACTTGAAGTTGTCAAACGACCCACAAGAGGAGGTGATTACTAATCACTCCTATTACAAAGAGAGGCATACTGGATTGACAAAATGGGTTCCCTGCAGCCTTGGGGCCTAAATGAGGATTTCACCTTGAACTGCTTTTTATGATCTTGATGTACTTAAGATGGAATGTTTTATTTAAAGAACAATACAAATCTGACGGTTGTACCACAATGTTTGTGTCTGGTTGTAACAATAGGGAGAGCCCAATTTGTACCTTTAGAATGAAATCTATTCTGAAAATTGCACATTGATATGCGGTCTTGTCAATTGGATGAAATGATTGTACTCCCCCTGATGTTTATTCATTACATGTTTTATCAAATGTACATATGCAATAGGAACCATTGCACTATGTTATTAATGAGGTATGTAGGGTCTATGGTTATTCATACCTTACACTGAAACACAATAATTATCACAGTTTACTCATTTTAGACTGTGAGACCATATGCTGCCATTTTTTGGTTGTCCTTTAGCCTTGGCACTCTCCACCCTGAAGGCTTGACAACATTGAAATGTTCCTGTTCCTATCTACTTGTTGACTCAACAGGCTTGAGTCTATTTAGTCATCATTGATAACTATGCCAAGCTCCCCTGTGAAAAAATGTTTCTATAGCCATTGACTTTTATCTTTCCTTCCTCTGAGCGCAAGTGGATTGATGTGAACATCATTTCACACGTTCGTTACATAGTTTTTTTCAGACATTTATATGGTATGCCCCTCACGTTTCCATTTAGATTGCCCCAGGTCAGAGTTCACATTTCACCCTGATTCTCCCTTCATTTCATTGTTTCTTTTTTTGCTTACGCCTCTTCCGGCTCCCACTTTATAGTATATCTATATTTGGTTTATCACTCTAAGATGGCCGACTGCTTGGGTACTCACTCTTTAGTCCTTCTTCCACTTCGTTCCTAGGACTTTTCCTTTATTAAGATTCCACTGGATGTGTGACTTTCCATGGCTCCAGTGTAAGAAGCTTTTCTCATGGAAACAGACTCTGTGTGGAGCTGTCCCCCCGCGCTTCAGGTAGGCGCGTGAGAGTCTACATTACCCCGCTTTAGGGACTTGCTAGAAAGTTCCTGTCTCTAAACTGTGCTCTCTTTACCTCTTACTTCACAGTTGATTTATTATAGAGACCGTCTTCCTCGCATTTTCATGTTCGATCGTGCGAGCATTATTGACTCTGACTTGAACTGGTGTCTTCAATCCCGTCATGAGCATAACCTCATTAAGGTATATTTCCTCACCTATTTCACACTCTTTCACTCCGTAATGCCCTTATCATTATTTTTTGACTGCTGCTTACAGTTGGATCTGGTTGTGTTTTTCCAATTAGTTTTCATGCGCATGCTGAAATGTCTAAGTGCTGCCGCATATCAGAGGTTTAAGTCTGAGACAAGAGGTTTTCACGGATTGCTTGGATTCCTTTTCACCCTACTGCCTACTATTATCCATACTTGCGTTAGGTAAGTTACTTTGAATTTATTTTTACTAAATTTATTTTTACTAACTTTACTTGTCTGGATACACACAGCTAAGTGCCGACATTTTTCTGCTTTCTTTGACCCCATAGAAACTTTCATCACATACACTCTGCATTGAGGAATGCACCCCCAAGAATTCAGCGATACGCTTACTATTACTTTTCTACTTTCCGGTTCTACATTATTTGGATTTGTGCACTTAAGGGTAATTATTTATATCTGCATTACCTCTTGCTTACTTACCAAATGTATAGATTTCGTGAATTAGTAGGAATCTTTCACTTCCAACGTCTGTAGCCTACTTGTGCCTTTTACTTGCCAATTATAGATATTGGCTATGTTTACTGAATATTTATACTGATAATCTAACGTTGTCAAGCTTACAGGATGGGGACCACTATGTGGCCCTGCATATCTTTAAACATAGTTTCTTGGGTTTGTCAAAGAGTGTATTATGAATGACAACACAATTGAATCTTTTCGCCTATATTGATGGGGGTGAGGACCGCCTCAGGCGCAACATGGGAGACTGATATTTAAGTTGAAAATGGAGAGTATGGTATATAAAAATTGTAATTTGTGTCTACATAAAAGTTTCTGAACCAATGTTTTCTCTTTGTATTAAGAGTCCAACTCTGGCCTTATGAAGAAGAGGAGATCATCCTCGAAACGCGTCGCTAATTGATTTGGACTTCACTTTTTCTTCAATTTTGGTGTCATCTATTGATACTGTCTTGTTTCTTTGTCCTGTAAATAACTTTGTTTTGAGAAAAAATTATATTTGAAACAGCATTGCTCTGATATAAATATTTTTTTGTCACACATTTCTGTGTTTGCTTACATTTGTCATAAATTAGTATTCGTACAATTTTTACAGCTTTATTTAAATAACAGCATTGGTCTTGTCCAAACATTTGAAAGTGTGCAGGGGACGGGAGGATTCCTAGGTTGAATCCGCTTCCTTTTCACTGTCTATTGTTGGGGATTTGTGCCATGACCCCAGTTCCTCCCCCGCACCTAAAATTGATCAAAATTAACTCTTGAAATAGTTCACAATTTTCTATGAACCAAAGGTGTGCACCTGTGTTCATCCTTTTACTGGCTCCTTATTTGGCCATATGTTTGGTGTGTTAGCATATACCGTAAAATGTGCTTTTATCTTGGTTTCACTTTCTAAACCAATACTGAGTTCCTCAACTTTGAGGATTTCTTCTGTAGTGGTTGACTCGCCCAGAGATTTCTCTGCCTGCAAAGCATGTGCAGCCCAGCATTTTGCTCTACATTCTTTTAGTGTTTTAGGCTTGATGATTTCAGAAGCTCAACACATGTTTTTCTTATGGTCCAATGGGAGATAGCTGGTGCGCATCAGGTGCATGTATTTCCAGGGGAATTTGGTGTTACAGGAGGGGCAGAATTTAAAAGGGGGATTTTCCATGGGAGACAGGGATTACCAGGGAGAAAATATTAATGGAAATTGGAGGATATACAGGTATTCTAAACACAGCCTTGTGTGTTTGAAATTATCTCCCCCCGACTCCCACTGCTGTTAGTATTTTTGGCATGGAGTCCTCGTTCAAAGTCATTGAGTCACTTTGGTCCAACTTTGTCCCTTGAAGTAGAAGTTGAATCGTGTTCCATCTTGAACTCAAGCGGAAGATATAATCGGCCTTGGAGTCGAGCAGCAGTTAACAATATTAAACTCTGTAAGTCACCAAATAAGAACTGTGCGTGTAAGCGGCCAAACCGATGGTGGAAAAAAAACAATCTGAGGACGTTGATGTGTGAGGGATCATGCGTATCTGTGCACCTAGAGTACAGATAGTGTGACAGGAACACCCCTGTAGACACCCCCTTTTTGAATTCAAAAACAAAAACAAGATGTAACACTCTGCACCAACTACTAGTTGACGTTGTGGAGGAAAATTGAGAACTGCAGTATTATAGTGACTGGGCCCTGTTACCTACCATGTTTAAACAGCGTTTCTTGCTTATGTGAGACAGAAACTGTAGGACATACTACACATGTCTTTGCAATGAAAGCTTATCGTCTAGCTTGTTGGAATGCTCACTTTCTCATCCCTCGCTTCTGGCGTGTCCCCCTTCTGGCCTAGGCATGTAGGCTGTAGGCTCTCGCTTTCTTGAGAAAAGTGGAATGGGGGAGCGGAAGTAGTCACATTGCTAATGCTCTCTCTTGCCTTAAAGCATGTGGGAATCTTTAAGGAGTGCAGGCACTTTGACTAACTGAGTTACGACAGGGTGGCCCCACTGATAACATTGACTTGCATGAAAGAGCACAGCTGGTGTCAAAGGCTGATATAATGAGGCTTTTATTCTTTGCTAGCAGGATGATTTTAGTATGCAACCATGGCCTGTTGGGACCATCCCTAACATTGAAAAGCATGCATCCTGTTAGGTATAAAGGCACATGGCTCGGAGGGAAGGGGACACTCAGAATGTGTGTGTCGTATTGCTGTTGGGTTCGTATTATCACTGCTTTCTACTAATTAAGTGTTCACCAATCTGCCAGAGGCGTGAGTGATCCTTTTTCCTAAACAAGATTGGTGCTGTTAGACATCAGATTCCCCCTGCTCTGTGGCCAGGTCCAGGGACCAGCGGGCACACTTCCTGTGATCCCTGTGGGCCCAACAGAGGTGATTTCATCAGAGGGATGAACTGGCCAGAGCACATGGAGGTTCAACGAGGGTGGCCATAGCAGGCGTGGAAGAAAGAGCCAACTGGAAAATCATGATTTGGTGAACACAGGTAATCGTGTCAATTTTCTGTCATGTCTTGTATGGTAGGGATTGAAACAGGGGAATTGATGTTTGTCTCTGTATTCTAGAAAAAACGAAATTGAAAAATCTGGAATCTGGTGTGATTACTCAAGGATACAGGAAGGAAAGTACCCTGCCTGTAAGACTATTTATCTAAATAGTGACTTAATGAAAGCAGTTGGCCACCGCAGTTTAAAAGCAGAGCATCCATGTTCCCTACTGACTTAAGAGAACATGAGACCGCGGTACCGGTCAGAGTATTGTAGGATCGATTAGGGTGAATGTGTTCTGGATGAGTGCAAAGAAAATATTTTAGATGAGAACCCCAGGATTGTCTTATATTAACCCATTCCTCGTTACTGGAAATCCTAAATGTGGAACTCGGGTTGCAATTCTGCTTTTTATTTCACCCTCTAGTACATTAGCTGTAATAGGCTGTGTTTCTACTGATTATGTTCAGTGTCTGTTACTCTTACCTATTTGTGTCCCTGAAAAGCTGAATACTGCTCTGCATTGTGAGTAGCGTAATGGGGGATATAGGCTGTGAACCAGCATTCACCTGAATCTGACAGACATCTGTGGGTGTTTCTGAAATGTCTGTACTAGGGTAAGAATGGAGGCTGTGTGTGATACCTGAGCCTCTGGATAGACGCAGCAGCGCAAGTAAACGGATGAGCCGTACCCATGCCTCCAGCCATGGGACTCAGTAGCATCCTGATGCAAACAGAGTTAGGAACGGACCTGGATCCGTAATAAGCTATACCTTGTCTTGCCCTGAGGGAATGGGTTCAGAGCAGTCTAGACAAGTGCCACCACTTCCTCCTAAAAGAAGTCCAGCATACTTCATTTTTACTCACTACTCGCCAAAAGCATGTAAGTATGTGGATACATTGCACGAATAAACACAAAGTGAATCACCTAGACACTTTCCTCAGAAGGCACATTTGATTTAGTCAGGATAATGAATTTGCATAAGGTGCTAGAGAAGAAAGGGGCATGTGTACACCAACACCAATAGGATAGTTATCTCAACTGATATACCGAAGCTAATAAAATAAATACTTAATCTAGGATAGTGGTGTTGAAAGACACTCAAGAGAAGCTCCAGGAGAAAGTAAATGTTTTGAAAACTGAGTCGTCAAACCTGCAGGTACCGACCCATAAAACAGGGTACAATCGATTATATCCTGTACTCACAGGCAAGGCCCCATTCAAGTAAAGTCCTGAAGATATTTTGGACATGTATGATCCGGCTATTCTTAATGAAATACCTGATAAGTGAATGGCTAGTCCGGACTCAACCGTCAACGTATCTTCAATCTACCCCAATGCATCCTATGGAAAGTCCCTTTACTCCCAAAACACAAGCCCAGATCTCTAGACTATTCTCCCAGTCTTAATGGACCTTTGCAGGGTTTCCCACCACAGTGCTTAATACCACCGCTGGTACATTCCCACTCATACAACTTCTGGGAGGGGGAGATACTATAGGGAGTGTACATGCCCCATGGACCGCTACTGATTTGTTTAATATTGTTCAAATGTTTCCAAAGATACGAGAAGACCCAGTTAAGTTTCAGGAGGAATTGCAGGTCATTATTTACTGTTATCACCCCACGTGTGTGGATCTGAATCAGTTGCTACAAGCAGTATTGTCCACAGATACATTTAAGTTGCTTAAAGCATGCTCAAATTTTCTAGCTAAAGAACCGGCTAGTACTAGAGATTTGAAAGCATATACTGATAGACTGGTGCAAACTATTACTCAAATTTGTCCTTGAAAGATGGATGGGTCAAAGATCAATGCATGTAAGCAAGCAAAGGGAGAAAATCAGTCAGAATAACTTGAACGTTTGAAGGGATGGTTTGACCAGTATTCTAGGATTGTGCATGCGGCGCTGGTAGCACCTCAAGCTGTGGTGGCCCAGTTTGTGATGGGATTGCAACCAAAAGTGTCTGAAGGAATTAAGGCAGTGTTGATAGGTTGGGAAAGAAAGGGATTAGTGGATGTTTTGTTAACCGTACAGAATTTCATGAGAAGGTTGAGAGACAAAAGAAACTACTAAAGCCAAGTTAATGTCATTGCAAATTCAGCGTTTGCAACCTCCCCAAGGGCCTCTGGGTGGGTGAGGGCGATGACGGGTAAGAGTGAGAGGAGCGTGTTAGTCATTTGGGCCAGGGCAAACTGCTGAAAGGTATTACCCCAACACGTGTAATGACCAATGCAACTATTGTAAAGAGTTCGAACAGTGGAAAGCTTAGTGTCCACATCAGCCTCAGTATGATGGCCGAGGCGGGGAGCCAACCATGCTAAGGGAAAATGGCAAGGTTCCCACCCCCACCACCAATGCTTTCGATTGATGTTTAGGATTGCCAAGGGGTCCCTAAAAATGTTATACCATTCATTTTGATGTATCCTACTGCCACGTATGTTGACTGTATTGGTGCAGTTTCATATACAATGGGTCCGCCCCTCTTTTATTTATTAACAGGGAGCCTCACTCCAAAACAGGGCTAATATTTAGACAGGAAAACAGGCGAGTGGAAGGCTACCCCTCTCTATGTTGTGCAGGTAAAATAGCCTATCTCTGCAGCAGGTGCAGTTATGAAACACAGTAATTTTATTCAAAGAAAAACATCATTCTAAAATCATTGGTGGCATTCGACAAACAGGGAAAACAATTCATAACTTCCTCCAGCATTTCACAAATTGCCACTGAGTACACATTTCAAACACAACATTAAAGACATAATTGTAACAAATGCAGAACAACAATCAGAAGACAAATTGGCCAGTTAAATACATAACAGTTTCCATACTCATTAGGGTACGTTCTATGCCAATATAATAAGTGCATCAGAGTACACAATGTATGGGGTTAGTGTATTAAAGTGCTAAAGTGCTAAGTGCTATGTGCTAACAAAGAAATTATTTTGGGAACTTATTCTGTTCTGCAGGTAGGAATGAGCATACAGATAGATCTGACATATATAGACCTCCTAATTGGTGTTTCTTGGTCTAATTATTTTAGATTTTGCTCACAGTTCTTACATTGGCTTCTGCATGCTAACATTTTCCTGTGGATTGAATATATTTTTACATTCCACAATGGGGAAGGATATTTTTAACAATATCTAGTCGACACAGGGTGTTTCGGCCCTTGGTTGAAGATCCGGCCCTTCCCGGCATTCTTCTTAGAAAGTTGGTGTTTAGGCCTTCATCAGGACATATGTATCAGTTCAACAGCTACCCCTTAGTCTTGTCCTTTACAGCTCTAGGGGTACAGATATGAACATACATTTACTGAATGGGGTTGATTCGTGTGAAAACCTTACTCAAAGTTTTCTTCCAGATTAGGCTACTGACCTGAACTTCATTCACACACAAGAATGGTTATCAATTTCTTCACACAAAGAGCTACTTATAGCTCCAGGGTTAATCATGGTTAACTTGTCCAGTGGATGTGGACATCTACTGTCACACCTGCAAGGATTACATATTGATTTTTTTTAAACCATATATATGGGCCTCATTACGACCATGCCGGTCCAGAAACAACGGTACTGGTAAGCCTACCAGCACCGTTGTTACCGGACCAGCATAGTACGACTCTCCGGGCAGGAACTGTCCCACCCGTCAGGGTCAGACCTGGTGGGCGGAACGATACCCGCCCGCAAAGTTTCACGGAAGCACCGGCACCGTATGTAATGGTGCCGGTGCATCCATGGCCCCCATTTCCATTGAGTCCTATGGGACTGAAATGGGAATAGGGATTAATAGGGATTGCCTTTCCGGAATGCCAGAGTCGTAATCCCCTGGTGTTTCCAGCAAGCCAGGCGCCGGTAAATATTGAAAGTCCGGCGGCAACCCACCGGTAACACCGGCAGGGTTACCGCCGGACTTGTAATGAGGCCCTATGTTTTAAAGTGCTAACTGCTTCACACTCTGTTAGTCACAGGCATATCAGTTATTTGACCTTTTGTACTGCCTTCAGGATTGAATTGGCCAGCACACACACGTGCTGAGGATTTCTTTACTGCAACATGGGCTATTCACTTCTTTTCAGCGTGTCAAACCTAGTCAGACAAATGAATTCAGACATGCTCACACTTAAATGTCACATGTATGTCATGATTATTGCTAAGGTTCTACATGATTATGAATCCATGATTGAGATGAACTTGCATATAAACTCAATACGGATATATATACAGAGTGATATGAGGACTGCACTTATGCAAAAATGGCTATGCTCATAGGCCACACCTTGTCTACCTCTTCCGTCTTGTATTTATATTGGGGCTGGCACTGTATTAAAGCAAGATTATTAGTTACATGTTGGTCCTGCCACTTTTATCACGCACTTACGTCCAATCTAGTGCTGTATTTTTACATATTGTTACCAAGCAGTTAAGCCGAAGGCCATTATGTGTATACTAGCGCAGCGGAGTGCATTCTACTTGTGAGCTACACGGACTGCGGAATGTCTATGCTATTTGACAAAATGCAGTCAGATAATCTGCCATTCTCATTGGTTGGTTCACAAATATATTACTGCACGCCAATAAAAGGAAACGTACTATTAGTTTTGCTCATCACCGCCGAGTACTTCACATTGTGTGCTTTCGATTCCCAGTCGGACGCTAACACTGAAGGTGTTTTGTTTTTGTGTCTCAGAGGCAGGTTTAAATATACTCCCTTTTCGCTTTTTAGGGGATAGCTTCCTACTAAAGGAACTGGAGGCGGCCATCTCTAAGTGGTAGTTGTCCACACTGTTGGGTGTCTTGACCCACATTCAAGTTATTATGCTACAGCATTTGGTGCTGTGGGCTTAGAAAATCCAAGATGGCGGAAAAACCCACATTTGCACCAAAATCCAGGAAAACCGTGCAGTTTGTGCGCACACCAAAATGGTCGCCTGACCTGCCACCCACCAGTGTGAGCGTGAGGGGCCAGAAGCGCCATTAGCGAAATCAGTGCTAAGGAATATGAATATGGTGCTGTTCAAAATCTGTTGTTATTAATGTAAAAAATGGATGCAATACTGGTGCTCACCACTTACAGAAAGCCGGCGTGTTAAAATCACCAGACACTTGTGTAAAACTGAACAAATTAACCCAAACCAGGCCAAAGAAAGACTTGCTAAGAGGTGGATACAATGTAAAACTAAATTCTGAAATGACGGGAAGGAAGTAATTGTCTAATGTATGTATTGAAAATAGCTGGGGATGTCAGCAGCTTAAGTGAATTTGGGTTTAAAGCCACTAAAATCGAAATGTTTAGAATAAATGAGTGACCTACTTTTGAGTGTCACATAAGTTGCAATTGTTTAAATGTCATAGTTTTGAACTTAGAATCAGTGTTCTAGCTGCATGTGTAAAAATTGCAAGTTTGATTTGAATGTAGAAAACTGGGAACCAAAGTGACATTTAGCTGAAGCCTGGCTTAAAGAGATGGAATTCTGCCTGACAACTACCCCCGACAGGAGTTGAAACTTGATCAGCAGCTGTGTTCCCAGGCCTGGCTGCATTCTACTGCCCCTGCCAAAAGGAGATGACACCTCTCTGATTGAATTAGGGGAGTGGCACCTGGGGACTGCAGGAAACTGAACAATGAGCCTTCCTTGGCCCAGGCAAATGTTAAATTAGGGGGGGGTCGTAAATAGCTTCCTCTTGAGAGAAACGGGGAGGGCCAGTGCCTCTGTGAGCAACTTGAGTTGGAGGAAGTGGACAAACCAGAAATTCCACCATGTGCTTTGGGAAACCACACCCCTCTGGGCCAGAGGGGGCAATCCCAGAGGGGGCCGCTCCAGAGTAATTCAGTTCCAACCCTAAAATATCCCACATACAGACTCTACAATATTATGATTCTTAAATGCCAATGTATCCTGTTATATCTTGTTTTTAAAATAAGACTGCAAAATGTATCCGGATGTATAAAATGTATATGTTCACCGCACCATTAATAGTGGTGGAAAAATGTCTAGGAATGTGTATTGCCGCTTTGCTTTATCATCCTAGGAGAGATGAAACCTGGATACTGACCACAGAAGACGACTTGGGGACCGGGAGCAAAGCTCCGGGGGGCCCGGGGTACTGCCCAATACTCCCATCAGGACCGGCAAGGAGAACTGATCGAACGACCCTGATGAAGGAAAAATGCTGAACTGTGCCATCTGCGGAATCGAAAGAAGATGATGCGGACATCCCAGCGCGTGGATCAAAACATCCTTTGCACCCGACTTCCCCTCGACTTGAAATCAAAGTGCAGTCGGGCGGGGGGGCTTGTTGGGTGTCTTGACTCAAGTTCAAGTTATTATGCTACAACATTTGGTGCTGTGGACTTAGAAAATCCAAGATGACGGAAAAACCCACATTTGCGCCAAAATCCAGGAAAACCACGCAGTTTGTGCGCACACCAAAATGATCGCCTGACCTGCCACCCACCAGTGTGAGCGTGAGGGGCCAGAAGCGCCATGAGTGAAATCAGTGCTAAGGAATATGGTGCTGTTCAAAATCTGTTGTTATTAATGTCAGAAATGGGTGCAATACTGGTGCTCACCACTACCAGAAAGCCGGCGTGTTAAAACCACCAGACACTTGTGTAAAACTGAACAAATGAACCCAAACCAGGCCAAAGAAAGACTTGCTAAGAGGTGGATACAATGTAAAACTATATTCTGAAATGACAGGAAGGAAGTAATTGTCTAATGTATGTTTTGAAAATAGCTGGGGATGTCAGCAGCTTAAGTGAATTTGGGTTTAAAGCCACTAAAATCGAAATGTTTAGAATAAATGAGTGACCTACTTTTGAGTGTCACATAGGTTGCAATTGTTTAAATGTCATAGTTTTGAACTTAGAATCAGTGTTCTAGCTGCATGTGTAAAAATTGCAAGTTTGGTTTGAATGTAGAAAACTGGGAACCAAAGTGACATTTAGTTGAAGCCTGGCTTAAAGAGATTGAATTCTGCCTGACAACTACCCCCGACAGGAGTTGAAACTTGATCAGCAGCTGTGTTCCCAGGCCTGGCTGCATCCTGCTGCCCTTGCCAAAAGGAGATGACACCTCTCTGATTGAATTAGGGGAGTGGCACCTGGGGACTGCAGGAAACTGAACAATGAGCCTTTCTTGGCCCAGGCAAATGTTAAATTAGGAGGTTCATAAATGGCTTCATCTTGAGAGAAACGGGGAGGGCCAGTGCCTCTGTGAGCAACTTGAGTTGGAGGAAGTGGACAAACCAGAAATTCCACCATGTGCTTTGGGAAACAACACCCCTCTGGGCCAGAGCATAATTTTAAAAAGATGGATAATTCATAGTACGGACTTGTCAAAATTATATAATTAATATCATTATTCTTGTGATTTTTCTGTGCACATTTTAAGAGGTGTTAGAACTCTGTACCACGTTCTGAGGCAAAACCCCATGAATTATGGAGATTGCAGACACGGGGTTCACGCTAGAAAAATGAAAATTTACTGGAATATGTGTAGAAAGGCGGTGTACATTTGTGCCATTTTTGGTAAACGTCTGATATTGGTAAACCAACTAAAAACGAAAATAAGTTGTCATTTTTGAATGCAAACTCTTAGGAAGATCAGAGTTGAACAAGAATGTACCTTAAGTCATCTGCAATCTGTACATGTAATGTCAACCACTTGTGTATCTGGGAAATATGTTTAGTTATGAAAAAGATTTTCTAAGGTAAAAGCAAAGGGGCGTTTCTTCAATAGACTGTAAGACTCTGACTCACTCTGACTCACTGCTCCCTTCTCAAATCAGGTCAAAGAGAAATCCTTGACCTATCAAATCGTGAGTGGGTTGGGCAAAGAAAGTTAGCATCCACACCCATTTTCAAAAGACATAAAAAGAGCCACTGGAAGCCAGACAGGGACATTCATTTTTCAACCATCAACTGAATTCCTGTGCAGCACTCTGATGGAGAACTCCAGAACTTAAAGCAGAGAGGCCAGGACCACCAGCTAAATCCTTTTTCAGCAGGCCTTCAGAATCCAGCAATCCAACCAAACTATTCTACAGCCGGGCGAGCTGTTGGATTCTTTGCCAAGAACATTTGCCAGAACCGCTAGCAGACCCAGAAAGCAGTGCTGTATCCAGAGAGACCAGACCAGATCGCTGTGAGCAGAACCAGAGATCCAGACCAGCAGAGCAGAGCTGACCCAGATAGCTGTGACTCAGAACCAACCGCCCGGAGTCCAGTCCAACCTGCTGACCAGACCCTGACGGCCTATTTCAAATTCATAGTGTGAGTACTTAGCCAGAACTGTGCAAAACCAATCTCTTAGCTTAAAACAATCTGATTCAAAACATTTGAACCTGTCCAGAAATGCATCATAGGAATCGTGTGTTCCTTCTCTGATTTTAAACCTGTAAAGTGTCATTTTACCATTTTGAATCATTATTTAATTTCTGAAAAACTACCTTCACAAAATCGTCCGTATCTCTTGAACCGCTAGTGATAGAAGCGAGAATTAACTTTTGTTTGAAAGCTGAGATTCTAAGCTTTCCGACAAGCTACTCCTTATAGTTCCTCCTTAATTGTGCTCGACGCACGTGACTAAATTGCCGCGATTTGACATTTTGCTTCTTTTCAGCCACGTGTAAAAATATTTGTCTTTTGCTTCCATTACGGAATTCCGTTTTCAACCTGATAACCATCCCTGAATCATTGATAGGGCTGGCCTGAACTGATTTAAAGTATCTCTCACTCACCCTGAACCTCTAGAGGGAATTAAAAGCATTTTTAGCATATTTTTCACTTCATTGCCACCACATTAAAGTATTTTGGGCCTTGTTAGGCGGAAACCTGTGCAGTTCCCTCTGGGACCACTGCAAAAGATTTAGGACTACAGGTGTTTGGCAGTAAACCCACTTGGTAGCAGTCTGATTCACTGTTGGTAGCTGTGGCTGAGCAGTCAGACTTCTCTCAAGAAGAGTTAAGCAGTATGTGGAGTATACAAGATAGTGCAATTCTTCACAGTAAGACAAGCAAACACGCAAAGGGGCTCAGTGTAAAGATATTAAGGTATTTATTTATAACGAAACATCTATCAAAAAAACTATGGCACTATCACGGCAAACAAATCAAACACAATTACTCTACGAATACGAAACAATCAATCCCCCTAGCAATATTTCGACAAGTCTAGGTTTTACCGGCACCACTTATTTACAGACAGAGGTGTATGCCTCAACCTAGATGGCACTCTAATATTAGTTAGGACGGGAGAGAAAAATAGGCAGGTTATGCAAGCACCACAGTTCAATACTTCACGGGAAAAAAATGCAAGGCAAGAAGGCAAGAATCACAATAGATCATAAAGTTCAGAGGCCAGGCCCACTCGGAGAGAGGCAAGGCGATATGTCCAAAAAGTCTCTAGTGGAAATGCATTCGAGTCTTTGTGGCAAATTGTTATCGGCAGATTGAACCAGTTCAGAACAATACGGGAGAAAGCTTGGAGGCGACCCAACGGAAAGGAGAGGATTAAGACACCTCACTCGAACCGATCGAAAGGGAAGTCAGGCGGACACGGTACCTTGTTGTGGAGGTCATCTCCGGCGGGGGCAGTTGTTCCTGGTGGTGGATGCACGTCGGGTCTTTGCCAAGAGTAGAGATGTTATCGTCGTCGAAGAAAAGTGAAGTCCGGTGCACCAGGGAAGAGACCAGCCGAGGAGTGCTCCGTCACAAGGCACCGCCTTTTGCTCGCAGTACAGGGGTAGTGGCTATCCGGTTGCCGAGGTGCTCTGCACGGGCAATTCGACCACTGCGTCCTGAGGCGAATAAAAAGCAAAGGGGACTGGTTGTTCCCACCAGTCAGGGGAAGAGACTCTCTGGCAGGGAGATCTCCTCTGTCGTCGGGAAGTGGTGAGTCGGTTCCGCAGGGCTCCACCGGAGGTGTCGTCGTGCAGGTCGGCTCAGCGTTACCCTCGTCGGATTCTTAGGTCCTGTGATGACTTCTTAAAGATCCAGTCCCAAAAGCCCTGCTTTTATGCAGAAAACCCCCATTCATTCAGCCTAGCTGTCAATCAACACATGCTAAGTGGTGAGCGGGGAGGCTCACCACTTGGGCCAATCACTCCAGAGTGCGACCGGAGTTGGCAAGGCAACTCGGTCCAGGGTGCCTAAACCCCCTCCCACACCCCTGTGGTAACCCAGACAGAATGGCACCACTTTTGAGGGTCTCTGTACAGAGCCCGCCAAAAGTGGAACAAAGGGCTCAACCTTTGGTTTAGGAGTCACAGAGACGAACATAGACGCCATTTTAAAAACCGAGTTCTGGCAGAAAATACCATCCGATAAACTTATTTACGATAAGTAGACCGTGGTACGTTAGAGATTAACAAGAAAAAGTATCAATCTCCAACAATGGGACGTATCCCATAGGGTTAGGTTCGGGTCGAACATAACAAGTAGTTTCCACTGCCACCAACCAAAACTCGACGAGGGGGGACGGGACAGTGCCCCCTCGAGTAACAGATCCAGGAGTAATCGAATTACCCCTACTAGTACATCCACAATGAGATGGTGTGTACTAGTTCTGTTAGTAAATTTAGGTCTAGTAAAGCCAATGGTGACTTTACATGCCCGGGGAGACAGTAGTCAGTCCCTGGGTATGGAGTCTATGGCGAGGGTCCGCTAGGACGCCCCAGTGCTACGGCACGTAGGGTGCGGTGCAACACACATAGAAAAACATATGAGACCCTATGGAGTAAAAGACCCTATAGCCCATAGAACACATGGACATTCAAAGAAATTACACACATACATGTCCAAGAGCGGGAGAAAAGAGTCTCACTCTTGGCAGGATGGAAAAAACAAACTCCAGAAATCCAGCAAAGCTGCTGGGGGACTCACTAGGTTAGGAAATTCAGCCTAAACAGAGAATTCTCCCTAATAGGGGGACATGAGTGGGGGCCTGGTGGAGGCTAACCCTGCACTGCTGGGGGTGGGGTGATAGTAGACATGAGTGGGGGCCTGGTGGAGGGTACCCCTGGATGCTGGGGGGTGGGGGTGGTGGGAGACATGAGTTGGACATGAGTGGGGGCCTGGTGGAGGCTGCCCCTGCACTGCTGGGGGGTGGGGGTGCAGGGGGACATGAGTGGGGGCCTGGTGGTGGCTAACCCTGCACTGCTGGGGGGTGGGGGTGGTGGGAGACATGAGTGGGGGCCTGGTGGAGGGTGCCCCTGGTGGCTGCGGGGTGGGGGTGGTGGTAGACATGAGTGGGGGCCTGGTGGAGGCTTCCCCTGCACTGCTGAGGGTGGGGGTGGTGGGAGACATGAGTGGGGGCCTGGTGGAGGCTGCCCCTGCACTGCTGGGGGGTGGGGCTGGTGGGAGACATGAGTGGGGGCCTGGTGGAAGCTGCCCCTGGATGCTGGGGTTTGGGGGTGCAGGAAAACATGAGGGGGGGCCTGGTGGAGGGTGCCCCTGCACTGCTGGGGGGTGGGGGTGCAGGGGGATATGAGTGGGGGCCTGGTGGAGGTTGCCCCTGCACTGCTGGGTGGTGGGGGTGGTGGGAGACATGAGTGGGGGCCTGGTGGAGGCTGCCCCTGGATGCTGGGGGGTGGGGGTGCAGGAAAACATGAGTGGGGGCCTGGTGGAGGGTGCCCCTGCACTGCTGGGGGGTGTGGGTGGTGGGAGACATGAGTGGGGGGCTGGTGGAGGCTGCCCCTGCACTGCTGAGGGGTGGGGGTGGTGGGAGACATGAGTGGGGCCTGGTGGAGGCTGCCCCTGGATGCTGGGGGGTGAGGGTGCAGGAAAACATGAGTGGGGGTCTGGTGGAGGGTACCCCTGCACTGCTGGGGGGTGGGGTGTAGGGGGACATGAGTGGGGCCCTGGTGGAGGCTAACCCTGCACTGCTGGGGGGTGGGGGTGATGGTAGACATGAGTGGGGGCCTGGTGGAGGCTGCCCCTGCACTGCTGGGGGGTTGGGTGATGGTAGACATGTGTGGGGGCCTGGTGGAGGGTGCCCCTGGATGCTGGGGGGTGGGGGTGGTGGGAGACATGTGTGGGGGCCTGGTGGAGGGTGCCCTGCACTGCTGGGGGGTGGGGGTGGTGGGAGACGTGTGTGTGGGCCTGGTGGAGGGTGCCCCTGCACTGCTGGGGGGTCGGGGTGGTGGTAGACATGAGTGGGGGCCTGGTGGAGGGTGCCCTGCACTGCTGGGGGGTGGGGGTGGTGGGAGACATGTGTGGGGGCCTGGTGGAGGGTGCCCCTGGATGCTGGGGGGGGGGGGGTGCTGGGAGACATGTGTTGGTGATCAGTAGTGCAAGGTGACATGTGGGTTGGCTGGTGGGCATGGCCATGGTGGATGGGTTGCCTGTGGGACATGAGCAGGAGTGCAGGGTAGTCCCCTGTGGTGTGGGCTGCCTGCAGGGGCCGTGGAGGGTGTAGAGGGAACACCTGGGAGGACCCACACGGCCAAATCACGTGTAGCATTCCCCGGCACCACCGAAATACACGTACCCTGCTGAAATCACGTGTGAATCTTCCCCCGCACCTCGGAATACACGTACCCAGGCCAATCGCGTGTGGAACTTCCCGCGCACCCGAAGTACACGTACCCAGGACAATTGCGTGTGGCACTTCCCGTGCATCCCGAAGTACACGTACCCAGGCCAATCACGTGTGGAACTTCCCGCGCACCCCGTAGTACACGTACCCAGGCTAATCGCGTGTGGAACTTCCCGCGCACCCTGAAGTACATGTACCCAGGCTAAACGTGTGTGGAACTTCCCGCGCACCCAGGAACACACGCACACGCTATTTTTCACACAGCGGGTGTCCGTGTTTGTCGGTACCCCTTTGCACCTCATTTGTCCTAGAGGGCCGCTGTATGGACCATTCATCATGGCTGTATATGGGTGCTTTTTGTTAGCGCACATTTTGGCGCACATTTTTTTCAGGCGCAGGGGCGCTACTGCCTGCTTTCTTGTGGCGTACTTGTTTGGCCCTGTGCGCGTCTTTGACCGTGCGCTGGTTTGCCCTATTCGATTCCATGAATACGGGTTGTAGGCGAGCGTGTGGGCGTTCCGCGCACTTGCCTCCTGTACTTCACCCGTGACGCCCATATTTTCAAGCGTTGTTCCCCATTCCGAGTGTTACGCCCCGTGTTCCGCCTACTTTTGTGATGTGCGCCGCACTATGTGCGATTTCGCAGTGGCCGTGGCACAGGCTGTTGGATGACCTGTGCGCCGGCGTGCGCGGCGCACATTTTCAGCGCACATCCAATGTTTTTCTCGCGCACGGACTTCCATGAATCGATGTGCGCTGGTTTCCCTGCGATTTTCGCACTTGCACTGCGATTTTCGTACTTGCACTGCGAATCGCACGTTTTGGCACCTCTGCGCGGGAATTTTCAGCGCACATTAATTCCATGAATCGACCCCTTAGTTGCAAGCAGAACATGGGGCAGGGGAGGGCTAAGTTAGTTAAAGAATGTTGTTTTAAGCTTTTTCCAGAATGCTGTGAGGGAGGTCTCGGCTCTGAGTGAGTTGGGTAAGGTGTTCCAGAGTTTAGGTGCTAGGTGTGGGAAGCCAATCCGCCTGCTTTTGCTCTTTTGATAGGGGAGATGTGCAGTTTGTTGGCGTGGCAGGTTCTTTTCGGGTGTGATGAGGTGTCTCTGGAAAAAGTCTCTAATAAGTAAGGTGGGGCAGAGAGGCTTAAACATAGTGAGAGTCTTGAAGGTGATTCTCTCTTTTGCAGGAATCCAACGGGTACTTCATCCTAATTGTGGAACTTGTCCATGAAATAAACACAGAGCTGTGCTGAACTTCAAAATAATTCCCAATGAGTGCCCTTGTTTATTGTCCTCATTCTGGAGTAATCGCTGCATGGATTGGCTAGTTGGTTACTTGAGCGAATATGTAAATATATATTTATATAAATATATTGTAGTGGGGCAATTATTGACTAGAGAGCATGTTCAGGCTCTGTCCCCCTGCCTCACTCAGAAGAAACAAAATTATAAGATAAGAAAGGACACAATTGAAACTGCACTTTAAATTCTACCGGAAATGCAGATAGCACAAAGAATAGTTAATTTTTCTACACAATTAGGGAACAGATGAGGCCTTAGCTTGCACAATTAATGTGTTTTAAAATAGAATAGACTAGGTGACAGGAAGGAGTGTACACAAGATAGGGACTCGCTAAACAAGTAAGGGAGGACATTGTAAGGCAAATAAGGTGGTTGCTGATACGCATAGGGAGAAATATAATGTGACAGGCATGCACCAAGAATTCGGTAGATGGAAAATAAATGTGTCCTGCAGAGGAAAATAACGTGACAAGAATTTGCCATTTTAAAACTACACCAAACACAGCCGAGAATTAAACACTGCAGCTTTAAGAGAGGACACAGTGAAGCATGCTATTTGAACAAAAACATTTAATTCAAGAAAAAGCTGGTGACCAGATGGTCGCTGCCTGAAAGGAATGTCAAAACCCAAGGCTCCGTAGGAGAGTGTTACATGGCCGAACAACATACCATTATGTGTATCAAACTGTCAAGGTAAATCAAGTTACGATAACAGGGCAGACTATTTGAAGTCTATGGGATGAACTGAACATCCCAGGAAATTTCATAAGTAGTAGGCAGATTAATGTCTCAGCGATTGGCTAGGCATGACAGAGAAACGCGATGTGACTAAAAAAACAAAGAATAACTGTGCACATGGTGAAAGCAGAATGATGCATAATAACAGTATTCATAAATGTGTCAAGAACAGAATGGCGCTGGTACTGTTGCAAGGATAAAGGGGAAGAGGACCGGAATTATTAGAAGTGGTCCTTGAGACTCAGCGACATCATGGCAGAGAAAAATGGGCTGTTTTATTTAATTAAGAACAAATGCGATACGCTTGTCCTCTCTCTCCTTCCATCTACATAAAATATGTCATTGTGCAGCCAGTTCACGGAGAGTGTGACCGCCTGGTAACCAATAAGCACATGTCCTTTTTCACCACAGAAGTAATTTAGAGACTACCAATAATACTTAAGCATGATAATGTAGCACATTTTATCGGATGGGTTATGGGTGGGATATTAGATAAAGGATTGTCCAATCAATATTGTTGGACATAAAGAATTATATATGTAGCTTAGTAGAGGGAGCCAATGACCAGGAGCGATAGGTTTTCATAACTGTGATATCAAAATGTCTATAAAAATTGGTGTTTCCTGTTGAGATGTGGCGAAAAATCTTGAGCTTTGCTGTTAATCTTGTTTTCCCCCAGTTTTACATTGCAATTAAAGCTGGGTTAACTTTCATTTGGCATACCACAATCCACTCTGTGTTGTCTCTTTATTGGCAAATACCAGTTATAGGGCTATATGGCTTTTTGACCTCTGTTTCATCTGGTAGCAGAGTAGGGTTGGAGTTTGTGGACGTTGGGGTGCCTTTGCCACCCTCCTTTTTGGACAGCTTATCGATCAGAGAGATTTTATTTGTTCTGCACAACTTAAAAAGAAGACAGCACAGACCAGCTTTGGAGTGGAATCCTGCCAGGTCTACCACTGCCCGCTGGAAGCAACATGAGGACCTGACAAATTGAGGGGACCCCAGTGCCCACAACTCTCAAAGGTCCACAGAATAGTGCGTATGCTATGTGCATGGTAATGGTTGGGGGTACGAATTCAATTGTATGATATTTAAGAAACTGAAGTTGATTAAGCATAGCCATAGACAAGGGGCTTCATTCCGAGTTTGGAGGTAAGTTACGGCAGCTACCGCCATGGAGCAAATACCGTGTCCGTACTTTTACTGCGAATCGCACGTTTTGGCACCTCTGCGCGGGAATTTTCGGTGCACATTAATTCCATGAATCGACCCCTTAGTTGCAAGCAGAACATGGGGCAGGAGAGGGCTAAGTTAGTTAAAGAATGTTGTTTTAAGCTTTTTCCAGAATGCTGTGAGGGAGGTCTCGGCTCTGAGTGAGTTGGGTAAGGTGTTCCAGAGTTTAGGTGCTAGGTGTGGGAAGCCAATCCGCCTGCTTTTGCTCTTTTGATAGGGGAGATATGCAGTTTGTTGGCGTGGCAGGTTCTTTTCGGGTGTGATGAGGTGTCTCTGGAAAAGGTCTCTAATAAGTAAGGTGGGGCAGAGAGGCTTAAACATTTGTGAGTTCGCGTGAGAGTCTTGAAGGTGATTCTCTCTTTTGCAGGAATCCAACGGGTACTTCATCCTAATTGTGGAACTTGTCCATGAAATAAACACAGCACTGTGCTGAACTTCAAAATAATTCCCAATGAGTGCCCTTGTTTATTGTCCTCATTCTGGAGTGATCGCTGCATGGATTGGCTAGTTGGTTACTTGAGCGAATATGTAAATATATATTTATATAAATATAGTGTAGTGGGGCAATTATTGACTACAGAGCATGTTCAGGCTCTGTCCCCCTGCCTCCCTCAGAAGAAACAAAATTATAAGATACGAAAGGACACAATTGAAACTGCACTTTAAATTCTACCGGAAATGCAGATAACACAAAGAATAGTTAATTTTTCTACACAATTAGGGAACAGATGAGGCATTAGCTTGCACAATTAATGTGTTTTAAAATAGAATAGACTAGGTGACAGGAAGGAGTGTACACAAGATAGGGACTCACTACACAAGTAGGGCAGGACATTGTAAGGCAAATAAGATGGTTGCTGATACGCATAGGGAGAAATATAATGTGACAGGCATGCACCAAGAATTTGGGTAGATGGAAAATAAATGTGTCCTGCAGAGGAAAATAACGTGACAAGAATTTGCCATTTTAAAACTGCACCAAACACAGCCGAGAATTAAACACTGCAGCTTTAAGAGAGGACACAGTTAAGCATGCTATTTGAACAAAAACATTTAATTCAAGAAAATGCTGGTGGCCAGATGGTCGCTGCCTGAAAGGAATGTAAAACCCAAGGCTCCGTAGGAGAGTGTTACATGGCTGAACAACTTACCATTGTGTGTATCAAACTGTCCAGGTAAATCAAATTACGATAACAGGGCATACTATTTGAAGTCTATGGGATGAACTGAACATCCCAGGAAATTTCATAAGTAGTTGGCAGATTAATGTCTCAGCGATTGGCTAGGCATGACAGAGAAACGCGATGTGACTTAAAAAAACAAAGAATAACTGTGCACATGGTGAAAGCAGAATGATGCATAATAACAGTATTCATAAATGTGTCAAGAACAGAATGGTGCTGGTACTGTTGCAAGGATAAAGGGGAGGAGGACCGGAATTATTAGAAGTGGTCCTTGAGACTCAGCGACATCATGGCAGAGAAAAATGGGCTGTTTTATTTAATTAAGAACAGATGCGATACGCTTGTCCTCTCTCTCCTTCCATCTATATAAAATATGTCATTGTGCAGCCAGTTCACGGAGAGTGTGACCGCCTGGTAACCAATAAGCACATGTCCTTTTTCACCACAGAAGTAATTTAGAGACTACCAATAATACTTAAGCATGATAATGTAGCACATTTTATCGGATGGGTTATGGGTGGGATATTAGATAAAGGATTGTCCAATCAATATTGTTGGACATAAAGAATTATATATGTAGCTTAGTAGAGGGAGCCAATGACCAGGAGCGATAGGTTTTCATAACTGTGATATCAAAATGTCTATAAAAATTGGTGTTTCCTGTTGAGATGTGGCGAAAAATCTTGAGCTTTGCTGTTAATCTTGTTTTCCCCCAGTTTTACATTGCAATTAAAGCTGGGTTAACTTTCATTTGGCATACCACAATCCACTCTGTGTTGTCTCTTTATTGGCAAATACCAGTTATAGGGCTATATGGCTTTTTGACCTCTGTTTCATCTGGTAGCAGAGTAGGGTTGGAGTTTGTGGACCTTGGGGTGCCTTCGCCACCCTCCTTTTTGGACAGCTTATCGATCAGAGAGATTTTATTTGTTCTGCACAACTTAAAAAGAAGACAGCACAGACCAGCTTTGGAGTGGAATCCTGCCTGGTCTTCCACTGCCCGCTGGAAGCAACAGGAGGACCTGACAAATTGAGGGGACCCCAGTGCCCACAACTCTCAAAGGTCCACAGAAAAGTGCGTATGCTATGTGCATGGTAATGGTTGGGGGGTACGAATTCTATTGTATGATATTTAAGAAACTGAAGTTGATTAAGCATAGCCCTAGAGAAGGGGCTTCATTCCGAGTTTGGAGGTAAGTTACGGCCCTTACCGGCATGGAGCAAATACTGTGTCCGTACTTTTACTGCGAATCGCACGTTTTGGCACCTCTGCGCGGGAATTTTCGGCGCACATTAATTCCATGAATCGACCCCTTAGTTGCAAGCAGAACATGGGGCAGAGGAGGGCTAAGTTAGTTAAAGAATGTTGTTTTAAGCTTTTTCCAGAATGCTGTGAGGGAGGTCTCGGCTCTGAGTGAGTTGGGTAAGGTGTTCCAGAGTTTAGGTGCTAGGTGTGGGAAGCCAATCCGCCTGCTTTTGCTCTTTTGATAGGGGAGATATGCAGTTTGTTGGCGTGGCAGGTTCTTTTCAGGTGTGATGAGGTGTCTCTGGAAAAGGTCTCTAATAAGTAAGGTGGGGCAGAGAGGCTTAAACATTTGTGAGTTCGAGTGAGAGTCTTGAAGGTGATTCTCTCTTTTGCAGGAATCCAACGGGTAATTCACCCTAATTGTGGAACTTGTCCATGAAATAAACACAGCACTGTGCTGAACTTCAAAATAATTCCCAATGAGTGCCCTTGTTTATTGTCCTCATTCTGGAGTGATCGCTGCATGGATTGGCTAGTTGGTTACTTGAGCGAATATGTAAATATATATTTATATAAATATATTGTAGTGGGGCAATTATTGACTAGAGAGCATGTTCAGGCTCTGTCCCCCTGCCTCCCTCAGAAGAAACAAAATTATAAGATAAGAAAGGACACAATTGAAACTGCACTTTAAATTCTACCGGAAATGCAGATAACACAAAGAATAGTTAATTTTTCTACACAATTAGGGAACAGATGAGGCATTAGCTTGCACAATTAATGTGTTTTAAAATAGAATAGACTAGGTGACAGGAAGGAGTGTACACAAGATACGGACTCACTACACAAGTAGGGCAGGACATTGTAAGGCAAATAAGATGGTTGCTGATACGCATAGGGAGAAATATAATGTGACAGGCATGCACCAAGAATTTGGGTAGATGGAAAATAAATGTGTCCTGCAGAGGAAAATAACGTGACAAGAATTTGCCATTTTAAAACTGCACCAAACACAGCCGAGAATTAAACACTGCAGCTTTAAGAGAGGACACAGTTAAGCATGCTATTTGAACAAAAACATTTAATTCAAGAAAATGCTGGTGGCCAGATGGTCGTTGCCTGAAAGGAATGTAAAACCCAAGGCTCCGTAGGAGAGTGTTACATGGCCGAACAACATACCATTGTGTGTATCAAACTGTCCAGGTAAATCAAGTTACGGTAACAGGGCATACTATTTGAAGTCTATGGGATGAACTGAACATCCCAGGAAATTTCATAAGTAGTGGGCAGATTAATGTCTCAGCGATTGGCTAGGCATGACAGAGAAACGCGATGTGACTTAAAAAAACAAAGAATAACTGTGCACATGGTGAAAGCAGAATGATGCATAATAACAGTATTCATAAATGTGTCAAGAACAGAATGGTGCTGGTACTGTTGCAAGGATAAAGGGGAGGAGGACCGGAATTATTAGAAGTGGTCCTTGAGACTCAGCAACATCATGGCAGAGAAAAATGGGCTGTTTTATTTAATTAAGAACAAATGCGATACGCTTGTCCTCTCTCTCCTTCCATCTACATAAAATATGTCATTGTACAGCCAGTTCACGGAGAGTGTGACCGCCTGGTAACCAATAAGCACATGTCCTTTTTCACCACAGAAGTAATTTAGAGACTACCAATAATACTTAAGCATGATGATGTAGCACATTTTATCGGATGGGTTATGGGTGGGATATTAGATAAAGGATTGGCCAATCAATATTGTTGGACATAAAGAATTATATATGTAGCTTAGTAGAGGGAGCCAATGACCAGGAGCGATAGGTTTTCATAACTGTGATATCAAAATGTCTATAAGAATTGGTGTTTCCTGTTGAGACGTGGTGAAAAATCTTGAGCTTTGCTGTTAATCTTGTTTTCCCCCAGTTTTACATTGCAATTAAAGCTGGGTTAACTTACATTTGGCATACCACAATCCTCTCTGTGTTGTCTCTTTATTGGCAAATGCCAGTTATAGGGCTATATGGCTTTTTGACCTCTGTTTCATCTGGTAGCAGAGTAGGGTTGGAGTTTGTGGACGTTGGGGTGCCTTCACCACCCTCCTTTTTGGACAGCTTATCGATCAGAGAGATTTTATTTGTTCTGCACAACTTAAAAAGAAGACAGCACAGACCAGCTTTGGAGTGGAATCCTGCCTGGTCTTCCACTGCCCGCTGGAAGCAACAGGAGGACCTGACAAATTGAGGGGACCCCAGTGCCCACAACTCTCAAAGGTCCACAGAAAAGTGTGTATGCTATGTGCATGGTAACGGTTGGGGGGTACGAATTCTATTGTATGATATTTAAGAAACTGAAGTTGATTAAGCATAGCCCTAGACAAGGGGCTTCATTCCGAGTTTGGAGGTAAGTTACGGCCCTTACCGGCATAGAGCAAATACCGTGTCCGTGTTGCTACAAGGGTGCTATTAGAGGACGAGTACGCAGGCACGAGCTTTGCACCATGCCGGTAACGACCTTACCGCCCTGCCGGTAAAGGGCAAAAAATCACCCTTACCGGCATTGCGCAAAGCGCAGATAGCTCCACCGCCATCCAAGCCATCGGCATTAGCGGTGACCGCTTTTAGCGGTCACCGCTAATAAGTGGAACCGGAAGTAGCGTCATCGCACAGGAACGGGAAAGAGCACGGCGGCCATCATTAAAAACACAATCCATTGCCATCCTCTGTAACCAGGACCCATATCGCTACCACACCAGTTCCACCATATACTAGCAGCATATAACAATGCCCAAGGCCCTAAAAAAAAGTGCAGAGCGCTTGCGCAAGGAACGCTTCTCACAAGAGGAGCTCAACATGCTGGCCGAGACGCTGGCAGAAAATGGGGAAGTTGTCTTCTCCACCAACATGTCTCGGCCTGCAGTGCAGCGGAAGAAGGAGATATGGACGGAGGTGGTGCAGAAAGTGAGTGCCGTTGGCACCACCCCGCGCACACCGAAAGATGTCCGGAAGCGTTGGGACGACCTGCGCTTACGCGTCCACAACATCCTCTCGGCTAACCGTAAACAGGGGATGGCAATAGGTGTTGGTGCGGACTCCCCCATAAAGGGGAGGAGATCTGTGCAAGCACCATCGGGATGGAGGCTATTGAGGGAGTGGGGGATATGGAGCGTGGAGCCCCGTCATCGGCTGATGTAGGTAGGTGTCCCAAATGAAACACTGTAAAGAACAACACGATGATGTCCTCCTGAACTGACAATGCAATGATGGAAAGCAGGGTCCACCAGTCACATTTTGGCAAGACTGCCTACAGGCAGTGCACAGCACCATCTTTTCCACATGCATGATGCACCCCATATATGTTTCATCCCAGACGCATCCCTGCATTACCCACCCAAAAGCCAAGCAACCCGTATGTCACTACCCCAATGGCAATCACCTGCCATTCCATAGAAATGCAGCTACTCCAATGCATGCCTGATGCATGTAGACCCATCACTAATGCCCTCCCTCTCTTGCTCCCCCACAGGCACGCAATCAGACAGCGATGACCAGGACACCAGGGAGGATGCTGCGACACCACACAAGAAGTCCAGAGGCATGGAGGGAGCAAACTGGCCCTCACATCAAGGGGAAGAGGGCAACCATGCAAGGGCAAGACAACCCGAGAACCTACAGCACCAATGTGCATTACGGCCACCACCACAGCACCCACACCAGCCACCAACACAGAGGGGCCAGTGGCTGAAGGCACTGTATCCGCTGCCAGCAGTAGTGTCTGGGATTCAGCAGCCGTGTCCGATGATGAGGCAGATAGTCTGACACATGGCACAACTACCGCTACAGCCCCCCCCCCGCAGTCACCACACCTCTCCCCACCCAGCATACACAACAGCAACAGCCATGAGCTGTCTCCTGTGGAGTCATGGCCCGGTAGTTTCAGCCCCACGACAACATGCATGACGAACCAACCATGTTGCTAACACTTCATACATCCACCAGTGTCCGGAACAGCCAAGAGGGGATCAGGGCAATCCAACAGCGCCAGGAGAAGCTGACAGGGCTGTTGACCCAGCTCATCACAGAATGTGGCCAGGCAAGGGAGGAAATAAGGGAATGCGCATCATCCCTCAAATCTGCAATTGAGACCACCTCAAAAGACATATGTAGTGAATTGGCGGCTTTGAGGCAGGTCCTCACCCAAATGGTGGCAGCATTGGAGGCCATGCATCCGCCACAGATGGTAGAACAACCTGGCACATCCTCAAATGCCAGCTCCACTAAGTCCAGCCCCCTGCGTAGCTCTGGGCGGAACCTGCGCAGGTAGGACAGGGGTCCACCTGATGCAGGAAGAGGAGAAGGGGTGTAGTTTCAGCCAGCCATTCTGAACTCATGTAGACTTATGGTGCATGCGAGTGCACATCATGTGTGGGGAAGTTAAGGGGGAGGGGGGAGAGGGTGTGTGGGGGAGTTGAGGGGGAGGGGGAGTGGGAAGGGGAGAGGGTGTGTGAGGAAGTTGAGGGGGGAGGGGGAGGGAGGAGAGGGTGTGTGGGGGAGTTGAGAGGGGAGGGAGAGTGGGGAGAGGGTGTGTGGGGTGGAGGGTTTGTGCACTTGATATGTAATATTTCTTCAATACACCTGTTGTGAAATCAGAATTCACATGAGCAGACATTGCTTATTGTGTACGTGTGCTTTATTGGTGAACAGTCTACAGTGTCCATGTCCCTGACACACCCAGTGCCCTGAGTACCACCTCCATGTAACACTCCCCATCCATGTGTGCTAGAAACATTGGTTAATCATAGTCTGACGCATGGCAAGTCCCTCCTGTGCATCGCTGCCTCCCTGAAGTGCAGCCCCATCTCCACCCTCCTCATCCTCATCGTCAGGTGGTTGCAGTTCAGCGTCAGGCGGCAGAGACACATTCCGTCTGATGCACATATTGTGTAGCATGACACATGCCATGACGATCTTGGACACCTTCTCATGGCCGTACAGGAGTGCCCCACCAGACCTACTGAGGCAGCGAAACCGTGCCTTCAAAAGGCCAAATGTCTGCTCAATCACCACACAGGCACGTGTATGCGCATGATTGTAGTCCTCCTCGTGCCTGTTCTGCGAGTTCCGGACTTGGGTAAGGAGCCACCTCTTCAAGGGATAGCCTGCATCACCTGCATGTGGGCAACAATGATTATGTGTAAGTCATCACATCATATGGGACCTGTATCAATGACACCATAGCATGCATTTATTTCCTGTTTGCACCCACATATCCATGCATGAATAGAGACACATGATGTGACTGCTATGTGTGTATTCATCTTATCGACAGGTGTGCGTGCCATCGTCTAGTGGGCGCAGGGGGGTCCTATTCCTTGTGAGTGCTCATGCACTGTGGTAGTCCACACTGGTAGTTCCCATGATCTGGGTGATGTGCAGTCATTTGTATGCTTTCATCCTGTCACCGTTGATGGCAGCCTCATGATGATCTCACTATGCACGACAAATGGTGACATGCTGTTTTGGTGGACCTCTGTGTTAGTGTAGTGGTGTGTTAATGTATTTTGCCCTCATGTGACTCCTTTGTACGCAGTAATGGAGGACTGTCCTTTTTGTTGATGGTATTTGGTGCTGTGCATTGGCCATACTAATTGCTTGTCGCTGCATTGTGTTGCGGGGTCTACGGTCTGATTATGTACAGTGCACATGTTGATGGCTATGGCATGGTTGTAGCACTGCATCATTTTCATGGTAGGGCAGCTTACGTCTTGCATTTTGGGGTCAGGTGTCCGGTCCGGTCTGGCCTGCTTTGGGGTATGAGCATGCTCCATCCTCTCAGGTACTCTCAGCCAGGTGAAGTATGCATCTCCCCCCCCAATCTCAGCCAGGTGAAGTATGCATCTCACCCCCGATCACCTACCCACATCACGATGCCATGAGCCTGACATGCAACTCACCAAGAAGCCAGGATTTGTGCCCTGCGTGTCGCTCCATGTAGCTTGGTATCGTGGAGTTCCACATGACCATTGAATCATGGGTTGATCCGGGAAATTGGGCACAGCAATGTGTGATGATCTTGTTTGAGTCACATAACATTTGCACGTTGATGGAGTGGTATAACTTATGGTTACGGTACACTACCTCCATGGCATGTGGGACCACCAATTCAACATGGGTGCAGTTGATGGCGCCAATGCAACCAGGGATGACGGCCAGTGAATGTAAACCAACTTTGGTGTTGGAGATCTCCTGGGCTGTCTGTGGTAGGAAAATGTGGTTGCCTGTGTGCTTCAGGAGGGCATTGAGCACTTGGTTCAGTGTACGTGAGAATAATGGTTGTGATATGCCATGCATGTGCCCCACTGTGTGCTGGTAGGTGCCTGTGGCCAGGAAGTGGAGCACAGACACTACCTTCAATAGAGGTGGGATGGCGGTGCGTATTTCAATCAGGCTGAGAATGTCGTCATTTATCATGTCCACAATGGTGGTGATGGTGTCCCGGTCCAGACTATAGAGGGTGTGGATCTGCTCAGGGGCTAGGTTGAATGGACTGGTTCTGATGCGAGGGATTGGGGGCTGCCTGCGTGGTAGCACTGGCTGCACTGGTGGGGCATGCTGGGCCTGCCTCACCCTCATTCTCCTCCTGCGTCTCCTCTGTGCTGCCTGTTGTTGTTGTTGTTGCTGGAGTTCCACTACAAACATGTCCTCCAGCCCCAGCATTGCTAGTAGTATTGGAATCATTTTGGTGTGGGAAGGGATGGGGTGTGCTCCTTTTGTGCTGGCCCAGTCTATATTGTCTCCACCTGTGCTGATTGTGTGCACCTTTGGCAGTTGGAAACACTGCACATGACCAGTTACGGGTGGTCCGCGATGCCGGTATTTGCTCCATGCCGGTAAGGTACTTTTCTGTCTTCTGTAGGCCGTTATTAGCATGTCCGCATTACTTGTGTTCAGCTCCTGTTTACGCCATGCCGCTATTGCCGGCATGTGAGGTTGCGTGCCCGCGCCCATGCCGCTATTAGAGCCACCGTTATTTATGGTGCCGCTAATAGCAAGTTGGTGGGTCGTAATGGACCGGAGCAGTAAACAATGTCAGTAATCCTTTACCGGAATTGTTTTTCCCTTACCTCTAAACTCGTAATGGAAGACTGCATGGTAAGGCCCCTGAGGGCCCAACCTTCTTTTGAGAGTAGAGTTAAAGAGATACAGAGATAAGGATACCCCGGGGCAAACGAAAGAAACCAGAATTGTGTTGTATTGTGTTTTAAATGATTACATTGTTGATTGCCGGCATTCTGTTGTGTTGTGAGACAGGTCCGGTAGAGGCGGGTTTTTCTTTCTGTGTTGTGAGAGTAACAGATAGTATTGTTTGGTAGAGGTTGGTGGGATAATTATGAATATTTAGATTGTGAGCGGTTTTTGTTGTTGTGACCCAGAGATAGGATTTGGATATTGGGGCGTGGCCCTAGACAATGAAAATGGATTTAATAGGTGGTGTATATTTGAAGTAGGAGGAGGTGTGAGTAAGGGAAAAGTGTGAGAGAATTGTGAAGACTCTTTCTGTTCTAATTATTGGTAAGCTGACCACTATTTGTATTGTTTATTCTGTGTAAGTGGCAATATGTGCACTGCTTAAAATGTCAGATACCCCAATAATTCAACTTTGCAAAGCATTCCATAGATATGGTGCCAACATAATTAAGTATCATGCTGAGTGGGTGAAAGGGGCTTGCTGGGAAGATGTACCTGTTGTGGCCACAAGAGGGCACTCACTGTGAAAATGGACTCCAACGCATGTGCACATACTTACATGCCACACACAATGGCAGGATGCTTAAGAACAGGTTAGGTGTGTTAGAACTCTGGAAGGCCTTTGAGGAAGAGACAGGGGGGCCTAAGAAGGAATGGATGCTTAATTTGTGTCAGGGGAAGCACAAGCAGCCCACAGCACCGCTACCTCCTCCCTCAGAGGAGATCACCTGCACACAGCCAACAGCCCTGCCATCACCAGCTGAGACAGGCATCCTCACACAATTCACAGTAGCGCCTCCGTATGAGAAGAGCACACTAGCCCCGACCATCCCAGAAATATACCCGGTATAAGCAGCAGGAATTCCCTGATGAGGAAGGTGATGATAGTAGAAGGGCGAAATTGGTAAAAGGAAAGGTGCCATTAGTGCAAATGGAGAATGAAGCATGGCGCAGCTCAAAGACACAGTTAAGGGATGAGAAAGAGTATAGAGGGCTACATAGCTTAGAAAAGCAGCTAAGAGCAGCTAAGGAAGAGCTCTGGAGAGTGAGAGGCATGCAGATAGTCACAGAATGAGAAGTATACCCACAGGTAATGGAGAGATTGGAGAGACTATGATGGAACCAGAGAAATGGGTAGGAGGAAAAATATTGTTGAAACTCGATGAGAAAGGCACAGAAAATAATTATGTGAAGGTAGTGAAGTATGAAGAAATGAAGGAAGCAGCCAGGGAGGAAGTCAGGAGGGAGACACAGGAATAGATAGAGCAAAATGCATGAAGGGAGAAAGAGAGGGAATGGAGAGAAGCAGCACAGAAGATTTAGAGAGAGGAACAGGAAAGACAAAGAAGGAAAGGGGAGGTAGAAGAAAGGGATGAGAATGTAAAGAGGCTAAATGAGAAACACAGAAGAAAGGCAAGAGAAAAGGAAGGCATTGAAAAAATGAGGAAGGAGACGATCCAAATGATGAGCAGAAATATGATACCAGAGATGTGGGATAATAACCCCAGAGACCAGGGGTAGAGATGTGTTACCAGAGATAATGAGTGGAACAAATGTAAGGGAGCCTGTTAAGGGAGTGAGTTTTCATCTCATACTTCAGGATGATGACAGTGGAGAAAGTGACAGAGAAAGAGAGACAGATAGGCTACACGTTGGTGATGAAGAGGAGGAGAAGAGGCAGCACAAGCCCCAAAATGGATACCATAGCACCAGGCCTAGGAGAGATAGCAGATTTGCTGGGGCCAAACTTAAGCCTATATCCACCCCTCACACCAGTACTCCACATAAATCACCATATTTCTTAAGAAACGTACCAGAATGCCAGCAACACTGTTTAGCTGAGACATTGAAAAGGAGAACTCGTGCAGCATCACCTTTGCGCAAGAAAGGGGTAACACAATTCCCACTGCTCCACAAGGGATTACGGCAGCCCCACTATACTCCATGGAATCAGACAGACTGAAATAACTTGATGGATAAGCTGCCATCACTGACAGCAGGGGTGGGCAAGTGGATCTACAGGCTGGAGAGAGAGAGAGAGAGAGAGACAGCTGGGATAGCATTGGCTAAAGGTGACATGAAAAGCCTATTTGCATCCATATTGGGTAACCTGGCAGAGGACGTCCGGAAGCGAGCAGGCTATTTTGCAGTGACAGAACATAACACCACTAAATATGACATGTCACCATTTAATAATTGTAGAGCTAATGTTTGGAAGGCACTGAGGGTGCTATTTCCAGATCAATCTGATATGAGTGCCATCATGACTAGGAAGATGGGGCCTACTGAGGACTCTGCTGCCTATATTCAAGACATTAAAGAAAGTTGGCGTTTGGAAACTAAAGACCATTGGGATAAAATATACCAGTGTTTTATCATATTCTATGTCAGGGCCAACCTAAAGAAGTACAGAGACAGTTAAAAAAGATTGTGGGGATTGAAAGCATGGCCAGAGATACAATTGACTATGGTCCATCACTGTAGGGTAAAGCAGAAGAAGGATCAAAAGAAATTAGAGGAAATTCAAAAAGAAGAGGCAAAATTGGTGCAGAAGAAATTATCCAAAATGCTGGTAGAAGGAGCGGTATTGATAAATACAGGAGATGGGAATAATGGACAGGGAGCTGTCATGCCACAGCAGGACATGGGTGGTTATTTTGCAGGAAGAGGGGAGAATAGTTTTTACCCCAGATGAGGAAGAGGATTTGTTCACAGAGGGAGGGGATTTCAGTTTGGTGTGGGGACAGCCCCGCTTCGCAGGATCTGGGGGCACTGGAGCAGTATGTTAGACATGTGGGAAAGTAGGACACATTTCACAAGTGTGTATAAGTAGAGGACCAATGCAGCAAGGTGCAATGCAGTATGGGCCAAGAGGGGGGTGGCATATCCAGCACCATAAGGTGCTATTCACCAGATCAGACACAAGCACAGCAGATTCAGCAACCCAAAGGGCCACAGATTCAGCCACAGATGGCACCACAACAACCACAGCAGACATTAACAAAGCAGCCATAGAATGCACTGCAATCACGACAAGCAGTGACACAGTGGAATACAACATTTTTTCCACAGACACCCCGGATAGGAAGACTGACAGCTTTTGGGGGAACTCTTTTACAGGGACAGGACTGAACATGTAGCTCCAGTAGGACAGCCCACAGAATAGCTTGATTTGCCCTATCCTATAAGTAACCACAGAACCTGAACAGGAACCGAGGGTGGAGGCATCTATAGGCGACCAGACTATTTCTTTCTTAGTTGACACTGGGACAACATCCTGTGACAGTAGGAGACCAGACAGTAGCTATCCCATTCCTGTATTCCCTGGAAGACATCTGTTAACATATTGGGAAGAGATCTTATGGCCAAACTCAACTGGGCCCGATTCATAGAATCTGGTGCAGAAAAGGCACCAGGGCCACGCCAAGGAGTCTATGCCAGCTGTGGCGCATAGTAATCTTTGACAGATTCCAAACCACCCAAAATGTTTGCCACATGAAAGAACACTGGCCAGGTGTCCCACAGCCTGAGCTTCATTCAGTTGCCATTCCTAGAAGATAATCCCTAATGAACACATCACTGGTTTGCCCATGTGTGACGGACATGTCAATCAGACAGTGCACCACACAACAAGACAGGTGCAATGGGCAGCCAATGTGTAAATGCCAAGAAATGTCAATAGTGTATCCCAGTGCTATCGGTTGACCAACACCAGAGATGATGTTAACTGTAAAAACACATGCTGGTGAAGGGGAAAGCACCACCTGTATGTTACACAGCATCAAGCAAATCATGTGCAAATTTCCTGAACATGTAACACTCCCACAGTCACCCCACCCATCCCACTCATATACACTGCGAGGGCAAATACACAGTGATGCTGCACATGTGAAAGGAAATGCCATTTGACAGTAAACACACAAAATCCCACTTCACACACCACCACCGGTCCGACCCATGTGTATAGTCACCCCGCAAATAAACCCTGAACATAACACATGCAAGTAAGCAACCACACACATCACTAACAATGGGCAGGATCAGGGCTACTAAATGGACTACCAAACAGGCACACTGGAAAAATAACTGTGACCGACAATGACTGTGAGAATGAAAAATAAAAATCTTAAATAGTTGTATTTGAAGCATACATACTGTAAGCAAAATCATAAATCATAATCTTAAAAGATTTCCATATAAAAATAGAAAAATAAAAAAGTCCACATGTATAAAAAATATTTACAATAAAAAAATCTATAAAATTACAAATAAAACACCTCAAACACACCAAAAAAAACTATGTACAAGAAAAGTATAGTCCAGAGTGCACTCCAAAACAAATAAACAATAAAAGGGAACTTACAGCTACAGAACTATGTACAAAAAATGGAGTAATGTCCGTTATCCAAGTTCTAAATAATAATGAAAAATGACAGGAAACGTATATCTACAAAACTATGTACACATGCAGCAGGCTAATTCTCCTTGTCACCAATGTCACTCAAATTCTTGGCCAGGGCATCATCGAAGACTGTGTCCACTTCCCCTAGGTGGGCCTCGCTCTCTCCTCAAGGGATTACAGGGACTCCAGCATGGACCTCTCCATCCCCTCCGACTCCCTGCAAGTATCCTCGAGGATGACAGCCCGCCTCTCTGCCTGACGCAGTACAATCTCCGCCCTGGCTATGGTGACGCCTCCAGAGCCCGCTGCCTCTCTGCCCTGGTTCACTGCCCGTATTGCACGATCACAGAAGACATCCTCGTTCTAAGGTCCACATTTGCGTCCTGCCTGACGCCTGATAACTGCCTCCTTGAGATGGGATGCCCTGAGTACAGTGGCCTCCTACTTCGAGCCTGCTGCTGCCAAATTGCCTGGTGCCTGCTTCGTGTGGACACCCTCCGGGCTGATGACATCACCCGGGAGTGTCGGGCCCATGCCCTTCTCCTGGGTGCCTGCTCTCCCTCCATTGCCATTGCTCCTGTTGTTCCCTGGATTGGCGTTGTGACCACCTAGCTGATCCACTGTCGACTCCCAACTCATGCACGGATGTTAGCTCCACCAGACGGGCCGACATGGGTGGGACTGGTGAACAGGGGGCCCTGGTATCTGGGATGGAAGTCACCCAAGAGGACGACTGGTGCACATAGGAGCAAGACGAGGAGGGCCAGACCACGCATCCAATTAGAGACCAGGAATGCTACTAGCCATTCCAGGAGACGCCAGACGTCCTTGTGATGATGTGCAAGCACACAAGGGCAAGCCTGCACATCATCACGAATGGCGCCGGTACACTTCCCAATACCGACTAGTAGGGGGTAACACTCTGTCCCAAATGACAATATCCGCAGGCAGTGGGGGTGTCAGTCTGGGTGGAAACAACCAACACCTGCGGATGGGTCCAGCCTGGGGCATGCCAGCAGTTGCATACTGCTGCAGGCGCTGAACCAGGGCCAGGATTTTTCACAGGTACCTCCACAGTGACCTGCACAGTCTCATGCCTCTGGGTCAGGACTGCATCAGTCACACCCACCTCACCACCCAGCCGGGCCCCATAGACTGGGCTAATACGACCCCTCCTCCTCCTCCCCAGCGTCTTCCACAATGGTTGGCCCCTGTGTGTGCTCACCTGCCCCCCTCACCAGCTGCTGAGGAGTCCACATCCACCTTCGCCCTCTTGGACCTCCCCTCAGCAGCTGTGGCCAATGCTTGAGATGCGGCACCAGACTCCTCGCTCCTCCATGTGCACATCGCAAAATGCTGCAGTACAACACACAATGCAAAAGTAAGACCATTGAAATTACACGTGGTTCATAGAACACATATAGAGAACTGTCTGGGACATGCACACAGACATCCGTACAAGAGGCATACTTGCTGTAAGGCCAAGGTGTACACTCCCACCATACATCAACATGCACATGCACTGTGGAGGCCAGCAACACATGGACACTCACCTGACGACTTCAGACAGAGCTGCAAATCGCTGATCTGGGTGTGCAGCGCCAAGTAGAGTTTCTCTAGGACCCGCATGTTGGTGGTGTTAATCCGGCACCTGCGCCGCCCCCCCCCCCGTTTGCCACCAGCCTGGATGGCCTTGCTGTGGGTCTTGGATTTGAGGTCCTCCAGGCGCTTATGCACCTGGTGCCACCCCCTCTGCATTGATGGCACCCATGATCTGGTCCCAGATCCACTTCCGTCCTTCCTTGCCGACTTGTGTTGATTTGTGGAAGAGGGTGTGATAATGTCCCAGGACATGTTCTACCAGGATGTCAACTTCCCTGACTGTGAAGTTGACAGCCCTCTGCCTCACTGCCATGGGGATGCCACTAACCTTGGAAGATGTTGGTTGAGACATGGCAACCCCCAAGGCAGGTGTGAGTGGGCAAGGTGGTCCTGGGGCTGGGCTGTGGACCTGTGGTGATGGAATGGCACATTGGGAGTCTTCGGGATCAGCTGAGGTGGTCACATGGCCCAGGACAGGAGCACTTGCAATGGCTTGACAGCAGGCACTCAAATTGCAGGGCAGGTGGGAAGCAGGCACACACAGTGGGCAGGCAGCAGCAGATTGCTCGTAGGAGGCAGCTCAGGGCAGTAGGAGGCAGGTAAAAAGGCTTGCAGGCAGGTGCGTGGGTCTTTCATGTTTCTCACATGGTCAGCTGGTAACAGAATGATGGTTACCCTCTGCGTGCGAAATTAGCGCATACACGTGAAATCAGAAGAAAGGGCCTAATTGCATAAGTTAGGTGACACGCGTTGGGCGTTGGCATTCAGATTCAGATAAAGGAGTGCGTAGGAGAACATTACACTGCATGTGCGAGTTGGAGCGGACGTACATGTGGACTTTGGAGATTTTTGGGGTGCCATGCAATTTGTTCACTACTGTGACAGTGCAAACTTCTTATTTTGGTGGGGGATTTGCCTACGCGCGTGTATTACTTTTTGCAGAGGCTAGCAGAGAGTCGCGTACGCATTATTTATACTCTGGGTGCCCCTGATTATCGCGTACCCCCATTATTAACATCACAGTGGCTTTTATAGGCTTTGCGTACACATTTTTTGTGTTGCTGGGTGCCACAGCGTATCGCATAATGCTTTTTCTTTTCATGGGAGCTAATGAGGGGTTGCGTACATGCATCTTTGATATTTGGAGTGCCTGTGTTTTACCCGCCCCATTAATTTTTTCACCAGTGGTAATATTGAGCCTTGCTGGACCACACTAGTATGTTTTACATCAAGTACCATGCCCCCTCACTCATATTGCCCAGGACAATTGCTTGCTTGTTGGTGTAACGCTCACCTGATTCCCGTAGAGGCGCCGGTCTTGACTGGGCGTATACCGTATCTTCTAAGGTGATGTGTAACACACGGCTGGCTCTTTGGGCTGGACCCCTGTGCACTGTATGTCTGATTTGAAGGGTAAGGTGTCTGCAGATAGAAAATATGGGATTAATGAACTGGGTTATTGAATGTCTCTCTCTTCTTCCCTTTCTCTTCTCCTGTAGGACCCCAAAGGTTAACGCGCTCACCTTAGGTAAGTGAACGCCGTGCTCTCCATCTGCTTCGGAGCAGGGTGCTGAAACCAGTTTCCTCACTGGATATGGGAAGCAGGCCTCTTGACTTCAGAGGACTGCTGTCCATCGTTTTCTTCACGCACGGTAAGTTTAGAGTAATTCAAATGTCTTTAAAAGTCTTTAGTAATGTTGTATCTTGTTTTGCAGGGTTCCGGCAATGGCGAAGATGGAGCCCGTGTGATGAATAGAAGCACCTTGAAGCACGTAAGTAAGCGCTTGCTGCCTGCTTCACGGCGCGCTCTAACTGTCTTTTTCCTTTGCAGGTATAAGTTCAGAGTGGCTGCAGGGTGCCCGAATACCCACTGGGTTAGATGTGAAAGGAGTAATGGCTCGTGAGTATTTAAGTTCCCCAAAGTCTTTAAACGCACCTTGTTTTATCTTTCAGATGCGGGATGCAGCGCCGAAGGCCTCCGGAGCGTGCGCAGAATTGGTAAGCTTTTGTCTTTCAGATGCCGGAATGCAGTGCGAGGCGTTGATGACAGCCGATGGATCAGGTAAAAGGAGCGCTGTCACTGAAGACCGTAATGCTAACCTGTTCTTTCTTGTCTTTATAGGTGTTGCTGAAGACTGGATTCAGGATGGTAAGCCTTTTTCCTTAGGCCCAGGATCAGATGCAGAAGACACGATGAGCGTTCTGCTGCAGAGGATGCAGAATAACACAAAGCAAGATTCATCCATCGGGTGTGGTTTAAATAGCCTCCTGTAGTGCTTAGGTGTCTCCTTCCACAGCCACGCCTAGGAAAGAAAAGAGTCCCTGCTTTCCAGAAGAGTTCCAGGGTTCTGAACCTAGGGAGTGGCTCCTGCCCCACCCAACAGGAAAAGTAGTCCCGAACAGAAGAGGATCAGAGGCTCAACTGGCAGGTAAGTAAGCAGCATGGTCTGCCGCAGGTAAGTCCACCCAAGCATTATGAGCCCGGCGCTTCCAGCGCTGGGACTGGGCACATTTATGAGCCTGGCGCCACCGGCGCCAGGACAGAGTCCAAAAGGTCCCAATTGGGACCGGCTGGCGCTCGGAACCTGGGTTATGGGTCTGCTTCCAAGGGAGTTGGGCATGTCCTGACCTCTTGGAAGCAGAGATCATGACAGTACCCCCCCTAAAGGCCCCTCCCGAACCGGGCTTCTCCAGGGGTTTGGGTTTGTCAGGAAATGTTCGATGAAATTTTTTGATTAGGCGAGGAGCGTGGACATATTCAGCAGGTTCCCAGGATCTCTCTTGGGGGCCGTAGCCTTTCCAGTCAATTAGGTAAAATAGTTTAGATTTGGAGATCTTGGAGTCCAGAATGCTTTTGACTTCAAACTCGAGTTCTCCATCAACTAGGATAGGTTTTGGAGATTTAGTTAGTCAGGTTTGAGGTTGCACGGGTTTTAATAGAGAGACGTGGAAGACCGGATGAATCTTCATGTGCGGGGGCAAGTCCAACTTGACCGCTACTGGGTTTACTATGGTAGTGATGGAATAGGGACCAAGGTATCTTGGGTTGAATGTACGTGGTCCTTTTAGAGGTAGATATTTGGTAGATAACCAGACTTGATCCCCTCCTTGATATTGAGGGGCTTCCTTCCGATGTTGATCTGCTCTTTTCTTGTATTGTTCTTTAGCCCTTTGAAGGTGAGAAACAGCTTCCTTAAAGGCTTGGGTGATTGTAGCATGCAGGTATTCTACTGCTGGTGTTTCAAGATCTTGGAGGGGATCCAACTCCGAGGTTCGAGGGTGACTGCCGTATAAAAGAAAAAACTGGGTTTTCCCAGTTCCCGAATGGACAGAGTTATTGTAGGCATATTCGGCTATCCAAAGTATGTCTTTCGAAGTTTTTTCAGTTTGTTGCAGCATGCAGCGTAAATACTGTTCCAGAGTTTGATTGGTCCTCTCGGTTTGTCCGTCGGTCTGAGGGTGGTGACTGGTCGATAGTCTCACATCAATTTGAGCCGACCGACAGCAACTTCGCCAAAAATGAGAAATAAATTGACTGCCACGATCCGATATTAGAACCGAAGGAAAACCGTGCAGTCGGACGATGTTTTCCAGAAATTCACGGGCCAGAGTTGCTGCTGTTGGCAAGCCTTTCAGCGGAATGAAATGCGCCATCTTGGAAAATAAGTCCACGATTACTAGAATCGTATTGTATCCGGAGCATGGAGGTAGATCGGTGATGAAGTCCATAGAAAGCGTATGCCAAGGGCGAGGTGGGATGTCAATAGGGCGTAAGAGGCCTGCTGGTCTTTCCTTTTGACTCTTGTTTTGGGCGCATACTCCACAGGACATTATAAAGTCTCTGATATCTTTTTTCCAAGACGGCCACCAGAAGTAGCGCTTGATCTTTTCTGAAGTCTTGGTCATACCGGGATGTCCTTCCATTAAAGAATCGTGATAACAAGAGATTACTTTTTTCTGTAAATCTGTGCTGGGCAGGTATAATCGTTCTTGGAAATACAACAAGTTGTCCTTTACTGCAAAGTCCTTTCCCTTTAAAGGCCAATTCTGTATGTCTGCTGGAGTTACAAGTTGCCTGGCTTTATCCTTAACTTCCTCTATGGATTGTGTAGCGATTACACCCAGGATTCTTTGTTCGGGAATGATAGGTACAGGTTTAGGGTTGATCAAGTGTTCTTCCACTCCCATTCGAGAAAGGGCATCGGCTTTACCGTTTTTTGTACCGGGTCGATAGGTAATTATAAAGTCAAATTCGGCAAAGAATAATGCCCAACGAAGTTGTCTAGAGGATTGGGCTTTTGCAGTTTTCAAATATTGCAGGTTTCGGTGATCCGTAATCACAGTAACGGTGTGTCGGGCCCCCAGCAGATAATGCCGCCAAGCCTTAAAAGCAGACTTGATAGCCAGAAGTTCCTTGTCAGTAATCGTGTAATTGATTTCAGGAGGCGAGAATTTGCGGGACCAAAATGCCACAGGATGCAACTGATTGGTTACCGGGTCCTTTTGTGATAGAACTGCCCCCATGGCAAGGCTTGAAGCATCAGTTTCCACGATGTAGGGGAGTTCGGGGCGAGGGTGTTTTAAGATTGGTGCAGAGATAAATTTAGTCTTCAAATCCTGGAAAGCTTGTTCCGCCTCGGTAGACCATTCAAAACGTTTGTTTTTCTTTAACAAGGCAGTGATGGGCTGGACTATTCGAGAAAATTCGGGGATAAACCTACGGTAAAAGTTAGCGAAGCCTAACATGCTTTGCACACCTTTTACGGAGGATGGTGATGGCCATTTGAGAATTGCATCGACCTTCTTTGAATCCATACGTACTCCGCTAGGTGATAATATGAATCCCAAGAATTCAACTTCAGTCACGTTGAAAACACATTTTTCCAATTTAGCGAAAAGTTTGTGTTGACGCAATCTTTCGAGGACCATTTTTACGTGTTTCCGATGTTCAGATTCCGATGAAGAATAAACGAGGATGTCGTCAATGTAAACAACAACACACACATCTATGAGCTCTCTGAGGACATCGTTCATAAAATATTGAAAGGCGGCCGGGGCATTGCAAAGTCCAAAGGGCATGACCTGATATTCAAATAGCCCATATTTGGTGCGGAAGGCCGTCTTCCATTCATCGCCCTCCTTTATTCGAACCAAATGGTAGGCTCCTCTAAGGTCCAACTTTGTATATATGCATGCTTTTCTGACCTGGTCCAAGAGTTCAGGGATCAAAGGTAACGGATATCTATTCTTGACGGTGATCTGGTTCAGGGAGCGATAATCTATACAAGTTCTAAGGTCTCCTTCCTTTTTTGGAACGAAGAACAAAGCTGGAGAAGCAGGGGACTTGGAAGGACGAATAAACCCATTTGCCAGGTATTGATCCAGGTATTGACGAAGGTGAAGGTTCTCAGGCTCGGTGAGGGCATACATTCTACTACAAGGAGGAGTAGATCCAGGTATCAGGTCTATCTGGCAGTCATAAGACCTATGAGGAGGTAGAGAGTTAGCCTGATCCTTCCGGAAAACATCTTGGTATTCTTGGTATTCGGGAGGTAACTGGGGAGTCGTCTCTGAAGAAGTAGCTGCCAGTGCAACACCAGGTGGAGGATGACAAGTAGAGACACATTCTGGAAACTGGACCGTTCTTGCTCGCCAATCGATCAGAGGATTGTGTTTCTCTAACCAAGGAATTCCTAAAATAACCTGAAACTGAGGGGCCTTGATCACATCGAACACGATCTTCTCATGGTGTCCATCTTGACTTACGAGCGTCACTTCTTGAGTGGTATGCGTTACTGGTCCGGAGGCTATCTCCGTTCCATCCACCGTAGTAATGACGTCCTTTACAGCCTTGGGACAAAGAGTTAGATTCATCCTCAAAACCATTGCATGATCCACATAATTGCCGATGGCACCGCTGTCGACGTAAGCTTCAATTGCATGTAATTGATCCGGATTATCAGGGCTAATGAGGACCATAGGTATCACGAAGTGCGAGGTCACGGAACTGGTTTTAACGCTCGGCAAGAGGACCTCTATTCTTGTCGGGCGAGGTCGTTTCCCTGCTCAGAGTTTGTGACCTTGGTAACTGCAGCTCCTACCGCCTTCTTGGCTGGTTTCACCGGACAGTCTCGAAGAAAGTGCCCTGAGTTTCCGCAATAGAGGCATAATTGCAACTGTTTTCTCCTTTCCCGCTCCTTTTGTGTTAGAGGACCTTTCAGGCCCGCTATTTGCATGGGTTCCCCGGAGTATACTCCTTTGGAAGGAGTTGGCGGTTTGGAAAATACTCGAGCATCAAACTTGGAACGATCAGCCTTCCTGTTCTGCAGTCTGTGATCTATTTGAACAACTAAATCTATATAGTCCGAACAATCTTGTGGGGGATTCACTACTTGGGCTAACACATCTTTGCCTCTCCACGTAGACCTCTATAAAACAGCGTAATCCTTTTGTCCTCAGGCCATTGAGTTTCCACTATCAGTCTGTTGAAAGATGCAATATAAGCCAAAAGGTCTTGATTACCTTGTCGCAACGAAAGAAGCTCATTGTCCAAAGCCTGCCCCTGTGAATGTCTTGCGAAAAGTTTTTCCATACTGAGCTGAAAAGCTTGAAAATCATGGAGGACCGGATCATCTTGATTTACTAGAGGGATCGACCAGTCTGCCGCATTACCACTAAGGTACGAAAGCACGAAAGCTACTTTAGCCTGATCAGTTGGAAATGCTGCTGGCCGGCATAAGAAATGCAACCGACACTGATTGATAAATACTGCAAACCTCTTTGGGTCACCAGAAAATCGTTCGGGCGGAGCCAGAGGTACATTCCCAGGTAGGTTGATCTGCACCGGACTCATAGAGGATGTAGAAGGAAGATTTCCCCCAGATGCGGGTAACGGGGTCTGTCCGGCTTGTGACTGTAGCAATTGCCTAGCGAGATCATCTGTTCGCTCCTTGGAAATAATCAGTTCCCTTTTTAGAGCGTTGGTTTCCTGATGGGCTGCATGCACTTCTGCCCTTAGTTCCCCAAGCAACTGGGCTAGCTGGTCGGTATCCGAGGTTTCCATAGCGCCTGGACGGGAGTTTTGTGGTAGGCTTTGTGTTCTGTAACGCTCACCTGATTCCCGTAGAGGCGCCGGTCTTGACTGGGCGTATACCGTATCTTCTAAGGTGATGTGTAACACACGGCTGGCTCTTTGGGCTGGACCCCTGTGCACTGTATGTCTGATTTGAAGGGTAAGGTGTCTGCAGATAGAAAATATGGGATTAATGAACTGGGTTATTGAATGTCTCTCTCTTCTTCCCTTTCTCTTCTCCTGTAGGACCCCAAAGGTTAACGCGCTCACCTTAGGTAAGTGAACGCCGTGCTCTCCATCTGCTTCGGAGCAGGGTGCTGAAACCAGTTTCCTCACTGGATAAGGGAAGCAGGCCTCTTGACTTCACAGGACTGCTGTCCGTCGTTTTCTTCACGCACGGTAAGTTTCGAGTAATCAAATGTCTTTAAAAGTCTTTAGTAATGTTGTATCTTGTTTTGCAGGGTTCCGGCGATGGCGAAGATGGAGCCCGTGTGATGAATAGAAGCGCCTTGAAGCACGTAAGTAAGCGCTTGCTGCCTGCTTCACGGCGCGCTCTAACTGTCTTTTTCCTTTGCAGGTATAAGTTCGGAGTGGCTGCAAGGTGCCCGAATACCCACTGGGTTAGATGTGAAAGGAGTAATGGCTCGTGAGTATTTAAGTTCCCCAAAGTCTTTAAACGCACCTTGTTTTATCTTTCAGATGCAGGATGCAGCGCCGAAGGCCTCCGGAGCGTGCGCAGAATTGGTAAGCTTTTGTCTTTCAGATGCCGGAATGCAGTGCGAGGCGTTGATGACAGCCGATGGATCAGGTAAAAGGAGCGCTGTCACTGAAGACCGTAATGCTAACCTGTTCTTTCTTGTCTTTATAGGTGTTGCTGAAGACTGGATTCAGGATGGTAAGCCTTTTTCCTTAGGCCCAGGATCAGATGCAGAAGACACGATGAGCGTTCTGCTGCAGAGGATGCAGAATAACACAAAGCAAGATTCATCCATCGGGTGTGGTTTAAATAGCCTCCTGTAGTGCTTAGGTCTCTCCTTCCACAGCCACGCCTAGGAAAGAAAAGAGTCCCTGCTTTCCAGAAGAGTTCCAGGGTTCTGAACCTAGGGAGTGGCTCCTGCCCCACCCAACAGGAAAAGTAGTCCCGAACAGAAGAGGATCAGAGGCTCAACTGGCAGGTAAGTAAGCAGCATGGTCTGCCGCAGGTAAGTCCACCCAAGCATTATGAGCCCGGCGCTTCCAGCGCTGGGACTGGACACATTTATGAGCCTGGCGCCACCGGCGCCAGGACAGAGTCCAAAAGGTCCCAATTGGGACCGGCTGGCGCTCGGAACCTGGGTTATGGGTCTGCTTCCAAGGGAGTTGGGCAAGTCCTGACCTCTTGGAAGCAGAGATCATGACAGTTGGGCCTCCCATTGTACACATCCATCTGTACCATGGTTGGGAAGGCCCCAAGAGGGAAAGGTGGCCGAGATGCCCAGGGTCTGGTACGTGCAGAGAGAGCCATGCACCACCCCCAACAGGGTCAGGGAGCTGCAGGTAATGCTGTTTTCCCCACCAACCATGGTCAGGGACCTACCCAGTATCTGTTGTCGCCCCCCCAGGTACAAAGACACGCAGGGGCAGCTGATGTATGTGTGTCCAGGGAGAAGGGACATCCCCACAAAACACCTGACCCCAGCACCCTGGGTCAGGGATCTGCAGGGTCATCTGCTCTCCCAAGCACCCAGGTTGAGGCACCTGCAGATGCAGCTGCTGCCCCCAACCACCAGGGTCAGGGTGACACAGCAGTATCTGTTGTCGTACCCACTCCCAGGTACACGGACATGCAGGGCCAGCTGATGTCCGTGTGTCCAAGGGGAAGGGACATAAAGTTAAAGGCCCTGGACCCAGCTCCCATGTTGAGGGACCTGCAGGGCCAATAACTGACCCAACATCAGTGGGTGATAGCATGGCCCAGGCAACTGGTGGTCCAGCCCCTAATGCACTGAGTGGACCCAGCCACAGAGGGTCTGCACCACCTTCCAAGAGGCATAAGCGTGCAGAACAGGGAAAGGCTCAATCACAAAGCACGGCAAAGGAAACCGCCACATCGAGGAAGAGGGGCTTAAATGATGAAGAACTCCATTTCCTCACAGACTACGTGCATGACCACCACCGTGACATGTGCACGCAGCCAGGGCCCACACATACACCTGCTCAGCGTATGATGCAGTGGCAGCAAATCACGAATCGCATCGATGCCTTGGAAAATGAGAGGCGCATCGCTTGTGATGTCATGAAGCGGTGGAATGACCTCCACCGGCGAACCAAATCGAAGCTGGGTGCCAACCTCGCTTGTGCTCTAGTGACTGGAGGTGGGCCACCATAGGAGCAGGAGTTCACGCCACATCAACAGGCCATAAGCGAGCTGATTCATGTGGGTTCAACAGGCCATGAGCGAGTTGATTCATGTGGATTCATGTGGATCTGGCAGGTCTCCCAAGGCGTGGGAGACCTGCTAGATTACGAGGAAACATCCGGTGAGTGATGAAGCGGGTGCATCCTGAATATCTGTATTTAGATTAAATACATGTGTATGATTGTGTAGCACTTCTGCCTGCATTTGTATGCCTGCCATGGGTGAACCATGTCAAGGTGTACTGACCCATGCTTAGTGTACTGCAGAGTGCATACAACCTGTGTGCTGCACATCGGTTGAACATGGCTCAGGGACAGTAGTCATCTACAGCCGTCAGATATTAAAAGACTTTTCCGGCATGCCAACACAACGTGGCATCTGGCTATGTGCATCAGTGATGTTAGTGACTCAGCTATGCCAGTCAAGTGCGTGTGTCTGAAGCATGTGCTACACATCATGCACTGCATGTAGTAGAAATTCCATCCTCACATGTCCATAGGTGGTTTCATGCTACCCGTACCTTCCATGAAAACTGTCAGCGGGTGGGACATTGTGCCATGAGTGACATAGCATTTTACTACACTGAGAAAATCCCTGCCGCAGCTATTACACTGACCCCCTTGTATAATATTTGTCTGAAGCCACCCATGTTGACCTGCCACACTCATACACCCCCATGGGTGCATGGCCCTGTCCCTCTTGAAACACTTGTGTATAGGCGCGTTACAAATGCCATATCATATCATATCATATCATTGTGTGTCACTGTCCCCTCTTCCTATCTCCCAGCACGTCATCACTCTCTCCACATCACACACCTGGGACACCACACTTGGGGCATTTCCACATTGTCTGCACTACCTCTGCCAGTGGTACACTGGTGTTAGATGTAATTGTAGTGGACTTGGCTGTAATTAGGTGTGCACATGTTCTCCTGTAGGTTAATATCATGTTGCATATCCACTTGATGAGTCACAAATCTCATGTTTTAGTTTAATGTGGCAAGTCTGCATACGCCATGAACTCAGGGATTTTTGTACATAGTGTGTATGCAAATTATGGAATGTTAACATGCATGGCAATGTGTTGCAGGACAGCATTGTGATGTCAATGCATGTAGTTGATGCAATTAACATGATTCTTTATGTCTTTGTGTGTCCATGTGCAGGTGATGAGCCACCAGATTCAGGGGAGGAGGTAAAGGAGGAACGGGAGTCTGAGCCCCAAGAGAGCAGCAGTGGAGGATGTGCTGTGGCAGCCCATGAGAATCCACTGGTGCTACAGGTCATCCGGGGCATGACTCAGTATTAGTCTGACCCCAATGATGGCAGTAGCTCTGGTGGTGAACTGAATGTCCATTCCTCTATGCTGTCAGAGTTGAGTGCATCAAGTTGTTGGGGCTGTTGTAGCCCATGCGTCTGCAGGGGGTCACGTCCCCTCACAGGGCCAGTCAGTGTTGCCTCGTCCATCTGTGGTGGTTACGGATGCAAGGCCATGCTCCACTGTATTGGCTTCTGGTCCTGGGACGGATGACCAAGGGAGGGATGCAGTCATGCAGCCACAGACAGAGGCTTCACATCAAGGGCCATGCTCCTTGGGTCCGGCAGGCGTGGGGCACAGTGCGGGAGCAGTCCATGTATAGTACTGCACAACAACAGGGTGCTTCCTATGAGATGATAGCTCAGGGCATGGATAGGGTGGTCAGTTCCATGTTCTCCCAACAAACACAGGTAGAGCACAAGCTGCAGGCATTGCGGTCCACATGCTGCGCACACAAGTAGCACATAGGGGCCAGCAACAGGAGCTGACAGGCCGAACTGAGGTCTCTGCAGGCATCCCTGCTTGCAGAGGTTCGGGCCCACAGGGAAGCCTGAGGCAAGAGTTTCTGGCCCTCAGGGCTTTTATGGAAGTGCTAGAGGCAGCCCGCAGTACACAGTACCAACAGCAGATGCAACTGTTGAGTCATGCCATCTCGGAGGATCGCTGTGCATCCCGTGAGGTGCTGCATGTGGACCTCTGAGGCTTCATGTTGCAGATGCATTCATCTGGGTCCTGCCTGGCCGTTGCCATGGAGGACCAGGCCAGGGCTCTACGTGGTCAACCTCCCTTGCCACTACTACCTTTGCATTCTACACAGGAAGATGGCGACAGCAGCGACAGCTATCCCAATCCATGATAGCCATGGGGTCCATGTACCCATGGAAGGAATTGTTTTTTTCAACATCTACACATGTGGGTGTTGAGGTGCACTCTGCCCTACCTCCAGCTGGGTGGACTCCCTGCGATCCAAGATGGAATTTTATTTATTTTTTTCCACCCCCCAGGCCAGATGTTGGCATATCATATTTTGTTTTGCCCTTTCCTGGTTGCGGTCTTTGTTATTTTTTGCATTGATTGCCCTTGAGGTGTGCCATTAACTCCTCAGGGACTATACATGTGCAGTGGTGTACCTGCAGGCATGCCTAGTGAAGTCATCTAGCCTGTTTGCATGTAGGTTGCACAGGATGGCATGTGCAGGTAATCATATCTTTGTTTTTCTATGGCACTTGTGTGCTGTGTCAATTACACTACACAATGGGTGTTTTAATATGTTCGTCGATGTTGTTCCATTAATCCGTGATGTGGTGGTGACTGCTGTCCCAGGTGAGACAGCCTGCACCATTCGAAGTCCACACTCCTCATGCCCTCCACCAGACAATGTTATTCCTTTAACTAATTAGGAAACACACTTACTGGTGAAGGTTATGTGGGATTTACAACATGCAGACACAGTTATTTGGTAAGCATTTGCACTGTCTTGTGTGTTGGGCATGCTTCATTGCTGGGCATCTATCTTTGCTGCATGTGTCGGTTCACTTATATGTCATTTGCATGCTCACATGGCATTGTGGTAATTTGATTGGAGCTCATGTCACTGTGTGAGATACCTATGTGGATACCTCAATGGGCGCACCGAATGTGCTGTGCAGCATGTCATTGTACATCGGTCAACCAGGCCATGGACTCCTTGATCTGTCATTTCCTTGTTATTCACTCTCTGTGCCACTCTCTCTCTCCGGTGTGGTACACTGTACTCCTGTACAAATCAATGTCAATGGCCATTCACCCTGTGTTGCTCCTGCACTCTGTGATCTATGCATATTTTTTTTCTGGTGTCAACTGTGATCATGTATGTGCATGTGTTTTGTGCTGTTACTCTCCATTGCATTGCATGTAGGTAGAGCATCTCCCGATGGTGTGCATCGTATGCAAGGCAGGTGAGATCCACGGACAGGTGAGTGCATGGCATTTGTGGACACTTCGGTTGTGTTTGCATGGGAACGGAGCACTGTGTGTGTACACTCTGACTTTACTAACCTTTACGTCTGTCACTATTGCTCATAGGGTTGTATTACTCACCCAGGGGTGATGCCAATGATGGTTATGGTCTTTTTAATCTGATGGATTGCTGGGGACACTGTTAACTGATTATGATAACTGTGCTTTCTGACTGTGTGTCCACCTTTCATGGTTGGTTGTGAGTGTGTAGCATGGTCAATGGTTTGTGGACTGTGGAAGGGGCAGAAGTTTGAGCTGAGGTGGGCCTCATTCAACTTTTATCACATCTAATGAGTGGCACATCTGATCCCTATTAGGGTTTGTGGATTTATGAATGTTTCTCAGATTTGTTGTGTTGAATTTATGGTCCAACTATTAGTGTGTGCATACTCCATATTCCTCACTGCTGCCCCTCCAGAGCCATTTCATCATGTTACTCTGACCTTCTCAGGTGAGCCAGTTATTGATGGAGATTTTTTGTAGGGGATCTTTATCGTCAGCAGGGGCCAACTTCTGGGATACACACCCTGCGACCCTCGGTTTGGGGACTCATTTCTTTGTTTCCCATGACCTACCCATGTCTTTCATCTTCTACTCTTCCTTCTCTCTCCCTCTTCCCTGCTAAGCAATCCCTCTGCCCTTTCACTCTACCCATTCCCTTTGTCCTGGCAGCTTGATGACTGTCTGCTTGATGTGCCTCAAGATCTGACACGCCCCGGTCAACCCCAGTAATTTGTGGGGCAGTTGCCTCCACGACGTGCACTAGTGTCATCATCACTGCACTTGGGGAATGACCCGAGAGAGTTGCATCTCTCTGCACTTACCCAAGCATCCACTGACTGGTTGCACTTGAATCACCCCTGAACTTGTTACCACCCTCCGAATACCACACCTCTCCGAACATCTGTGCACTTGTTCTTTTTGGTTGCAACATGCAGTTATGGTGTCTGTCTGTTCCACCCTGTCCTCGGTCCCTGCATGATGGCATATTGATGCACTTGTGAAAATATGATGAAGCACTGTTGATATTGTATTATAGTTTAGTATGCAATTCCTGTTCCTGTCCAGAATATTATGGATCTCTATGAGTGGGTGTTAATTTTGTACTTGTTTTATAAATCGTTGAGCGCATTGAGACACCTGTATTATGTATTGGCCATTTATCTATCGTCATGTATCTGTCTCCATTACATACCATAGCACAGTCTGGTGATAATTTAACATAACTTATGGGACGGTTGATGTGACACACAGGCGATTGGATGTCTAGTTTGGCATGGTGGTAGTGGAATAGTCCCTCTTCTATGTGTTTCTTTTGGAAACCCAAATTAGTTTTAGTTCTAAGGGAATGCGCACAATGTTGCACTTCCAAGGACACATTCTCAGGGTGATTTGGTGGGCACAGATGATTCGCCCTTTGTCATCATTGAATGTCACCTGGAATGTGCCAGGGCTGTGTGCACTACACAGGGGTTGGATTTTAGGTGAAAATGTAGCCACAAGCTGGGTACAGGCTGCCTTGCCATGTGCCCTTTGACCTGCCATGCGCAGGCGTCATGCATGTGGTTGTGGGAGCACCACCATGTCCATCGGTATGCCACGCTGTGTTGCAACATTGTGCAGGACATATGCTGCCACAATGAACCTGAACACTACTGGTGGTGCATATAGCAACTCACCACCAGAGTGGTCAAGGGAGCGGAAACGTGACTAGAGCACTCCGAATGTATTCTCCATTATGGCCCGAGTTGCAATATGGGCTGTGTTGTATATTACCTGGGGTGGTGTGGCAGGGTTCCGTATTGGCGTCATCATGTAGGTGCACAGCGGGTAGGCACTGTCTCCTGTACAGGCGAAAATGTTTGTCATTGGTGTGTATTTGTGTGTGTGTGTGTGTGACATGTATGCATGTGCAGGCGCATTTATACTCACCAATGAGCCATGTGTTGCCATACCACCCAGCTTCCAGGGCCCGGTTTAGGGGTGACATTCTGAATATGAAACTATCATGGGTGGACCCAGGATAGTTTGCATATACAGAAATAATGATACCCTTGGCATCACATACAACTTGCACGTTGATGGAATGCCAGTGCTTGCGATTGCGACATATGTGCTCTGTCGCCCTACGTGGACGTAGAGCCACATGGGTGCAGTCGATGACACCAAGCAAGTGCGCCACCCCATCCAAATCCTGGACCACAGCCTGCCTTTCTACAGGTGTTCTGGGCATGTAGATGTGCCTGCGGACTGAGCGGCATGCAGTCATTATTGCCAAAACCTGGTGTAGGCAGCGTGACTGCGTGGGCTGTAAAATGCCCCCAACTATGGCAGTTGTCCGCTGAAATGACCCAGTGGCCAAAAAATGCAGAACACAGAGCCCCCTTTCCAAGAAGCTCAGTGCTTGGTGGCTGATGTAAGGTCATCCTCCCACTCTGTGACTAGGTCTAATATGATATGAGGTGGAAACCTATACCTGCCATAGACCTGGTCATCAAGCATCCCAAAAAGGCTGGTCCTAGGTAGAAAAATCTGGGCTCTGGCCATCCTCCTCCTCCTGCGGTGTCCCATGATCACTGCTGCGACAAATAGTACATTCATTGTAGCTGTATATGCGTGTTTGTTGATCACGCAGGTTTTTTATGCATTTATTTTTGTTGACGTATCCACAAGATATCGCATGGCGTGTGGGTTTCAGGATTCGCACTTATTTTACCGTGCATCGGCGAGCCCTGTTCAATTCCACAAATACAGGTTTTTAGCACACATATGGCCGTTGAGAGGATTTTACTTTGGTACATCCTTCGTAACGCCCATATTTTTGCTTGTTGTTCACCATTCCACGTGTTCCACCCCCTTTTTAGGTGACTGCGCAAAACCCAACGCCCCTTCGCTAAGAGTCTCGTGCAAGATTCCTCGCAAGTCCCTGGTAAGCCCCGCGCATTGTGTTCCATGAATACACAAACTTGCACTTGAGTGCGATTTCACACGCAAGCCCCCTATTTTCCGCGCAAATCATTCCATGAATTGGGCCCAATATGTCAATATCATTCACAGAGGATGGCATAATATGCTCTACACCAAGAAGCCGGTCAGTTCTTGTACAGTTTGCATAAACCCCACATGGGAGAGAAAGTGCCTGTAAATCACGCGGCAAGCCAAATTCCAGCCCGCACTTCCTACAGCACCAACTACACTCGCCACGGATGAAAAAAAAGCATAACTTCCTTCACAACCTTTTGCTGACTTTACCCTTAATCTGGAGGTACTTAACCCACACGTACTTGCTTGTACATCAGAGAAATGCCACGCCATAATCTGTGTGCCTTCTCTCCAGCTATATTGTATTCATGTACTAATACAATAATAATCTGAAATGTCGCATGTTAGGAGACTAACTGCCTCAAATGTTTCCTTGCCAATTTGCCAATTGCCAAAATATTCGGCCTGCTAGAGGGTTCATTTGCTTACCAACCGACTAAATAACCCATTTGCTAGACTGCCAATTACGCTACAATTCTGTTTGCCAGGTTGTTCATTGTCTAAAAATTCCCGCTATTTTAGTCATCTTGTATGCTAAACTACATTGTATGCTACCTAGATTGCGGATTATACTGTACCTTTGTGCCTATATTGCCCCCAGCGTCGCTTCATACAACCCCTGCGGTGTGCTTGCATAACACCGCAAACTAAAATGTGTTCCTTTCATCCTGATACTTTACTAGGTAACACTTTTTGGCAAGTTCCATAAGCCTTATAATGCTCACCAGTACCTTGATGTTTACTAAAGAGCCCGCTATATACTCTATATGGATGCTTAGTTGCGCTCTGCTAGCCACTACCATCTAAATGTACTGCCATCTATCAACAGACTACTGTCTAGCTTGGCATCAGCCATATATTGCACATAATTACTCCCAATCACCCTAATCCTGCTTTGTTAGGGCCCGGATAGGATGTACCCAAAGGGAGTACTGCTTATTGTTAATTGCCTTCTCTATGCACAGTTGTACTGTTACTTTATACTATGCAGACTGCTAAGCACCATATTGACATTCTCTTAATTACTTTAGCAGCTGCCTACTATTTTAGCAAAAGAAGAAGCAGCTCCCATCTAGAAAGCAAATTCTTAACGACTGCCATGACATCTCCTACCGCATGGGAGATTAAACCTACTAAATTTCTCCCACCCCTTAATTATACCCCCTCTCACATATCCATTAAGCCAACCTCATTCTTACCAGAATTACATTTAGGTACTAAGCCTCACTATATTTACAGAGTCAGTCCCACTAAATCAACAGTTACTTTAACCCCTAGCCAATGGATTCATCTATATGCTACTAAACTAACACCTAACCAGCCTGGCTCTATCGGATTCAGAAACAGTAGGCTTGGTTCCAGATTTGCCAGTTATGGCCTTACTCATACCAAACGCATAGATGAATTAACAAGCCGACCAGGGACCAACAACCCCATACCAAAGGCCAACTACAAGAAAATAACTAGAGTGAACCACAAGAAGGAATCTTCCACATCACCTTCCAATTCCAGCCCTTACATCAAAGGCGCCCTTATAAACGCTAGATCTGTGGTTGCCCATACCATAGATATCACTGAACTAATTAAGACTGGAGACCTATATTTCCTAGATATATCAGAGACATGGCTGCATGCTGCGGCAGGACCATCCCTGTTATTGGCCATTCCTGACACATACACCATTGTGAGAGAATAGACAGAACAACTTCTAAAGGGGGTGTCATCGCTTTTATAGCGAATTCTAGCCTAGGGCTCAGAGCTGCCATGTCCCCCATGGTGAAATCGTGCAAATTACTCAGTTAAACTAACCACCTCTAACTCAAGTACCCTAACAATACACCTAATCTACAGACCTCCGGTCCTATTGGATCCTTTGAGGAAGATATCATGACCATATTGGCCAATACTAAACTTACTTCGCAAATACTAATGCTAGGCGATTTCAACTTAGGCTTCCTAGACCCGAATGACCAACATGCTAAGACCCTGCCTGAGACTTACTGAACTAGGGCTCACACAAAAAAATAACCAGCCCACTCATGTGAAAGGGAGAATAATAGACTCGGTAGCAGAACTAACCTGCAAGACAGTAATTACATCTGTCGAACCACAGACTTGGACTGACCACCACCTAGTCTCCTTCACTCTCACTAAACGACCAGCAATCATGACTATCCCGATTGCCCCACCACTTCCTACATGGAATAAGCGGAACATCACAGCTGATAAACTTCTACATCTCTTGCTTCCTACATTGAACTCAGCACCTGAGTCCCTAGTCCCTGCCACACTAGTAGAGTTATATAACTCCTCTATTACACAAACTCTAGACACCATCGCTCCCCTCAAAATGCAAAAAGGTAAACCCAGAGCCCACCTCAACTCATGGCTCACACCACAGTTAAACACCCTTTGAGCAGAGAAAATAAAATTAGAAGGCATGTGGAAAAATATGCCTTCTAAAGAAAATAAACATAACTTGAATGAAATGTCTACAAAGAGTAAATATTACCAACCAAATGTGAATCATACAATGAAAGGATAAACAAAGCCAATTAAAGCACTAAAAAGCTCTTTTTGATCCTGAGGGACATGGAATCCTCCTTTGCCCCAGAGGACTCCTGCATAAAGGATAAAGTATGGTGTACCAACATTCAAAATGCTTTATCCATCAAAATTGCCCCACTCCAAAACAAAATGGAAGCTAAGAAACTCATCTTAACCAAACTAGATAATCCTGACAACCCCCAAAAATACACTCCTAAACCTGCACAAGAATTCAAATTCTCTCAAGTCACTACCATAGAGGTGGCAAAGATCATCGCCTCACTTAAACGGTCAAGATGCCAGGGAGATATCTGCCCTGCACAAATCATCAACGAGGCTGCCAGAGATCTGGCGCCATTTATCACCAGACTAATAAATGCCTCATTCCACACCTCTAATGTCTCTACTAATGTTAAGGATGCATGGGCACTACCACTGCTAAAGAAATCTTCACTGGACCCTACCATCCCAACCAACTATAGGCCAATTACCACTGTTCCATTTTTAGTCAAAATACTTGACAAAGCTGCATACCGCCAGATCCAGTGATATCTTGAGTCTAACAACCTTTAAGGACTAAGACAATCGGGTTTCAGACCACTCCACGGTACAGAAGCTGACTTGATTGACTTGAAAATGCAAATTGACCAATTGAAAGACAACAGATAATGTGCCTTACTACTCCTTCTGGACCTATCAGCCGTGTTTGATCTGGCCGATCATAAAGTGCTTTGCAGACATTTGTCCATGGCAGCCAACTTTTTCCAAGAAGCCACTGACTGGATTCAATCCTTTCTCAACAATAGGTCAATGAGAGTTTTCTCTCCCTCAGCTGCTGCTGACCCTTCTCCTATTACATGTGGTGTCCCGCAAGACTTGTGCGTCTCACCGACCAAGTACAATATATTTACAATGCCATTGTTCGACGACCTGGACCATCTGGGTGTCACCTACACTAATTATGCAGATGACACACAGATACTCCTACCCCTTTTAGGTGATTATAACACTGACTTGGCTCTAGTCAACAGAATATACCTAATCATTAAGGCATGGATGACAGCCCATGGCCTTTGCCTGAATGATGATAACACTGAGATCCTGATACAGCCAACCTCACTAAACTGGAAAGCCAATACACATCATTTAACATTGACGGCATCGTTATTAAAGTCGCTAAAGAGACCAAAACTCTAGGGTTCTACCTAGACTCAACACTGAACCTGGGCAAACAAGTCAACGCAACGGCCTCTGCTACGGCATACACATGCAACCTGATACGAGCATGCAAACCCTTCTTATCTACTAACAGCTGCATCACACTAGTGAGAGCCTTAATCTTGTCTAAACTTGATTACTGTAATGCCCTCTATGCAAGAGCCAAAAAACAGATTCTGAACAAACTACAAACTCTACAGAATAATGACTTAAAATAACAGCTTTAAACTTCCCAAAGAGGCAACACATCTCTAAGGTCAGAAGAATGCACAACTGGCTCTCTATCAAAGACAGGATCCAATTCAAAATTGTATTCATCCCCCATAAATGCCTAAACAATGCTGCACCGCAGTATTTAAGAGACAAAATCATGAAAAAACCCTCAGCACATCCCACTCGGACTGCAAACTCGCACTGCATTGCAGTTCCCAGATTTAATCTGACAAAAGCCGGGGGCTATAGCTTTCCGGTTCAGGCCGCTCATTTCTGGAATTCTCTCCCTATTCATCTGCAAATGGACCAGACATTCCTAATTTTTAGGAAAAACACCAAAAAATTGCTAGTTTTGAATGACATCTGACTACCTAAAGGCTCTCACTTCTGGCAACTCTATTTCAGTATGGATTCTGCCTTGCACCGATTCTTGTCTGCCTAACATGTATGTCTACTACTGCACTTTATCTGAAATGTAATTATCTTAACGGGGAACTGTATCACTTGTATTTCTATGCAATTCTGCCCTGTACCTCTTCTTGTCTGCCTATAATGTTTGCTTACTACTATACTTTATCCTAATTGTATATATCTGTCTGTCACCTGTATCTTTAAGCAGTGCGCCCAGATACACTTGGGTTGGGTGCGAAATACAGATAATAGACAAACAAAGCATATATTTTCAGACAGCAAAAGAATACATACAAGCCTTTCATGGGCAGAAAGTACAGAAGGGAGTACCGGAGGGACAGTTACTGAGACTACACACAGACCTTTTATTCAGAACACAGATACCTGCAGATGTAACTGAAGGGGAACTGGTTAAAATTGAGTTAGAGATGGTTGTAGTGACGGAGGTTAGAGAGATTTTACATGGCACTGATGAGGAAGGGGTGAGTTGGCACACAGTAATAGCACTTGACGCATCATATAGACTGACCCAGTTGACAGATGAGGAGTTCTTTGACTACAGTGACTACATGATGATGAGGTATTGTTTGAGATAAATATACCATGTCAATAGAGAATAGAGTATACAGAGGTGCCACAACAAATAATGCTAGCTAAAAAAGTACCATAATATATGGAAGGAGATTTATCAAGGATATCCGGCACACTATGGACGAACAGTCCATATGATGTGGGCTTGTTAAAAGGGATTGGAGCAGGAAAAATTAAATTAAAGAAAGGGGCAATTTTACCTCAAGTAAAACAGCACCCAATGTCCAAAGAAGCAGATGAGGGTATTTATGAAACAATACATTTGCTCATTAAACAGGGAGTGATAGTTCCATCAGAATCTCTTTGAAACACTGCTGTATACATTTATAAAACACACAAACCTCTTGGGCATCATGGATTAGCAAGATTAGCAAGATTGCGTGACACACTGTATAAGTACTGCTATCTCTTTTTGCAATGTGCAATCAGCAAGGCTCAGACAATCACCTGACTCCTTATGAGTTGGTGACAGGTCGTACTATGCATTTGCCCATAACCTCACCCGTGTGCGTGCAGACAGATGCCCAAAGCACAGCGACTGTGTTTGTAAATGAGTTACATGACTATTTGATGCCCATGACTAAATACCTTTCTCCTAAATTTCTTGACAGGAAAAGGAAAGGCTGGGAGGTATCGCTAAAGGCACAGAAAAAGACGAAATAGAATTGAATACTACTGCAGTTGTCAACTTTTTACTGTGGTTGAACATAGCCAACATAAGACGATACAAGAGTGCCACCTCCCTGCCCAACTTTCAGGTTCCAGAGGTATAAGAGAACGAAAACAGACCCAGGACAAAAGCTCAGTGCATGCTGAGAAAGAAGACAAAAGGAATAAGGAACTTGAGAATAAAGGAGATAAATCACGTTGCACCACTTAAGGAACACTGATGCTGAACTATCACTGGAACAGTGACAAAGGAGTTGAGGCTGAGGACTTTTTGAATACATCACCAGTACAGTATTAAGGACTATTTTGTCACAAGGACATACATGTATAAAAAGATATCCAAAAGGAATAAGGAACCTGAGAATAAAGGAGATAAATCATGTTGCACCACTTAAGGAACACTGATGCTGAATTATCACTGGAACAGTGAGAAAGGAGTTGAGGCTGAGGACTTTTTGAATACATCACCAGTACAGACTATGTTTTCTATCAGCACTATTTTTATATTTTTTATATTTTTCAATGAACCACATAATAGTTGAAGTGGTTTGAAAATCATCAATCACATCTTTTATTATTGTCATTATATGTGGTTGTAAATCTTTTTAAAAAAGTACATACAGCTTGCTTCACTCACCATTGAAAAATAATAACCTACTATTACCGGTACTGTCTGAATGTTTTCATATCCTTATGTTCCTGATGTCTTTATAATACCCCCGATCAATATGCAGCAGGACACATCTACAAACAATTGACATTATGGCTATTGCGGTTCTTCTGTATCCCTTTCTCTTTTGTTGTTTTTATTTCTTATTTTATCTCACGCTGCATTTGACTGATTAGGATAAGATACATGTGTCCCTATGGCATAATGTTAGTGAAAAAGTTAAAAAACAAGCGGATTTCCAGTTAGAGCAGGAAATGGTATTCCACTTTTGGTATTGGAGATGATGAATATTACATGAGAATGTATTTTGATAGTTCCATAAATATTGAACGAAACTCATGGTATAGGTCAACGGAGAAGGTGGGAAGAGAAAGATCAACGAAAGCTGCTTTGTTTGCTCACTTATCCCCTATACCATGACAGCCTCTCGAGTATTTATACCTCAAGGAGTACCCGAGTACAGAGCACACTGCTTTGTACATCTTGCAGTATGCCAGAACAGAGAACAATTTCAGGCACTATCGGCCATGATGAAGAATCTCACAGTATCAGAATTCCCATACATAGACAACTATGTAAAAGAGGCACGCACAATGGCGAATATAAGAATGAATGGTAATGTGCTCAAGTACATACTATCAAGTACAAAAAGAAGAGATGTTGAAGTAGTGGACCACCAAATACTAAGGTGAACATATGCCCAGTTTAATTTGATACCTCATTGTGCTTATAGATTACAATTACATATAAAAGGGAAAGTATATTCCTCAGGAGGATGGGTTGATGGAATAATGGGATGCAAAGCAGAGGCAGTATGGACTGCACCAATAGAAGTGATAGAAAATGCAGACAGAGTGTGCCATGAGGAATGGAAAGAAATGCAAAATGTTTAACATGGGTGGAAGATGAAGCAGGACCACTACCCATAACCAAACTACAAGAACCGACATTATGCTTTAGAAATAATGGCTCGGTAAAGCTTGGTAACAATGAAGGGTGCAAACGCATTATGGATTTACCAGGTATGAAATTTGGCACAGCTATACTAATGGACCATTACTGGGCCTGCGGTACAAGAGCTTATATGCAGCTTCCACCCAACTGGGGTGGCATATGAACAATAGTGCTACTAAATACACCAGCATTAGTAATACCACAAAGTGAGATTGACATTGGAACTTTTCCTTCAATGGCACATAACAGGAAGAAAGTATCCCTAGGCCTAAAATGCACAAAAAGAAATAACTATTTTTCCAAAGAGGGCATGGCTAAAAAGCCATGGAGTCGTATGTGTTTCCTCCATGGCTCCTGCTGATCCGTAATGATTCTGGTAAAAAAGCAGAGCAAATATTGTGCATCAGGAACATGAAGCTAACACAGTCAGGGCCAAGGAGGGCTTGACCAAATCAATGGAATTTTGGGGCAAGCTACCCCTGTCGATGGCAGGCAGGGCGGCACTACTAAAAATAGTGGCATTGCCAAGGCTAATGCACTGCTTCGGAAATGTCCCATATAATATACCAAAAAAGTTCTTCACAGTACTAAACAAAACATGCAGGGGCTTCCTCTGGCAAGGGGGGGAGGCATAGAGTGGCATTGAATGTTTTACAGAGGCCATACGCAGAGGGGGGATTGAAGATCCCGAACCTTGAGCTATACTTCCTGGCATGCCAACTGCAGTACGTAATGCACTGGATGGCGGACGACCGCACTGGGGACACATTTCTCTTACAGCCGATATTACAAGGTCTATTCCTCAGGGACCTGATTTGGATTTCACCGGAGGAGCGGGGTAATCACTCTTATTTAGTTAAGTTTGGGATACAAGTATGGTGGGGACATGTATATTCATGAGAATGGGAGATCTGATATTGCCGCAAACGCCTTTGGCAGCGGTGGTGTCGGATATGCACGGACATAGGCAAAGAGTGAGGACACATTGGGAGGCAAATGGGATAGTGATTATAGGAGATTTGAGGAATGAAGAGGGATGGTTAGATTGTGCAGGGTTGAGGGAGAACACTAATATACAAGAAGACCAATTCCTGTTACACAGGACAATACTGTGTGCAATAAAGGTGGCCAACCGTCACAGACGAGATTCTTGAAAGTGGAGATATGGAAACGCTCATAAGCATCTCTGACAGGGGGCAGGCACTCTATTTCTAGAATCTGCAAAGTATTGATTGATTTCTCCTCGAGAACACAACTGCAATGTAAGGGCAGGTCGGAGGAAGACTTGGGGAGAACATTTGAATAGAATGAATGGAAACGGATCGCTATATACCACAAAAAGGTGTCTAGGAATGCTGAACTGCAGCTAATACAATTTTATATTACACAAAGGGCGTACCTCACACCGCAACGATAGAGAAATTTAAGGGAGCCAATAGCCAGGTGTGTCCAAAATGTAACAAAGAGAATCCAGGATTGATTAATATGCTCTGGGGATGTCAAGTGATACAGGCCTTCTGGGGGTGAGTGGCAAGGAAAGTAGCTCAAGGGGGTGTCTCTTTGTATAGTCATTCCCCGGAGGCCGGCATGTTGGGCCTATTTAAGAGAAATGCTAAACATAAAACCATGGCAAAGATGAAGGACCTCATCTACATTCTAGCAAAACGTATCATAGCAATGTGATGGAAAGCCACCGCAGAGCCTAGCATTCAAAGATGGTGGGAAGACCTGAGGAAGTGGGTTATGGTAGAAATGGGGGGGTGGGAACAAGCACTGGGGTACAACGTCAAGAACTTGTAACGGACATCTTCCAATGGATTGCACTGACTGTGACATTGTTTGATCAGCAGGAAACGGATGGTGCAGCTTAGGCCACACAAGAATCAGGGACAGTGCGGTAGAACAATAAAAGTTAGGGGATGAACAGGCAAAGGGGCGAGTTGGGGAGTTAAATATAGAACAGTATGAAGCAATTGCGAATCATATGATGCTGTAATCAAGGGTTTGGTTTTGTTAGTTGTGGTTAAGAAAAATGTATAAAAACTATTTTTAAAAAAAATGATTTTTCCACAGAAGCCAATGCTGCATTTGATGAAATCCCAGAGAGTGATACATTGTTTGGTAAAACAACAACGTTCTTCACATCCTTTGTAATGCCTGGCCTGCAAGCAGCAGCAAATGCACACTGGATCCAGATAACTAGATGGGAACTGTTACAAACTATTAATGCCACAATAAAAGGCTTCAATGCCATCAAGGAAGAGTTAAGAGTGGTCAGATTGATGAAACTACGGAACATGTATGTTCTGGATCTTCAAACAGCCATGGAGGGAGGAGTGTGCGCAAAGATAGGGCCAAGTTGGTGTACATAAGCTCCCACACATGATGAGGAGAATGGGACCTTGACAGAGGCCATATACTCCTTGATGGAGCTGCACGATATAATGGAGCAGGAAGGGGATGACATTGAGGATGATAGCTGGTTCAGTTATCTATTCTCCTGGATGCCTTCTTGACTGACATATGCGTTAAAATTTTCTGTTGGCAATTTTTTTACTGGTCCCAATGGCTTTTTGCATCTTGAGAATAGCAATACGCCAATGTAAAAAGACTGGGAAGAAGTCACTACAAATGACAGTAATGGTTAATGTGGCTGACAATGTACAACAGTACACTCAAACTGATGATGAGGTTTACTGTCCCATGTACCCATTGGGTGAGCCATCTATACAACCTGGAGCATTGTTTACATGTCCAAAAGATACCCATAACTGAAATGAGCACTGGGTGAAATGTGAGGACAATGGCAGTGAACAAAAATAAGCGGGCCAGATATGTGATGTCATCAGTGATGTCATCAATGACATTTGTGATGTCATCTTTGATGCCCTGGGTGTTAGTCTTAACAGTGCACGGTGGTGGCATGAGTTATGGATGCTTAGCTTACCATAACTGTGAATTTCTGAGGTTTTTCAGTTTTACCTGTAGCCATAACGTCACTGTAACAACATTTTTCCATTGAATTTCATAGGTTTTTTATTAGTGCAACTTAACCATGACGTCCCTTTAACAAAGTTTTTTCATTGAATTTCATAGGTTTTTACTTGTGCACCTTAACCATAGCATCCTTTTAACAAAGTTTTTAAATTGAATTTCATAGGTTTTTATTAGTGTAACTTAACCGCAAAGTCCCATTAACAAAGTATTTTCATTGAATTGTATAGGTTTCTATTGGTGCAACTTAACAATAACGTCCCTTTAACAACGTTTTTTCATTGAATTTCATAGGGTTTTATTAGTGCCACTTAACCATAAAGTCCCTTTAACAAAGTTTTTTCATTTAATTGGTTTTTTACCAGTGCATGCTATTTTAATACAACTTACTCATATCATACTTGACCCAATATAGCAGCGTTTGTGTTCAATTTACAACGTTTCACCTTAAAAATCTGCCATTTCCCACCTTCTAGCATAATTTTTAACACTTCTATACTTTTTCCACTGTTTTTGGTTACGTCGATGTTTGTGAACGTCTGACGTCACTGTGGACCTTCCGGACAGTGCCACGTGACCATAGACTCAATATGTTTTTCCAACATATCCATTAGCATTTTGTGTTATGGTAATGGGAATAATGTGGCCCAGCAGCCCAAGTTATCGGCCCAAGCAAAGTGTGTCTGTGTGAACTCTGAGGCCTGTGAACTTCGGCGCATTGTAAATAAATCAATAAATAACAAGGGCTCCAGACCATTATCCTCCATTGCAGCCCCTTCTATGGCAGATAAAGGTCATTAGCACCCCTCGTTCCCAAAGCAGGAACCCAGGGTGCTAAAAAATTGATTTTCCTTCCTACAGGGGGACACCGCTTTCCAAGATGGCCACCATGGAAAGATAAGGTGGGGCTCAGTACAGAGCCCCTCTTCCCTTTCCATGGCAGCCTGCAGAAGGCGAAGTCAGAACCCTATGGCCATATTACCACAAGCACATTTTGTTTCCCTTTCAAATCGATCCTACTTTCTAATAACTTTATCACATAGCAGGTCCCATGTGGACATGGCCACTTTAACATCATTGTTCATCCCTGGCGGTCAAGGCGAGTAGCCAGATTGTCCGGGTCATGACCTTATACCATGACCACGACAATCTGGCCACAGTCTATACCTCAGTCACCAAAGGTATATCACTATTGTTTATACATACAATATGACACTTGTCAAAAAATAAAGTGAAGTGTTTCTGTATGCGCCCTGATGCGTGCGGGCTTGAGCACGTTATAATTTAAATAAATAACAAGGGCTCCAGACCATTATCCTCCATTGCAGCCCCTACAATGGGGGATTAAGGCTATTAGCACCCCTGGTTCCCAAAGCAGGAACCGGGGTGCTAAAAAATAGATTTTTCTTCGGTATCCTGCTGTAGGAAGGAAAATCCTTTTCCAAGATGGCCACCATGGAAAAAGAAGGCAGGGATCAGTACAGAGGCCCTCTTCCCTTTCCATGGCAGCCTGCATAAGGCGAAGTCAGAACCCTATGACCATATTACCACGAGCACATTTATTTCCCTTTCAAACCTAGCCTACTTTCGAATAACTTTATCACATAGCCAGTCCCAGGTGGACATGGTCACTTTAACACAATTTGTCATCCCTCACGGTCAAGGCCAGTAGCCAGATTGTCCGGGTCATGACCTTATACTATGACCCGGACAATCTAGCCACTGCCCATGGCCACAGGATATACCTCAGTCACCAAAAGTATAACACTATTTTTTGTACCTACATTATGAAATTTGTCAAAAAATAAAACACAGGCACATTTGCAAAACCATGCTTTCAGGTCCATGCCAATGCTCCTTACACGAGTTTGCTTGAAATCCGCCCATGTTTTTTTTTTTCAAAAGTGTCAAAATGTATGTACATACAATAGTCATATAACTTAGCCCCCAACTTGACAAAATCCATTCAAGGCCTCATCACGAGTTGGGCGGTAACGCGTATAGCCCTACCGCCAAACCCCCCGGCGCTATTAGCACCGGATCATTGGTTTGGTGGAACAGTTATTGCCCATTCCCCATTGGGCCCATTTGGGAATTCCTCATTTCCCATTGGGCCCAATGGGGAACATTTGCGCATTTACCGTCAGCGGATTTCCCGCTGGCGGTAAATGTGCCGAAAATCGGAAAATTTGCAGCGAATTTCCCCCAGCTCAGAGCTGGGGGGAAATCCGCCAAGGTAATAATCTGGCGGACCCTTAAATGCGCAGTAATAGCGCTACCGCCGCATTTAAGGGTTACCGCCAAACTCGTGATGAGGCCCTCAGACTTTATACAAACATTCAAGGTTGGGTCTATAATCTTTCTGAAAACCTTTGTCCACATTCGTGAAATGGCAACAAAGTTATAAGCCATCTAAAAATATTGAGACCTCCTCGAAATTAGCCCGCTCTTGAGAAAATCCCACCAAACTTTACAAAAACATGTATATCTGGATTTAAAATCGTCTTGCAAACTTTTGTGCAGATTCGTCAAATGGCACCACATTTATAAGCCTTTACAATATTTTGTGACCCCCTCTAATTTTCCCCTCTCCTGTCAGAATCACACCAAACTTTGCAAAGCCTTTCAGTATCAGGTTCAGAATAGAATTCCATTTCATGCTGTTTCATTGAGTGATGCCAAAGTTATAAGCCATCCAATAACTGCTCCTGAACATTTGAAGTGTCCCTGAACATCAAACTTCACAGGACTGTTCGCTGACTTTTACAGTGAAAACCACCCATTTTTTGGCTTCCTACAGCCATATCCCATCCCATCCACATCATCCCTCACCTCCACAGAGATTGTTTGTTAAGTTTGACAAGTGTAATGTTGTGTTTTTTAATATGTTTTTACCGTGGATGTCCGCGGACATCGACTTAAGTCCGCAAATCCAACATGGCGGGCGTTTCCAAAAATCTGACGCACTTGACACTTTTCACCATCCAACCAGGGGGACCATCCAATCAGGGGGTGCGTTCGATGTCTGCGGATGTCACCCTCTAGACCTATCATGCCTGTCGGTGGGACAAACAGGGAAATAGGTCAGCGGAGCGGAGCCAGATATCACACATTTTTTTTACCTACATTTTGCCTGTTTTAAAAAGAAACTACTGGACGGATTTTCACCAAATCTACAAAAGCCGCCGCTCCTGCCATAAATTTGGTGAAAATCTGGCCAGCGGTTTGGGCTGGAGGCATGAGCAAAGTTTTTACCATTCAGTCTATGAAAAAAAAAGATCTTGGGACCCCCCCCTTACATGTGCCCCCCTTGACAAAACTTCACCAAATTTGCCATGAGAATTCAGGGTGGGCCATATACTATTTTTTGCAAATGTTTGGTGAGGATTCGTCCAGGGAGAGCGAAGTTATAAGCCGCCCAAAAAGTGCTCTTCATATGGGTTTAGCAATTTAACCATAAATACACGGCCGCTACCGCTGGCAGTGTAATATGTATATATATATTCAAGGGAAACCTTTAGTTGCAGGGACGTTAAGGTGAGAACTTAACTTCAACAAGCCCCCTGAAATTCAGCTAAAGCCACCTTAACTTCGCGCTCCCTGTTGAGCAGCCTATGACCACAAAGATGGCATTACTAATGACATTATCTACGCCATGATGACATCACTCATAACATCACTGGTGACATCACTAACATCATATATGACATCAATGATTATTAATTTATGGCATCAGACATAAGATCACTCTAGGTATTTGCCCAAATTTAAATGACCTTTACATTTCATCATATGTGATATTAGCATTTTAGAATAGTTCATAACAAGGAGTACATTGTTTAAAACAGTAAACAGCTACACATGCATCATATCACTACTTGTGAAGCTTTCGTTTGTAGTACTTTGTGTGAAGGCATCATCAAGCAGGACAAAGATTCGGAATTCAAAATAAAACACTTTATTAACTTAAATGTCAGGATGGAAAAAGGCCTAACTTGCCCTATGCTAAGGTGGGATTTCCCAACCAAAATAAAACGAAGGAAAGTCTGAGTCAAAGAGTTCAACTTAAGACTCTTTCTGTGTCCAAAACCTATATTTGCCCTCACAACAAAATCTGTACAATGTGTAGGGATGTCAGCAGCCAAAAGTGTTGAACATAAGTTCTGAGCTTCTTCCAACTTGCAGTTTCCTTTCAGCTCCCTTCCTCTTGTGTAAAACAGTTCCAAAAGAAAAGTCTCAAAAATACCTTTCTCAAGTTCCAAGCAACACAATTGTGAAAAACCTGAGGACATCCTCACATTTTCTCCCATTGGATCCTTTGCTCAGATGGCCAGGGAAGGGCCATCGTGTTTGGATCCCGACTCTGGGGGCGGACAAGCGAGGGAGGATCACCTGAGTAGGGGGTCCTTGAGGAGTGGGAAGAGGATGCCTGACGGCAAGACACAGTATCACCTCCTTCCTAATTATCCATCACCCTACTCTCCCTCTGCCTTTATGGGATATTACCGGTCCTGGCCGTTTCCCCCTCACCATTTCTAACGCATACTGAGACGAGGAAGAGGCATCAGGAGTATGAAAGATTACCTATGGTAAAAGTCCCTTTAGTACTGTGCGAAAAAAGATGAACGGAGAGGCCTATTACACCACACTACCAATCTGTCCCTTTAATGAGGTCAGGCAGAATCAGGCACTTGATAGCAATTAAACACACCTGCCCTCTATCGAACACCACTCCAGTACTGACAAGGAGAAAAGGAAACCTAAGGGTCAGACATGTCCCTTTAATTGGCCTAATCGGAGTCAGGTAAGGGAGGCCAAGGACTCACACTTGAAAACCCTTGGCAGGGCTCAGGTGTATAAAAGGTGGAGCACTCCGCAGAGCAGAGCGCAGCAGCTAGCAGAGCAGGGACATCATTTCACCAGAATGCCAGGGGTTGCAGAAATGCCAAAACATGACCCTTGACCTCTGATGACATGACAGGAAGTGGTGTCATTTAACCCCACCCTGAAGTGACATCACGGGAAGCAATGAAACATGACCTTTCACCCATTGACAAAACAGGAAGTGGCATCACATAGCATTGTTCCTAAGTACACTACGTGAAATATGGTTAAGATATCACTATAATGTGATATACATTTCATACAAGAATGGATCACCATATGTATCGTTGACATCAGAGTGAATAGGCCTATATCACCAAATTACTGTGAATACAAGCAGACGTCCAAGGCCAAATGATAATGATGTGTTATTATATAGCACTTACGCTTAAGCGCTTTATATGTAACAAATATATACCCATCCTGTGTTGGAACTCATTTATCGACCTCAGAAAGATGAAAGGCTCAGTTGAGGTGTTTAAGAACATACTAAATCAGTGACTCACCCCCTGAAGTGTGCCTGAAATAAACCTTTATGAGTCTCACAATTGTTGTACAGAATTCCTGACATAAAAAAACGAATGAGCAAGGTCAGGTCAATCTCTGCTGAAGAGTAACCACTGCTACACCCTGAGTGGGTGACCCCTTGTGTGGCTGGTCACAGAATTCTCATGAAACTGTTCTTCTGCACAAAAAGGTTTTATTTTGAAGTGCGGTGGTGTAGTAATACACTGGTATTTAAAAATAAAACATAGGACATTTACAATTTGAGGACATACAAAGTGTAGTATCTAAGTACGAATGATCAAGTAGTCAATATTTGAGACATCTACTTGTACAGTTTGTTCATTCTTTATATGTTCCTTGGGAAGGAAGCTTAGAGAATTCAGTGGAATCATAAACAGGTGGGGGTGCCCATAGAGTGTGGGCACAATCAAGAGTTGATCAACAACATATAATGCATGTCAACATGACAGTGTTTTGGCCATTTTGCCTGGAGCTAGGTGAGCTCTAATGGTGTAGGCTTTCATCAGGACAGGAGTGTCTATACGAGTGGACGGTCCTATGTGGTCGAATCCAAGGAGCTTAGTGGCTTAGATTAAGAGCTGGAAGTCACTTGCATCCTCGACATCCGAGACATCACACTGCTGCTTCAACGATCTTGGCAGCTGAATGCACTGACAATAGACGTGACTGCGCCTGTTGACAAGATGACGACTGCATCCTAAAGAAGTGGATCCTTTAGGAATCACCACAAGACAAGCATTACTGGAGTGGAGAGACCACCTGGGAACATAAGACAAAATCTTGTCTTGGAGGAAGTTAGCTCCCTGGTGGGATTTAAACTTGATCCTTTTGGCCACTGGGAGCCGGTGAACAGAAAGAAGTACCAGGCTTATGTGGGAGCCATAAGTAGTAGAGTTGGAAAACCGGCAGCAATATCCTGCAGAAGCTGCAGACGGTGTATCAGGCCAAGAGGCTGGGCCTGAAACAGGGCAGTGCAATAGTGCAGGCGACTTGTTGCCAAAGAGGCGACTACCCCATGGTGCAGGCGAGCAAGTACAAAAGGTAAAACCTTGCGAAGAATTTTGAGCAAGAAGTGTCCTATTTTAATAACTGCACTCACCTGGCCATCGACAGTGACGAAAAGAGATAGACTCCCAGATTCTTGACTACTGTCACCAGGATGGGAAGAGCACCCAGCACAGATGGCCAGAAAGAAGACACCAAAGAAAAGGACTCAGAAGAAAAACCCACTACTAGAACCTCCATCTCAGGGGGCCCCAACCTTTTCGGTGTAATGGGCAAAATTTGTATAACAAATCAAATGGTGAGGATCAACAATTTTTCAACAACACATCAGTGCTCAGTTGGCGGAAAAATGATTGCAACACAAATTAGGAATTTAATAAACTAAACACTGCTAATAGAACATTTTAATTTGCAGTACTTAACAGTTATCTATAGCATGTGCAATTTTTGGAAAATGTATTTACAAGGCCTTTGTTGTTGGACATGGACATTTTTAGGACATTTTTGACAGATGCGACCAGTTAAATTGTTAAAAAATATAGTAGGACTAAATAAACATTACCAGGGGCTTCAGGTTCTGGAGCAAAATATTTAAGAAAGTTTGGACAGTAAAATTGGTCACAAATGAAGCACTGATGTTCATGTGTACATTGGGATTTCTGCCCAGGGATCGTCTGCGAACTTTAGTGGAAAATGGTGCATTCCGAAGCATACACGACCAGTATTTTCCTCAGTAATTGATTTCTGTATTATGGACTGTTTCTTTTCAGGAATGTTATGAACATTTGCATATCTGATTGAACAGAGTGATCACTATCCTCTTGAGTTAATTTTCCAATGGTCAGGGGTGTAGGAACAACAAAGATGATGTCCACCAGCCAGAGGGGCTGGTTGGTGATGCCTATGCTCAACAAGGAGGCATTGGAAAGAAATACTAATTCACAATAAATGAAGATATTCTCTCAAAATGGTTAATCAGATCAGAGGCCACACACGGAAGTGTCAATTTGTTTGAGTGTTTGCTTAAAACTATCAGGGACAGAAATATTGGTAAACAGTGTTTCCATGTTCAGGAGGTCCAGGTTAAAGAAAGGAATGCCCCATGGTTCGATGCAGAATGTAGAATCTCGAAACGAAAATGGAACCATGATACAATGAGTGGTGTGTACACATCTGGTCAGATTATAGTTTCAAAAGAAACACAAATAATGTATTGAGAAATAATGGAAGCTTTTTCGGAGGACATCAAACTGATTTATGTTGAATGCGATTGTCGAGACAGGCATTATGCCATCTCCTTGGACAAGAAGTGCTTGGTCCACCAGCCCCCCATGGCTATAGTCTAATTTCCTTACTGAAAATTGCCAGTAAGATATTCTCCACATGTTTGATGCTCAGACCGGAGATTTGGGCTCAAGGCAACAATATCTTGAAGGCCTCCCAAGTGGGCTTCAGGGGAGAGCTTAAGTACATGGACCACTGCTTCACTCTGAGCACCATCATGGAGAAATATGGTAAAGTTAAAGGAGGAAGATTATTTGTGGCTTTTTTCAGATTTGGAGAAAGCATTTGATTTGATTCATAGAATCATATTGTTGCGTAATTTACATTTGAATGGGGTTCTGAATCCTATCCAAATGTGATATGCAGACATCTCTGAGTCTGTCCAATATACAAGAAAGGGGAATTATACATTGCTTTCCCCCATCAATAAAGGTGAAAAGCAGGGATGTCAGTTGGCCCCAATGTATTCCTTTAAGCCTTTGACTCTAGTACTTATTTTAGGAAAGTTAATCCACCCTTTCTGAAGGGGACATTTTATAGCATGCTTCTTTATGCTGATGACACTGCTATTCTGGACCTAGAGGTGGCAGTCCTCCAACACAACAGGGCCTGCTGTACACAAATTACTATTTTGGGAACCATAGTTTGAAATTAAATATAATAAAAACAAAAATGATGGTGTTCTCGAAAAGGGTGAAGCCTTGTAGTTGGTTTTTAAACTAATGTGGAGATGAAGAGGTATTCTAATTTTTATTTGTGCCTACTCTCCTCAAAGAGCGGTGCTTGTGTCAATCATTTTAAGGAGACTGTCGATAGGGCATCATTAAGGAAATTAAAGGGCTATTTACATTTTTATTTCACGTTTAGGGCATTCAGATTGGACAAGTGCCTGGAGGTATATAAGGTCAGGACTGCTCCATGATATTATATGGCAGAAAAATCTGGGGTGGTTCAAACTGTAATGTCCAGGAGTTGTTGAGTTTTTGTAAAATATATTCCGGTGCCAAATACCAGGTCGACCTAGAGGTACAACTGGTAGCACCTTATGAGTTGAATTTGAGGTGTTAGTTTAAAGGTGTCAGGCCAGTTAAGACTGTTTACTTATTTAAAGGCAAATGATTGAGGCCTCCCCTGTTAAAAACAAAGACAAATACTTGTGGTGCTGGGGGTTAGAGGGGTGTGTAAGGCAATGTCAATTTGGATAGGGGTTGGGATATAACTACATTTGGCACAAAAAGATGATGCAAAATATTTCTTAAAGCAAGAGCTTGTCCGATGGGGAGAGGCAGATGTCTACAATATGCATAAACTGCCTTGTTTAGCTTTTAATGCAGACTTGCATACAGATGGAAGACAGCAAGAATACATCTGTGAAATAAAATCCCCAGAATGCAGGAGGCTGATGCTATTGTTATGTTTAAATGTACCTACACCTCAATTAATGAAGGAGCGCTGGAGTAAACAAAGTGTAACTGCAAAATGGGAGTCAATAATTTGTCATTGACCAGGTTTTTATATATAGCTTGTTTGAATATGTTAAAGCAGCTTTTTTGTTTTGGGATTGTTCTATAGGAATATGAAATGTGACACATGTGTTTGAATGTTGCTAATGTAATGAAGAAATAAAATTAAATAAATATAGTAATACTAGTCATTCATTACATGTAGGCTTCAAAGATCACTTCACCTGGGCTTTGGAGGTTTACCTCCTAAAAATTCCTTTTTTTGCCTGTAATGGCCAATAATGAATTTTAAAGCCCCTGCGGCCTGTTACCTGGTGAAAAAGAGGTTAGGAATAAAAAGAATTCAGAAGGATTTGGAGCGTCTCGTCTCTGCCCAATAGGGATTTTACACAAAACATAGTGGCAAACAATGGTCAAAACATTGAGCATTTGACAACCACTTCATAGAAGGGTGCAGTGGTGTTAGCTAGGCTTTTGGATGAATTAATTGGCTGGTTAATTTAAATGTATTAACAGTAACTTAATTGGATTTGAACATAGGGCAAATTAATAATGTAAAATTCGGCATACATTTATCTTATCTGCCCATTCTCCAAGTAGCAGATTGAGAGAGTATCACACAATGACAATTTTGGCATCAAACAGAAAACTGACTAGTACAAAAAGCAGTGCATGCAAACTATTAATAAAGGAAAGGTGGGTATACGTGCCACTTATTTGCCCATTATGCTCCTGCTAGCTATACAAAGGAACACAATAGGACCATTTCCTCCAGGACACAAGCATGGTTCAATTGTTTTGCTCATCAATACATTTGCCATTTTAGCACAGTATCAGAAGATGACAGGGTTTGAACAATGACACTGAAAAAAAGTCAGGACATTTACTGAAAAATTATTTGCATGGTGGCAACAAACTAAAATCTTGCATCTACAAAAATAAGCCAACAGGAACCACAGTAGGCTCATTGGCCAACATTCTCGCACAGTTCAATGCTACTGAGGTCTCATCCCTACAGCACCTCCTTCTAGTCTCCACACCATGGCCGAGAGCAAATGGCGAGCAACAATTTTCAGATGCTTCAAGCAACATGTTGCTCCTGAGCCTCACGTTGGGGATCACTGCTCCATCTTATCCCCATTTAACTTGAGCCAGTTGTTGTTCATCCAGCCCATCACGGCCACCAAGCATTCACATAAGTCAGACGATACCTCAGCCTGGTCAAGATCTAAATGAACCAGAATCTGGGTGTCGTCGGCATATCAATAACACCTGAAGCTGCGGGGAACACTGCATAAAAGCAATTGAGAGGAAGACAGACAAGGTGGAAGAGACAGCAATTGGCCCCTGTCAGTCGGGAAAGAAGTAAACCAGGCCAGGACAGGAACAGAGATGCCTACCGAGGTCAGGCGGAAAAGCAGGATGGGTGGTCGACAGTATCGAAAGCCGCTAAAAGATCTAATAATATCAGAGCACCCACTCCTCCACAATCAACCAGCCTGGCCAGGTCATCCATAACGGACACCAAGACACTCTCAGTTCCATGTCCCAGTCGGAACCCAGACTAAAAGGGGTCAAGAAAAAAAGAAGATTCCAGGAATGAAAAGAGAAGAGGGGACACCAGGCCTGCCAGTAATTTCATGAAAAAGGCAAAAGAGAAATAGGGCGGAAGTTGGCCAAGAGTGAGGCATCTAATGACAGCTTCTTCAAGAGAGCAACCATAATGACTTGCTTGAGTTCCTTCGGGATACAACCAGACTGGCAAGAAACATTAATTGCACTAGTGACCCAGTGAATCATGCAAGGCATGATATCCTTAAGAACAGGATCAGATGGTGCACTAGACTTAAGTTGGCTTACTGGGTTGGAAACTGCCTCAACAGAAAACTCAGGAAAGAGAGACCATGCCGATGAAGCTACCAGCATTATTTCAGCCAGAATAGAATTGTTGACAGTTACAGTGTTCAGTTAAATAAGTTTACATATATCAATGATTTTAGTAGAAAAAAAAGTCAGCCAGAGAATCACATAAAGACTGAGTGGGAGTCACCGTAGGAGTAAATCGCAAAGTGGAGGAGAATGATTTCACCACTGCAAATATTTCCTTAGATTGGTTCAGGGTTGTCTCAATCTTCTGGCTGAAAAACCCTGCTTGGCAGATGAATCGCACTATGATCGCTTCTAGAGAACAGACAACTGTATTACACTAGCTAGGGCACTAGTGCTTTCCAAACTAGACTACTGTAATGCCTTATACCTAGGTACCAACCACCACAACCTAAAAAAGTTACAAATCTTCCAGAATAATGCGCTCAGGTCAGCAACTCACTTCCCAAGAACACTTCACATCTCAGAAATGAGACACAGGGTACACTGGCTACCCATTAATCAAAGAATCAGACTTAAAACTCTATCACTCACTTTCAAATGCATAAACCAGTTATCACTGATGTATCTATGTGACAAAACAAAACATAAACCCATGGATCGACTAACCAGTTCCCTCCAAGCAAACTGCTTTACTGTCCCTAGGTTTAAGCTCCAAAGGGCAGGAGGCAATAGCTTCCCAGTCTTAGCAGTCAAAATTCTCTACCTAGCATTATTAGAACCGAACCCTCCTTCCACAGATTCAGAAAAAAGGTTAAAACTTGGCTCATTCAGAATGAATGTTAACAACTTCTCACCAACTTCTTCACAGGTGTCTTATGTAATGAATGATCTGATGCAAATATATATATGCTATAAAGTCTAAAAACTCACTGTAAATTAATGACTTGTTGCAACTGTAAATATTGTTTGTCCACTCTAATGTGAATACTTTTCATCCTGCAACTGTAATAAATGTGCCCAAATGTGTCAGGGCTTGGCGCGCTAAATAAATACAATACAATACAATATGACAGTGAACGGAAAACCAATTTCTCAGTTAAACCATTATACAGGTGTTATTTGCGTTTGGCCTCTTTTAATTCTAAACAAGCTCCCTTAAGTTCCTCAAAAAACCAAGGATAGGATGGGCATTTGCGTGGATGGATGAGCTTCAGGGGGGCCACCTGGCCAGCCTTGGCATATAACGTCTGAGATAGACACGATAGGTCAATTTGTGCAGTATCTAACCCGTATCCACCCCCTTGCCAGCTACGTTTTAAAATGGCAGCTTGGCAAGGATGGATTAGGGGTACAGTGCTATTGGAAGGCTTACCTGATGCCCTGCGGGAGCATCTGGACCTCTTGATGAGTTAAGTGCTCCACACCTTTCTTACCCCTAAGACATACAGTAGGTGTATAATGCTGTTGTATTTAGGGAAGGAGGGCCTGGAAGTGTTGAATGTGGTATTGTAGCTGTTCTCTTGATATGGTTTGGAATCTCCCCCTCATATGCTGCCAGATCCTAGGGCACAAGGGGCACAGTTACTATTGTGCTGGCTGCCCCTCCCCACGGTTCTTTTCTTAATGTATATGCAACTGGGGAAGGCTGGACTCAACTTTTGGTGGTTGGTATAACACTTCTAATTGGGTTCTGCCACTGTTGAGCACCAGTTGCCAGTTCCTTCACTGGTAATCGCTTGTCCAGACCTGTTGCGACATGCCTGGTGCTGGGAGAAACAAGGGCAACAGTCTCTTGGAGTAATGGGTTCATCTCTAGGAAGAGTATCTTTTTCCACAGCTGTAGTTATGTGTTCTTGTGCTCTGTCTGCGTTCCTTGCTGTTATTTCTTACTGCTGAGTTCTTAGTGATGTTCACTGTTACCGCTGCAATACCTTCCCGTGATAATGTCTTTCTCTCTTTCTCTCTTTGCTTTCTCTGATGCATGTGCCTGGAGGTGTGCTGGTGGATGCGAAGCAGAGCGGAGATGAGTGCCGGCCATGGAGACTAAAGCCCAGGTAAGTGTTTGCAGAGCGGGAGGGCCAGGTTCCTTGTAGTGTCCTGTTATCATCATTCGATGATGTCTTGTTGCTTTCTTTCCATGTTGCGCAGATTAAAGGCTGCAGTAATGCGGTAAGCATTGAGCTGCTGTTGTGGTGAGCAGAACAAACATGAAGCAGGGAGTGGGCCTCAGGATGTGGTTTATATAGCCCTTGGCCACTCTCTGCTTGACTATACTGCTTAGCCTGGCATTGGCTTTAGGGATTTGTGGCAGCCATGTTGGATTTCTGGATGTACCATAGTAAGGTGGCCATCTTGGAAGTGCTGGTGTGATGATTGCTGTGCTGTGCCTACGCTAGCATCGCAGCAGTGTATGTTGGGTGACGGCTACGCCAGCAGTACAGCAATCTAGCCTTCCCTGGTGTTTCAGCTGACCTTACTCCTGCCATGAACCCCAATAGCAGCCACAGTGGTGTTTATTGGGAACTTGGGTTTAACTCTTTTGGTGCTAGCTTTGACCCTTGTGATCATGAGAGCTATGCATTGGAAATGGTATTAGACAGCGATCAAACTATAGAACTGGGGTGACAGGCAAGACCACACCATTAGGATTTGCTGAAAAAATAAGATCTAAGATGCCACCTGACATGTGGGTCGGCTAAAGCACCAATTGACTAAGGCTAAGATCTAATTATGAGTCAAAAAAATGGCCCAACATCAGGCTTGTCGAATATCTTACCTAAGGTTAAAATCCCACAGTACCACCAGGTTGCAGTACTTAATTTGAACAGATGCCACTAGTTCTAAAAAGGGATTAAGATAACCTGAATATGATCCTGGAGGGTGATACACCATAAGAAAGTGTATAGAATGGGAAGCCAAGATAGCTAGACGCACTAGCAGAGCTTCCATTGCCAGCCCATGTGATAGGGGAATCATTGAAAATATGAAAGATACTTTAAAAATCATTGCTAATCCCCCACAGGGTGAGGAGACACTCAGTACAAATAGATAATGTTGTAATCCTCAGTAAGTACCTGTGAAAATGGTGGTGCAGACGTGGCAGAGAGCCAAGTCTCTGTGAGACACAAGAGGTCGGGAGAGTATTTACATTAGAAAGTCATGTACACATGATGCATGGGCGACCAAGGAGTGAGTATTAAATAGGTAAGCACTCAAAATCGGAATGTTACCAATATTAACAGTAGGAACAGCACAGACAGTATTAAAGTTAGCAGGGAATACTGTACCAGAAGGTGCAAGCTTGAGTATCGTCCCACGAGATATAATAGGTAAGGATGGAAGGCCAAGCCCATCTAGCCCCGCCTTAACACGGACGAGCACAGACGGGCTTGCCTTTGGCGCACATCAGACGTGTCTGCTGTGCTCACCCGCTGCACTGTCTAGGTAACCAGCACATAAATGCCGGCCGGAAAGACACGTGGCCGCGAGAGATTGGCAGTGGCAAACAGACTCCTGCCACAAAGCAGGAAGTGTCAGCAGATAAAAGTAGCAAATGGTAGATCTTGAAAAAGTAAAAGAAAAAAAAATTATCCTGACGGAAAGTGAAAAAATTGTTATTTTTGAAACTGTTGGAGACAGGAATAAAATGGAAGATGAAGCATAATGAGACGTCCGTTGATGTCCGTTGTACTCCCTGTTTTAGATAATTGATATTAAAACAGTCAACTTTGCCAACTTCCTGAGTCATTTTGATTATTGATGTTTGAGTATCTTCTGCAGGTATTGCTACCGCATCTTAAAGGGCTGGGTCGGCTGTCCCGGTTCAGAAGAGTTTCCAAAAATTGATGCACCTCAGAGGAAGAGGAGGTTGCTTAGCCTCCAAAGAATGAAGCGAGAGAACTATTTCTCAGAGAAATTAGAAGAAACTTTTGACGACATTCCTTCAAAGCACAGATTATTCAGCAAGGCATCAGTGATAGTTCATCTATATTCATGCCAGGACTACAGACTTCAGTGAACGCCAAATGGTTACAGGTAACCAGATAGGAGCTGCTACAAACAATCAATATGATAATAAAAGTATTTAACACGATCAGCGAAGAACTCAGGGAAATCAGATTGATGAACCTTCAGAACAGGTATGTTTTTGATCTAATTACAGCAATGGAAGGAGGCATTTGCGTAAAAATTGGGCTTTCTTGCTGCACATTCACACCTGCCCACGATGGAGAAAATGGAACCCCGACAGAGGCGATACCTATGTTGACAACCCTGCATACGAAAATGGAACAAGATGTTGACGAGGTAGATGAAGAAGATTGGTTCTCGTCCTTGTTTTCATGGGTTTCAGACCTGGATGGTGAATGTCCTCAAAGTACTTGGAGCAATACTAGTGTTGATATTGCTAAGATTCTGTCTTATAAGGATATTTATAGGACAATGCAAGAAATCTGCAAAGAAAGCCATTCAGATTAAAAAAATGATCGATGTGAAAAGTGATCACATGCCACCGACTGAGCACACTACCTGTGAAAACATAAAGAAAAGTTTTGTGGCAGACCCAAGAATAAAGTTCTACTACCCAAAGGATTGTAAGAACTATATTGGACAATGGGTATTCTGCCAGCCCACCGGTGAATGTTGCCAGATGACCTGGAGTGTGGATGAGCATATAAAGTATGCAGGTGACCTGAGTGGGGTGAAAAGGTGTGGATCCCGAAGAAGTCAAGATGAACAGAAGAGATGAAGAAGATTGAGGAAGAGGAGGTGGTTGAGGACTTGGCCAGAGGGGAATGTAGAGGAGCATACACATACAGCATAGTTAAGCTCCGCCCTCTCACCGCCATCATGTTGGAACGACAGCGAAAGAATTGTATGTATGACACCAGGCATTGCCCCGATGCTGCATCGAGTGCGCATGAGATGTTATGCACTCAGACAACCATATTAAATGTACCCTTGTACTGAGACAGTAGATGGATGTCGACATACCACAATGAAAGAAAATCTAACAGCTGCAGAGTGATGTCTTGAAGTAAAGACACATGGACTCACTGAAACTATCTATGAATATTCAAAAGATGAAACTGAAGCAACAAGAGAAACATCTAATCAAGTCTGAAGAATTCATGAATGTCAAAGAAACAAGTGAGAAGAGGGGAAAAAAATGTATATATGCGTAAACGCAAGGTAGAGGAGACATACAGAAGCTTGCTGCGATATAACCTATAATGTGAATAAAGCGGCCATGGGGAAAAAGATGGACGTTGGACTCATATTGAATCAAACAGAGCTACTTCAGAAACAGACCAAGGCTACAGGGATGGGAGACGCTGGAAAACAGCTTTGTGTGAAGGATCTTGGCGTGGGTTCAAGGATGTCGATCAAGGAATAATTGCAAGGAACAAAGGGAGTCAAGAGGATAAACCATGGACATTTTACATATTTCTCTTAGATTAACCTAAGAAGAAAACATCCACAAGTGCCAAGTATTGGATAATTCGAAATGCATAAAGCATATGTGAGATGGAATGATCAAGTCTCCAGAGGCCAAGTGGATTAATAGCACCTAGTACAATCAAATCAAATAGCAGTAAATACGAGGTTGAAATGGAAAGATGTGTGGTCTCCTCACATGTGACTCAGAGGGTGAAAACAAGGGCCATTCATTAAGCTCTGAATGAAGATAAGGGTGTACCCACATGCCCTCAAAGATCCCAGAACAAGGAACAGACTGCAAGGTCAACTACAACGGAGAAACTTTGGCTAAGGGCCTGACTGATGAGAGATGATGGACTAATTGGAGCAATTGGGTAGTAGTCTGACCTTGTTCTCTGCACCTGGGTTTTGTTTTGCTTACGTGCTGCTAGCGAGCCGAAAGCCCAAGGTCGGGAGAGAATGCCAACCAATCATATGGGTCCATGTAGCAACCTGTTATACAAAGTTGCACAGGCCAATCCGCTACTCTATTCTGTTATAATCAGTATTAAAAGTATGTAGAGGTAGATCAATGCATGCCTACTAGATAAGGGACAGCCAATGAAGTTACTAACACTTACATATACTGTAGGTATATATATTTCCTTAACCAACCCCGCCCTTCAATAGGTTTTAAGTTTGCCACGTAGGATGGCGTCATAGCTGAGGCATATTGAGGTATAAACCCTTTGTCTAATTAAAATCATGTGTTAGTGTGCAGACTATTGCTTGTGGTTTGCCAGATTGCCCTACTTTATTCTGAACTGACAATAAAGTAGTACTTTGCCAAATTATTTCGGTCTGTTCGGTAATTTGAGTCAGGGGTCATTTAGTATGGTAATTCCATTTTGCACATTATAATAAACACTTCAAGGTGCAATTGCACAGGGTGTTTATTGGGACCTTACAAATAGCTTGGGACAAGGGTTCTAGGATTTTTCTCAGGGCTGAGTGTTTTCTTGGGTAATTAGCACTAGGGCCACCCCTCTCTCTCTCAACTTCCCCGGTCTTCCCCACATCCCTAACCTAGTGGTTCGTAACAGGAGGTTAGTAGCTAGGCCAGGTAACCCCCTACTGTCTCTTATTCTCTGTAAGACTAAGTGTGGCTTCACTAAGGCGTTGGCTATCTGACTCCCTAGCGGTCTTCTAACTCTCCCTCTCCTAGACCCACTTAGTGTTCTAGGGGTGTTATGGGGTGGCTAAGGGTGTTATGGGGTGGAGTCTCCTTCCATCCAGGTCCACCTGCTCATCTTGCACACATTGTCTCGCCTGATCTGTCCCTGCAATATGTCCCTAAATACTCTCACCCCACCTTACTACTGTCCCTCCAGTCTCTCACTTTGCGTTTCCATCTGCACTCTTTGCTCTGGCTTCTCCTCTTACTTCTCAACTCCTTCATTTCTTACTGTCACTACCTTATGTTACCTCTGTTGTTCCCTTCCTCCTTTCTCCCAATCTACTTCCTTGTCTCACTAGCTACTCCTATTCTCCCACTTCCTGTCGCTCCTACTATTTTTCCTCTACTACTCTTCTTACTCTGTTACTAACACTAGCCCTTTTCTTTCTTTACCTCCTCCTGCTACTACTGTCAATCTATTTATCTTTCTACGCACTAGTGCGTGCTATCGCCCTCTACTACTAACTACCTCTGTACTGCTTATTCCCTTACACCCAACTCCCACTACCTACTGTCTCTACTCCCAACTACTAAATACTATTACTACCTCTGCCTCTACTACCACTTTGCTATTACTACTCTACCTCTACCCCATCTACCTCTGCTCCACTCTCACACACAAACACTCCACAGACCCCCTCCTTATATAGCCTCCGCACTCCTTTCACTCTTGCCTTCTCTGGTCTCTCGGACGTCGTGCTCCTCCACCTCCTGTCCTCGCCCAACTAACCCACACTAAACCATTCACACACCTTTACTTGAATACCCCACTACCTCCCAGGATTGGCCAATTTACCATACCGATTCACTTACCTGCCTTGAAGGGGTGTGTCAGCGGAAGGCTGTTGGAGGGTTTAAGAGGGCTTGTAAACCCAGCCAATTTCCAACATGGACCCTGGTGGTGTCCAGGGACTTTGGTTATGGAAGGCTTCCATGGGGCCTTTTAATATAATAGTCATATCCCTGGTGGAATAGGGGGCTATTCTTAAGACATTTTAAAAACAATCCCTGGTGGACTAGTGGGGTAAGGCCTTGAGAGACCTATATTAATCATGGTCCCTGGTGGGTTAGTGGGGACTCCCTGCTTGCGTGGGCTTCAGCAGACAGAGTCTACTTGAGCCGTGCCAATGTTGTAGTTGGTGCAGCACCCCTTGCTGCTGCATCCATCATTGCTGCGTCCTGTGGCCAGTGTGTCCATGTTCATGGCTCCCCTTGCAGTGATGTAAACTGCCGCTGGGCGGTCTCCAGTGTTTCATCGCGCTACTCTGGGAGCAGCAGGGTCTTTAGGTAAGTAAGGATGGGAGGGGGTCTGTCCTCACTCCTGCACCGGTCAGGGTGTTCGTGTGCGCCGCCTCCCTCCCCCGGTTGTCAGGGACTGAAAGCAGGCCATGTCACATACGATTCTGTACGCATGGAGAGTAAACTGTACTGATGCATGCAGTCAGGAAAGATTGTGTTCCATCTGCTGCAAAATCCTTATACTTTCTCTGGAGTCTCTCAGCCAGTTAACAATGTTCTGAATGTCATGTGAAACAAGAACAGAACTGTGTAATGACTGGGTGTTTAAGATCAACACTTAGGGTCATTACAAGTTTGGAGGTAGCCATGGCGCTATTAGCACCATGGCTGCCTCCAAACTCGTGTCTGGGTTCTCGGTATGGGGATTTACCGGGTCATTCCAACCTTGGACGACCCAGTAAGTCCCCATTCTGAAAACCATTCCCCATTCCCATTCGAGCCCCCATAGGGCTGAATGTGAATGGGGAAGGAGCTAATAACGGGCCCGTCATTAGCTCCCTCGTCCCTTAGCGGCTCCCGCTAAGGGCAACTGGTAAAACCAGCCGGCCTTAGTGGGACCCGCTAAGGGACCTCGGAATGCAGCCATAAGGGGTTAATGGAACCGGCATCCTTACCGGTGCCGTTAACCCCTTACCGCCGCACTCGCAATGAGGCCCTTAGTCAGTGATGGTTGCACTAATACAATGCCTGACTCTATTCACGATAATGGCTGTTCAAAGGCCCTTTGCCAGAGGTACCTGGGATTTTCCAGGGCAACCTCTGGACCTATGGGGCATCAGGTGGTGTAAACAGTGGTGCAGGAAGGGAAACCAGTCCAGTTTATTATTATGACAGGTGAGGAGAGACAGCAGTCCACCAGGAACCTGATGACACAAGGATATAGCGAATGAAGTTCACAAAACCCGCAATATGAGAATGGTCAAGGAAGCCCAAAAATACCCAATGTGGGAATGGTGAAGAGGATCCTAGAAGACTAACCCTGAGGAAAAGGTGAAGAACCACACATACAGCAATACAGAAAGAAGTGTCAGCTCCATAAGGCTTGCAGAGAAGCAAAGAGAGAAGGCAGGAGGAAGGGGAAACCACCTGGTAAAGCCAAAATACCCTAGATAAGGGGCCAGGTCACAGGAGTACATGCAAGCCAGCACACAAGTCCATAAAACATGTAGAAGTTGAAAAGCTAGAAGAATCTCAGAATACCAAGTAGTGCCAAAACAGCTAAATATAAAATAACAAAATCAATGCCAAAATCACAATGCCACCAAGTGGGGCAGGCTGAGGCAGTCTGGGAAGGGATGCAGAATGTAAGGATCAGGAGATCACGGAATTTAACAAATAGCAATGTGAGGTTCCAGAAGCATGATAATGAGACCAACTTATTAAGGAGTATAAGGAAACTGAGCTTGTGGGGGACATGTGTATCTGATCATCGTATTGCTGCAATATGTAGCTTGGACTTGAGAAGCTGAGATGCCAGTAAATGTATTCTTTGGGGGGGCATGAATGTAGCAACAACATGATGCATTCAGAGGAAAACCTCTGCAGGGAACAAATACTGTCCAGTGTATTATGGGCTCCCTTTAAGGGAACATATAAAACTATCTGATAGTGGCACTGCTCTCAGGTCAGCAGACACTTCCATTGATAATGTGTGCTGCTTCTGTGGTGCTTCAGGCGGGGCCCTGTGCTCATAGTGACATTTTTCCGAATACTTTGATTTTGATTCTGTTAAGTTATGCCCTTACAGTGAAAACCATTGGCTTTGTATTTTGTATACACTTATGATGGTGTCCCACTGAAATGCAATGGAAGTGTTGTCTCACCTTGACAACAATATTGGATCTTTCTTTCTTTCCTCTCACACACTAAATACACATTGTGTAATTTCTTTTTATTTTGTTTTATTCTCCAATTTAATGTGTATGTGTTCAGGTAAAATTAATTGGGGTACAAACTGTGCACACAGCAACACATATGCACTCACCTATCAGATGGTAATGATTATAAAGACGACAAAGCTATTGGCTTTGCCAATGTTTTTCTCCTGTTATGCATCTTGGGTGTGCTCATAGATACAGTGAGAGGTCTGTTCCCTTAGATGGATCATGCGTCTCCCAGCACAGAACAATCATCTAGGGCTCTAACCCTTCCTACTCAAGATTTTCACTCAAAACATCACAACTCTACTGCTGCCAGACCAGCTGTGATTTTAATCATAAAGGTGAAACAGGCTCGACATAAATGGTACACCACCTTCACCTCTTATGGTAATGAGGGCTGAGCATAGGCTATACTTTTCAGGAGGGTTCTGAGCTAGAAAAGAAAAATCCAAATAACAAAAGTACTGTAGTACCACAATAAACATATGTCCAACCAAGATTCTATACAAAATAATATGAGTGTTTAATTAAACTTAAAATACAAACACAATAATAAAAACACTACTAACCAAGTCTTGTGGAGAAAGTAACAGAATTTGCATACTTTGGACTGCAAAAGAGGCACTTGGGGCCAGAAGGCAGGGGTAGCTGTCTAACTACTTTCTGCAGACATATTCATTTTCCAGGTATTCTCCTAAAAAAGGTAATTAGTAAAGTCTTAAATGTCACTAGTGCACTTAAAGCAGAACGGGCAACTGAACACCTACAAATGCCTTTTATGCATGCTCTTGGGTCTCATCAGCATTGTGACAGGCTTCTAAATGCTTGTCCACAGTTTGAAATAGTGTTGAGATGCGTCAAGTCAAGCTTCCCAATTGGTCGAGCCAGCATGTGAGACAATTGCTTTCACTGGGCTGAGTCAGCGTTCAGGATGGGTGAATACAATGGCTTCCACTGGGGCGAGTCATCATTAAAATCAGGTGAGACCATTGCTGCCACCGGGTTGAGTTAGTATTTGTGATGGGTGATATGATTACTTCCAATGGAGCAAGTTGGTATTTCCCGGTATAAGGGGAGTGCTTCTACCCTACCAATCCAGGAAGGTTCCCAGATAGCACTTGCAAGGGCTGTCAACTTCAGTGAGCAAGATTCTGGTTACCAGTGAAGGCAAGTCGCTGAACGCTCACACCAGAGAGAATACAACCTTCTAGGGAAGAAAGGCCTAAGTCGATCTTGTAAGGATAACAAGTTGTAATCTCACATGCAAATGAGTGCAACAGCAAAGAACTCTGCTGCTAAGAACGTTCTGCCAAAAAGTAGTACAACCAGAATCTTATAAAGAAAACATTGTCTTAAATAATAAACAAACTCAAAGCTTCAAGCGACCCCCAGCGCCAGACTCCAGGAAAAACCTAGGTGGCCCAAGCTAACAAAAACCTTTGAATGTAAGACTGCAAAGTCTACGAGGACTAATCTCGAATTGCCCAATCAGGGAAATCCCTCGAGCAATCAAAGAGAGCGCCTGCCCGACCCTAAAACCAAGAGACAAACTACAGGGTTTGTGGGCTTGGCTTCCCAAGGCACTGTCACAAACGAAAAAATAGCAACCCGCAGGTCGGCTTGCTGGGTCCTCGGACCATCTGAAGGTCGACCACTTCTCATCATCTCTACACCTCTGTTCATGGAATACTCAAGGTCATCTCCACCGTACAACGATGGGCGATGCAAACTTAGCTTCAGTCGACATTATCTGCCTTTAAGAGACCTGGTTGCGACAAACTCCTGCCATGGATGGCTACGACATCATCTTGGCCCCAGCCAACAAAGGGCTACTGGGCCATCCGACATCGGGCCTTCTTTTGTCCGGCCGGCAGGGAATCGGTTTAAAATTTAAGACCACATTACAAACAAACCTCTCAATCCTGGCAGTATTACTCGACTGGGTCGAAAAACCCTATTCCAGACCATCGCAAATAGCGATAATCAACACCTACTGGAACCCAGCAGCCATAAACCAACAGACCTACTTATCCATGATGGAAAACCTGGTGGATGAAATTCAAGCTTCGCACCAAGTCCTTTCAATTATAATTTGTGGGGACTTGAACGCCCAATGCCTCGACGAACCTGCAAAGCCAGATACAACCTCAAATACGACAGCAGCCGTGTAAAGAGGGTGTCTTTGGTCCTCCCTCCCTAATGTCCTCAAGAAAATTGGAGAATTTGAACTCAGTCTTCCCAAACGATCATCGACTTTCAACCTGGGAACAAGGATCGCTCCATGCCACCATCGACTACATCTACATATCCCGACCCCTTCTGGGAAAAGTAAAAGATTTTGAAGTCCGTAAAACAACAGCCAGCGATCACAACCAGCTTACGATGTCCCTGGTTAACCACTTTGAAGAGCCTGCACCGTATGTGATGGAGGTGGAATCAAACTCTCGTGGAAACCGTTTAAACTTGACAACACGAGCTGTTACAGCCCTGCTAGCAAAATACACCGGGGATGGGAGTGCCGAGGGAAACAAATCCTTGGACTATGTACCTCTACTGGTCCAACACGTGGTGAAATCAAAACAGTCAGCCTCCACATTCATTCCACCTAGACACACCTTTGACACCACATTGGTGGCAAAAAGACATGAACTCCGCAGACTGAAGAGACAGTTGGGAAACCGGCCGCAAAACAAAGAACAACTAAAGTCGGCAATATCAACCTACAAAAATTGGGTGAAAGATCATCGACTCCAACTTTACCAACAGGATGCGGAAACCATGCTAAAAGCCATATGCGGAAACAAAGTTAAAGAGTTTTGGGCCCTGTTAAAATCTTCGGTGCCCTCACACAACAATTCGACTATCAACGCTATGGCTGAGCAAAAATGGATAACCCATTTCACCTCTGTCGTCCAAGCCCGCGATCCAAACGTCCAATCCGGAATGACATCTCTGAAGGCAGGATGGCTAAAACTGGACGACCAACAAGAAATCAGAGATCCCATCAAAAAACTGAAGACTTCTAGAGCAGTGGGCCCGGATGGAATTTCCAACATAGATCTGAAAGCAACCAAGTAGAATGGCCGCGCTGATCACGTCTATCTTTAAGAAATGTTCGGAGCAGAAATCTTTGCCGCCCTCATGGACAAAATCCATCATTGTCCCTATCTACAAAAAGGGGGACATTACAGATCCACTAAAGTATCATCCCATAGCCCTTTTGGACTGCATTGGTAAAGTCTTTGGGAGTCTGCTTCTGAAACGATTCCAATCCTGGGCAGAGTCGGCCCGGTGCAACGATAAGTTTCAATCGGGCTTCAAAAAAACATGGGCATGGCAGCAAACATTCTAACCATCAGCACGCTGAAAAGCAAGGTTTGGGAGGGAAAATCTCGGATTTTCGTCGCTTTCATCGACCTCTCCCAGGCTAACGACCTAGTTGATAGGTCTTGCCTGTGGCAAAAACTAGAGGGGTGGTGTTACCCCCAGGAGATTCTGCAACCAATCAAAGCCCTACACTCGGACACCACCCTCAGGGTCCGTTTGTCACAAAGAGGCACTCTATCAGAAGAAATCCAGACTGGGCGGGGGGTAAAACAGGGATGCCCACTAGCTCCAGCGCTGTTCCTTGCATACATCAGCGACTACGGGGCCTCAGAAGATCTGGTGCGCACTTTCCCACCGTCAATCGCGTCTGTCAAAATAAGCCATCTGTTATATGCAGACGATCTAATTTTACTGTATCAGACTCAGATCGGCCTCCAGAGACAGTTATCCAATCTACTTACTTACACAGCAGAAAACAACTTAAAAATAAACAAAGAGAAAACCAAAATCATGATATTGGAAGCCGGCCAGAAGAAGAAGAAAAGCACAGACAAATTCAAATGGTGCCTTGAGAAAAATGTGATCGAGAGGGTCACAGATTACAAATACTTGGGCGTTTCGATAGACAGTTCGAAACACAAGTCTTCCATGCAGAATGCCCTCCAAATCAAAATAAAGAAGCTGGCCTCCCAAGGAAAGGCAATCGACTCAAAATTTGGAAAATTCTCATGCATCCCTGTGATAGAATTCTACAGGAAAAAAGTCGTCCCCTCTATCACCTATGGAGCTGAGGCCATGCCAACGATTCCAGCCAGAACTTGGCAGAAACTAGAAAGCATGTTTTGGAAGGCGGTTCTTTCTCTCCCAAAATCTACATCCATTGCTGCAATCCGTCGTGAGCTGAGTCTAGTGTCATCAACGGCAACTGTAAACATCAATGCCCTCAGGCTATTCAGAAAATGTATCATGGACGACAGCAATCAAATCTATGGATTGCTAAACAAAGAACTTCAATCTGGCAAGGTGAAAATGTTAACATCTTGGAAAGAAAAAAACAGGGCCTTACTTGAGTCAGTTACGTGCTCGGAAGCTGACCTCGGCACAAACCCAACGATTCCAGCCATGCCAACGATTCCAGCCAGAACTTGGCAGAAACTAGAAAGCATGTAGCATATAAGAAACTGAAAGACTTTGACTGGATTCAAACACAAGAGTCAGCAACCAATAACAAACTTCTTCTTCACCTGCCCCCATCGTTCTGCAAACTCATAGGGCTGAATGTGAATGGGGAAGGAGCTAATAACGGGCCCGTCATTAGCTCCCTCGTCCCTTAGCGGCTCCCGCTAAGGGCAACTGGTAAAACCAGCCGGCCTTAGTGGGACCCGCTAAGGGACCTCGGAATGCAGCCATAAGGGGTTAATGGAACCGGCATCCTTACCGGTGCCGTTAACCCCTTACCGCCGCACTCGCAATGAGGCCCTTAGTCAGTGATGGTTGCACTGATACAATGCCTGACTCTATTCACGATAATGGCTGTTCAAAGGCCCTTTGCCAGAGGTACCTGGGATTTTCCAGGGCAACCTCTGGACCTATGGGGCATCAGGTGGTGTAAACAGTGGTGCAGGAAGGGAAACCAGTCCAGTTTATTATTATGACAGGTGAGGAGAGACAGCAGTCCACCAGGAACCTGATGACACAAGGATATAGCGAATGAAGTTCACAAAACCCGCAATATGAGAATGGTCAAGGAAGCCCAAAAATACCCAATGTGGGAATGGTGAAGAGGATCCTAGAAGACTAACCCTGAGGAAAAGGTGAAGAACCACACATACAGCAATACAGAAAGAAGTGTCAGCTCCATAAGGCTTGCAGAGAAGCAAAGAGAGAAGGCAGGAGGAAGGGGAAACCACCTGGTAAAGCCAAAATACCCTAGATAAGGGGCCAGGTCACAGGAGTACATGCAAGCCAGCACACAAGTCCATAAAACATGTAGAAGTTGAAAAGCTAGAAGAATCTCAGAATACCAAGTAGTGCCAAAACAGCTAAATATAAAATAACAAAATCAATGCCAAAATCACAATGCCACCAAGTGGGGCAGGCTGAGGCAGTCTGGGAAGGGATGCAGAATGTAAGGATCAGGAGATCACGGAATTTAACAAATAGCAATGTGAGGTTCCAGAAGCATGATAATGAGACCAACTTATTAAGGAGTATAAGGAAACTGAGCTTGTGGGGGACATGTGTATCTGATCATCGTATTGCTGCAATGTGTAGCTTGGACTTGAGAAGCTGAGATGCCAGTAAATGTATTCTTTGGGGGGGCATGAATGTAGCAACAACATGATGCATTCAGAGGAAAACCTCTGCAGGGAACAAATACTGTCCAGTGTATTATGGGCTCCCTTTAAGGGAACATATAAAACTATCTGATAGTGGCACTGCTCTCAGGTCAGCATACACTTCCATTGATAATGTGTGCTGCTTCTGTGGTGCTTCAGGCGGGGCCCTGTGCTCATAGTGACATTTTTCCGAATACTTTGATTTTGATTCTGTTAAGTTATGCCCTTACAGTGAAAACCATTGGCTTTGTATTTTGTATACACTTTTGATGGTGTCCCACTGAAATGCAATGGAAGTGTTGTCTCACCTTGACAACAATATTGGATCTTTCTTTCTTTCCTCTCACACACTAAATACACATTGTGTAATTTCTTTTTATTTTGTTTTATTCTCCAATTTAATGTGTATGTGTTCAGGTAAAATTAATTGGGGTACAAACTGTGCACACAGCAACACATATGCACTCACCTATCAGATGGTAATGATTATAAAGACGACAAAGCTATTGGCTTTGCCAATGTTTTTCTCCTGTTATGCATCTTGGGTGTGCTCATAGATACAGTGAGAGGTCTGTTCCCTTAGATGGATCATGCGCCTCTCAGCACAGAACAATCATCTAGGGCTCTAACCCTTCCTACTCAAGATTTTCACTCAAAACATCACAACTCTACTGCTACCAGACCAGCTGTGATTTTAATCATAAAGGTGAAACAGGCTCGACATAAATGGTACACCACCTTCACCTCTTATGGTAATGAGGGCTGAGCATAGGCTATACTTTTCAGGAGGGTTCTGAGCTAGAAAAGAAAAATCCAAATAACAATAGTACTGTAGTACCACAATAAACATATGTCCAACCAAGATTCTATACAAAATAATATGAGTGTTTAATTAAACTTAAAATACAAACACAATAATAAAAACACTACTAACCAAGTCTTGTGGAGAAAGTAACAGAATTTGCATACTTTGGACTGCAAAAGAGGCACTTGGGGCCAGAAGGCAGGGGTAGCTGTCTAACTACTTTCTGCAGACATATTCATTTTCCAGGTATTCTCCTAAAAAAGGTAATTAGTAAAGTCTTAAATGTCACTAGTGCACTTAAAGCAGAACGGGCAACTGAACACCTACAAATGCCTTTTATGCATGCTCTTGGGTCTCATCAGCATTGTGACAGGCTTCTAAATGCTTGTCCACAGTTTGAAATAGTGTTGAGATGCGTCAAGTCAAGCTTCCCAATTGGTCGAGCCAGCATGTGAGACAATTGCTTTCACTGGGCTGAGTCAGCGTTCAGGATGGGTGAATACAATGGCTTCCACTGGGGCGAGTCATCATTAAAGTCAGGTGAGACCATTGCTGCCACCGGGTTGAGTTAGTATTTGTGATGGGTGATATGATTACTTCCAATGGAGCAAGTTGGTATTTCCCGGTATAAGGGGAGTGCTTCTACCCTACCAATCCAGGAAGGTATCCAGATAGCACTTGCAAGGGCTGTCAACTTCAGTGAGCAAGATTCTGGTTACCAGTGAAGGCAAGTCGCTGAACGCTCACACCAGAGAGAATACAACCTTCTAGGGAAGAAAGGCCTAAGTCGATCTTGTAAGGATAACAAGTTGTAATCTCACATGCAAATGAGTGCAACAGCAAAGAACTCTGCTGCTAAGAACGTTCTGCCAAAAAGTAGTACAACCAGAATCTTATAAAGAAAACATTGTCTTAAATAATAAACAAACTCAAAGCTTCAAGCGACCCCCAGCGCCAGACTCCAGGAAAAACCTAGGTGGCCCAAGCTAACAAAAACCTTTGAATGTAAGACTGCAAAGTCTACGAGGACTAATCTCGAATTGCCCAATCAGGGAAATCCCTCGAGCAATCAAAGAGAGCGCCTGCCCGACCCTAAAACCAAGAGACAAACTACAGGGTTTGTGGGCTTGGCTTCCCAAGGCACTGTCACAAACGAAAAAATAGCAACCCGCAGGTCGGCTTGCTGGGTCCTCGGACCATCTGAAGGTCGACCACTTCTCATCATCTCTACACCTCTGTTCATGGAATACTCAAGGTCATCTCCACCGTACAACGATGGGCGATGCAAACTTAGCTTCAGTCGACATTATCTGCCTTTAAGAGACCTGGTTGCGACAAACTCCTGCCATGGATGGCTACGACATCATCTTGGCCCCAGCCAACAAAGGGCTACTGGGCCATCCGACATCGGGCCTTCTTTTGTCCGGCCGGCAGGGAATCGGTTTAAAATTTAAGACCACATTACAAACAAACCTCTCAATCCTGGCAGTATTACTCGACTGGGTCGAAAAACCCTATTCCAGACCATCGCAAATAGCGATAATCAACACCTACTGGAACCCAGCAGCCATAAACCAACAGACCTACTTATCCATGATGGAAAACCTGGTGGATGAAATTCAAGCTTCGCACCAAGTCCTTTCAATTATAATTTGTGGGGACTTGAACGCCCAATGCCTCGACGAACCTGCAAAGCCAGATACAACCTCAAATACGACAGCAGCCGTGTAAAGAGGGTGTCTTTGGTCCTCCCTCCCTAATGTCCTCAAGAAAATTGGAGAATTTGAACTCAGTCTTCCCAAACGATCATCGACTTTCAACCTGGGAACAAGGATCGCTCCATGCCACCATCAACTACATCTACATATCCCGACCCCTTCTGGGAAAGGTAAAAGATTTTGAAGTCCGTAAAACAACAGCCAGCGATCACAACGAGCTTACGATGTCCCTGGTTAACCACTTTGAAGAGCCTGCACCGTATGTGATGGAGGTGGAATCAAACTCTCGTGGAAACCGTTTAAACTTGACAACACGAGCTGTTACAGCCCTGCTAGCAAAATACACCGGGGATGGGAGTGCCGAGGGAAACAAATCCTTGGACTATGTACCTCTACTGGTCCAACACGTGGTGAAATCAAAACAGTGAGCCTCCACATTCATTCCACCTAGACACACCTTTGACACCACATTGGTGGCAAAAAGACATGAACTCCGCAGACTGAAGAGACAGTTGGGAAACCGGCCGCAAAACAAAGAACAACTAAAGTCGGCAATATCAACCTACAAAAATTGGGTGAAAGATCATCGACTCCAACTTTACCAACAGGATGCGGAAACCATGCTAAAAGCCATATGCGGAAACAAAGTTAAAGAGTTTTGGGCCCTGTTAAAATCTTCGGTGCCCTCACACAACAATTCGACTATCAACGCTATGGCTGAGCAAAAATGGATAACCCATTTCACCTCTGTCGTCCAAGCCCGCGATCCAAACGTCCAATCCGGAATGACATCTCTGAAGGCAGGATGGCTAAAACTGGACGACCAACAAGAAATCAGAGATCCCATCAAAAAACTGAAGACTTCTAGAGCAGTGGGCCCGGATGGAATTTCCAACATAGATCTGAAAGCAACCAAGTAGAATGGCCGCGCTGATCACGTCTATCTTTAAGAAATGTTCGGAGCAGAAATCTTTGCCGCCCTCATGGACAAAATCCATCATTGTCCCTATCTACAAAAAGGGGGACATTACAGATCCACTAAAGTATCATCCCATAGCCCTTTTGGACTGCATTGGTAAAGTCTTTGGGAGTCTGCTTCTGAAACGATTCCAATCCTGGGCAGAGTCGGCCCGGTGCAACGATAAGTTTCAATCGGGCTTCAAAAAAAACATGGGCATGGCAGCAAACATTCTAACCATCAGCACGCTGAAAAGCAAGGTTTGGGAGGGAAAATCTCGGATTTTCGTCGCTTTCATCGACCTCTCCCAGGCTAACGACCTAGTTGATAGGTCTTGCCTGTGGCAAAAACTAGAGGGGTGGTGTTACCCCCAGGAGATTCTGCAACCAATCAAAGCCCTACACTCGGACACCACCCTCAGGGTCCGTTTGTCACAAAGAGGCACTCTATCAGAAGAAATCCAGACTGGGCGGGGGGTAAAACAGGGATGCCCACTAGCTCCAGCGCTGTTCCTTGCATACATCAGCGACTACGGGGCCTCAGAAGATCTGGTGCGCACTTTCCCACCGTCAATCGCGTCTGTCAAAATAAGCCATCTGTTATATGCAGACGATCTAATTTTACTGGATCAGACTCAGATCGGCCTCCAGAGACAGTTATCCAATCTACTTACTTACACAGCAGAAAACAACTTAAAAATAAACAAAGAGAAAACCAAAATCATGAAATTGGAAGCCGGCCAGAAGAAGAAGAAAAGCACAGACAAATTCAAATGGTGCCTTGAGAAAAATGTGATCGAGAGGGTCACAGATTACAAATACTTGGGCGTTTCGATAGACAGTTCGAAACACAAGTCTTCCATGCAGAATGCCCTCCAAATCAAAATAAAGAAGCTGGCCTCCCAAGGAAAGGCAATCGACTCAAAATTTGGAAAATTCTCATGCATACCTGTGATAGAATTCTACAGGAAAAAAGTCGTCCCCTCTATCACCTATGGAGCTGAGGCCATGCCAACGATTCCAGCCAGAACTTGGCAGAAACTAGAAAGCATGTTTTGGAAGGCGGTTCTTTCTCTCCCAAAATCTACATCCATTGCTGCAATCCGTCGTGAGCTGAGTCTAGTGGCATCAACGGCAACTGTAAACATCAATGCCCTCAGGCTATTCAGAAAATGTATCATGGACGACAGCAATCAAATCTATGGATTGCTAAACAAAGAACTTCAATCTGGCAAGGTGAAAATGTTAACATCTTGGAAAGAAAAAAACAGGGCCTTACTTGAGTCAGTTACGTGCTCGGAAGCTGACCTCAGCACAAACCCAACGATTCCAGCCATGCCAACGATTCCAGCCAGAACTTGGCAGAAACTAGAAAGCATGTAGCATATAAGAAACTGAAAGACTTTGACTGGATTCAAACACAAGAGTCAGCAACCAATAACAAACTTCTTCTTCACCTGCCCCCATCGTTCTGCAAACTCATAGGGCTGAATGTGAATGGGGAAGGAGCTAATAACGGGCCCGTCATTAGCTCCCTCGTCCCTTAGCGGCTCCCGCTAAGGGCAACTGGTAAAACCAGCCGGCCTTAGTGGGACCCGCTAAGGGACCTCGGAATGCAGCCATAAGGGGTTAATGGAACCGGCATCCTTACCGGTGCCGTTAACCCCTTACCGCCGCACTCGCAATGAGGCCCTTAGTCAGTGATGGTTGCACTGATACAATGCCTGACTCTATTCACGATAATGGCTGTTCAAAGGCCCTTTGCCAGAGGTACCTGGGATTTTCCAGGGCAACCTCTGGACCTATGGGGCATCAGGTGGTGTAAACAGTGGTGCAGGAAGGGAAACCAGTCCAGTTTATTATTATGACAGGTGAGGAGAGACAGCAGTCCACCAGGAACCTGATGACACAAGGATATAGCGAATGAAGTTCACAAAACCCGCAATATGAGAATGGTCAAGGAAGCCCAAAAATACCCAATGTGGGAATGGTGAAGAGGATCCTAGAAGACTAACCCTGAGGAAAAGGTGAAGAACCACACATACAGCAATACAGAAAGAAGTGTCAGCTCCATAAGGCTTGCAGAGAAGCAAAGAGAGAAGGCAGGAGGAAGGGGAAACCACCTGGTAAAGCCAAAATACCCTAGATAAGGGGCCAGGTCACAGGAGTACATGCAAGCCAGCACACAAGTCCATAAAACATGTAGAAGTTGAAAAGCTAGAAGAATCTCAGAATACCAAGTAGTGCCAAAACAGCTAAATATAAAATAACAAAATCAATGCCAAAATCACAATGCCACCAAGTGGGGCAGGCTGAGGCAGTCTGGGAAGGGATGCAGAATGTAAGGATCAGGAGATCACGGAATTTAACAAATAGCAATGTGAGGTTCCAGAAGCATGATAATGAGACCAACTTATTAAGGAGTATAAGGAAACTGAGCTTGTGGGGGACATGTGTATCTGATCATCGTATTGCTGCAATGTGTAGCTTGGACTTGAGAAGCTGAGATGCCAGTAAATGTATTCTTTGGGGGGGCATGAATGTAGCAACAACATGATGCATTCAGAGGAAAACCTCTGCAGGGAACAAATACTGTCCAGTGTATTATGGGCTCCCTTTAAGGGAACATATAAAACTATCTGATAGTGGCACTGCTCTCAGGTCAGCATACACTTCCATTGATAATGTGTGCTGCTTCTGTGGTGCTTCAGGCGGGGCCCTGTGCTCATAGTGACATTTTTCCGAATACTTTGATTTTGATTCTGTTAAGTTATGCCCTTACAGTGAAAACCATTGGCTTTGTATTTTGTATACACTTATGATGGTGTCCCACTGAAATGCAATGGAAGTGTTGTCTGACCTTGACAACAATATTGGATCTTTCTTTCTTTCCTCTCACACACTAAATACACATTGTGTAATTTCTTTTTATTTTGTTTTATTCTCCAATTTAATGTGTATGTGTTCAGGTAAAATTAATTGGGGTACAAACTGTGCACACAGCAACACATATGCACTCACCTATCAGATGGTAATGATTATAAAGACGACAAAGCTATTGGCTTTGCCAATGTTTTTCTCCTGTTATGCATCTTGGGTGTGCTCATAGATACAGTGAGAGGTCTGTTCCCTTAGATGGATCATGCGCCTCCCAGCACAGAACAATCATCTAGGGCTCTAACCCTTCCTACTCAAGATTTTCACTCAAAACATCACAACGCTACTGCTACCAGACCAGCTGTGATTTTAATCATAAAGGTGAAACAGGCTCGACATAAATGGTACACCACCTTCACCTCTTATGGTAATGAGGGCTGAGCATAGGCTATACTTTTCAGGAGGGTTCTGAGCTAGAAAAGAAAAATCCAAATAACAATAGTACTGTAGTACCACAATAAACATATGTCCAACCAAGATTCTATACAAAATAATATGAGTGTTTAATTAAACTTAAAATACAAACACAATAATAAAAACACTACTAACCAAGTCTTGTGGAGAAAGTAACAGAATTTGCATACTTTGGACTGCAAAAGAGGCACTTGGGGCCAGAAGGCAGGGGTAGCTGTCTAACTACTTTCTGCAGACATATTCATTTTCCAGGTATTCTCCTAAAAAAGGTAATTAGTAAAGTCTTAAATGTCACTAGTGCACTTAAAGCAGAACGGGCAACTGAACACCTACAAATGCCTTTTATGCATGCTCTTGGGTCTCATCAGCATTGTGACAGGCTTCTAAATGCTTGTCCACAGTTTGAAATAGTGTTGAGATGCGTCACGTCAAGCTTCCCAATTGGTCGAGCCAGCATGTGAGACAATTGCTTTCACTGGGCTGAGTCAGCGTTCAGGATGGGTGAATACAATGGCTTCCACTGGGGCGAGTCATCATTAAAGTCAGGTGAGACCATTGCTGCCACCGGGTTGAGTTAGTATTTGTGATGGGTGATATGATTACTTCCAATGGAGCAAGTTGGTATTTCCCGGTATAAGGGGAGTGCTTCTACCCTACCAATCCAGGAAGGTTCCCAGATAGCACTTGCAAGGGCTGTCAACTTCAGTGAGCAAGATTCTGGTTACCAGTGAAGGCAAGTCGCTGAACGCTCACACCAGAGAGAATACAACCTTCTAGGGAAGAAAGGCCTAAGTCGATCTTGTAAGGATAACAAGTTGTAATCTCACATGCAAATGAGTGCAACAGCAAAGAACTCTGCTGCTAAGAACGTTCTGCCAAAAAGTAGTACAACCAGAATCTTATAAAGAAAACATTGTCTTAAATAATAAACAAACTCAAAGCTTCAAGCGACCCCCAGCGCCAGACTCCAGGAAAAACCTAGGTGGCCCAAGCTAACAAAAACCTTTGAATGTAAGACTGCAAAGTCTACGAGGACTAATCTCGAATTGCCCAATCAGGGAAATCCCTCGAGCAATCAAAGAGAGCGCCTGCCCGACCCTAAAACCAAGAGACAAACTACAGGGTTTGTGGGCTTGGCTTCCCAAGGCACTGTCACAAACGAAAAAATAGCAACCCGCAGGTCGGCTTGCTGGGTCCTCGGACCATCTGAAGGTCGACCACTTCTCATCATCTCTACACCTCTGTTCATGGAATACTCAAGGTCATCTCCACCGTACAACGATGGGCGATGCAAACTTAGCTTCAGTCGACATTATCTGCCTTTAAGAGACCTGGTTGCGACAAACTCCTGCCATGGATGGCTACGACATCATCTTGGCCCCAGCCAACAAAGGGCTACTGGGCCATCCGACATCGGGCCTTCTTTTGTCCGGCCGGCAGGGAATCGGTTTAAAATTTAAGACCACATTACAAACAAACCTCTCAATCCTGGCAGTATTACTCGACTGGGTCGAAAAACCCTATTCCAGACCATCGCAAATAGCGATAATCAACACCTACTGGAACCCAGCAGCCATAAACCAACAGACCTACTTATCCATGATGGAAAACCTGGTGGATGAAATTCAAGCTTCGCACCAAGTCCTTTCAATTATAATTTGTGGGGACTTGAACGCCCAATGCCTCGACGAACCTGCAAAGCCAGATACAACCTCAAATACGACAGCAGCCGTGTAAAGAGGGTGTCTTTGGTCCTCCCTCCCTAATGTCCTCAAGAAAATTGGAGAATTTGAACTCAGTCTTCCCAAACGATCATCGACTTTCAACCTGGGAACAAGGATCGCTCCATGCCACCATCGACTACATCTACATATCCCGACCCCTTCTGGGAAAGGTAAAAGATTTTGAAGTCCGTAAAACAACAGCCAGCGATCACAACGAGCTTACGATGTCCCTGGTTAACCACTTTGAAGAGCCTGCACCGTATGTGATGGAGGTGGAATCAAACTCTCGTGGAAACCGTTTAAACTTGACAACACGAGCTGTTACAGCCCTGCTAGCAAAATACACCGGGGATGGGAGTGCCGAGGGAAACAAATCCTTGGACTATGTACCTCTACTGGTCCAACACGTGGTGAAATCAAAACAGTCAGCCTCCACATTCATTCCACCTAGACACACCTTTGACACCACATTGGTGGCAAAAAGACATGAACTCCGCAGACTGAAGAGACAGTTGGGAAACCGGCCGCAAAACAAAGAACAACTAAAGTCGGCAATATCAACCTACAAAAATTGGGTGAAAGATCATCGACTCCAACTTTACCAACAGGATGCGGAAACCATGCTAAAAGCCATATGCGGAAACAAAGTTAAAGAGTTTTGGGCCCTGTTAAAATCTTCGGTGCCCTCACACAACAATTCGACTATCAACGCTATGGCTGAGCAAAAATGGATAACCCATTTCACCTCTGTCGTCCAAGCCCGCGATCCAAACGTCCAATCCGGAATGACATCTCTGAAGGCAGGATGGCTAAAACTGGACGACCAACAAGAAATCAGAGATCCCATCAAAAAACTGAAGACTTCTAGAGCAGTGGGCCCGGATGGAATTTCCAACATAGATCTGAAAGCAACCAAGTAGAATGGCCGCGCTGATCACGTCTATCTTTAAGAAATGTTCGGAGCAGAAATCTTTGCCGCCCTCATGGACAAAATCCATCATTGTCCCTATCTACAAAAAGGGGGACATTACAGATCCACTAAAGTATCATCCCATAGCCCTTTTGGACTGCATTGGTAAAGTCTTTGGGAGTCTGCTTCTGAAACGATTCCAATCCTGGGCAGAGTCGGCCCGGTGCAACGATAAGTTTCAATTGGGCTTCAAAAAAAACATGGGCATGGCAGCAAACATTCTAACCATCAGCACGCTGAAAAGCAAGGTTTGGGAGGGAAAATCTCGGATTTTCGTCGCTTTCATCGACCTCTCCCAGGCTAACGACCTAGTTGATAGGTCTTGCCTGTGGCAAAAACTAGAGGGGTGGTGTTACCCCCAGGAGATTCTGCAACCAATCAAAGCCCTACACTCGGACACCACCCTCAGGGTCCGTTTGTCACAAAGAGGCACTCTATCAGAAGAAATCCAGACTGGGCGGGGGGTAAAACAGGGATGCCCACTAGCTCCAGCGCTGTTCCTTGCATACATCAGCGACTACGGGGCCTCAGAAGATCTGGTGCGCACTTTCCCACCGTCAATCGCGTCTGTCAAAATAAGCCATCTGTTATATGCAGACGATCTAATTTTACTGGATCAGACTCAGATCGGCCTCCAGAGACAGTTATCCAATCTACTTACTTACACAGCAGAAAACAACTTAAAAATAAACAAAGAGAAAACCAAAATCATGATATTGGAAGCCGGCCAGAAGAAGAAGAAAAGCACAGACAAATTCAAATGGTGCCTTGAGAAAAATGTGATCGAGAGGGTCACAGATTACAAATACTTGGGCGTTTCGATAGACAGTTCGAAACACAAGTCTTCCATGCAGAATGCCCTCCAAATCAAAATAAAGAAGCTGGCCTCCCAAGGAAAGGCAATCGACTCAAAATTTGGAAAATTCTCATGCATACCTGTGATAGAATTCTACAGGAAAAAAGTCGTCCCCTCTATCACCTATGGAGCTGAGGCCATGCCAACGATTCCAGCCAGAACTTGGCAGAAACTAGAAAGCATGTTTTGGAAGGCGGTTCTTTCTCTCCCAAAATCTACATCCATTGCTGCAATCCGTCGTGAGCTGAGTCTAGTGGCATCAACGGCAACTGTAAACATCAATGCCCTCAGGCTATTCAGAAAATGTATCATGGACGACAGCAAACAAATCTATGGATTGCTAAACAAAGAACTTCAATCTGGCAAGGTGAAAATGTTAACATCTTGGAAAGAAAAAAACAGGGCCTTACTTGAGTCAGTTACGTGCTCGGAAGCTGACCTCAGCACAAACCCAACGATTCCAGCCATGCCAACGATTCCAGCCAGAACTTGGCAGAAACTAGAAAGCATGTAGCATATAAGAAACTGAAAGACTTTGACTGGATTCAAACACAAGAGTCAGCAACCAATAACAAACTTCTTCTTCACCTGCCCCCATCGTTCTGCAAACTCATAGGGCTGAATGTGAACGGGGAAGGAGCTAATAACGGGCCCGTCATTAGCTCCCTCGTCCCTTAGCGGCTCCCGCTAAGGGCAACTGGTAAAACCAGCCGGCCTTAGTGGGACCCGCTAAGGGACCTCGGAATGCAGCCATAAGGGGTTAATGGAACCGGCATCCTTACCGGTGCCGTTAACCCCTTACCGCCGCACTCGCAATGAGGCCCTTAGTCAGTGATGGTTGCACTGATACAATGCCTGACTCTATTCACGATAATGGCTGTTCAAAGGCCCTTTGCCAGAGGTACCTGGGATTTTCCAGGGCAACCTCTGGACCTATGGGGCATCAGGTGGTGTAAACAGTGGTACAGGAAGGGAAACCAGTCCAGTTTATTATTATGACAGGTGAGGAGAGACAGCAGTCCACCAGGAACCTGATGACACAAGGATATAGCGAATGAAGTTCACAAAACCCGCAATATGAGAATGGTCAAGGAAGCCCAAAAATACCCACTGTGGGAATGGTGAAGAGGATCCTAGAAGACTAACCCTGAGGAAAAGGTGAAGAACCACACATACAGCAATACAGAAAGAAGTGTCAGCTCCATAAGGCTTGCAGAGAAGCAAAGAGAGAAGGCAGGAGGAAGGGGAAACCACCTGGTAAAGCCAAAATACCCTAGATAAGGGGCCAGGTCACAGGAGTACATGCAAGCCAGCACACAAGTCCATAAAACATGTAGAAGTTGAAAAGCTAGAAGAATCTCAGAATACCAAGTAGTGCCAAAACAGCTAAATATAAAATAACAAAATCAATGCCAAAATCACAATGCCACCAAGTGGGGCAGGCTGAGGCAGTCTGGGAAGGGATGCAGAATGTAAGGATCAGGAGATCACGGAATTTAACAAATAGCAATGTGAGGTTCCAGAAGCATGATAATGAGACCAACTTATTAAGGAGTATAAGGAAACTGAGCTTGTGGGGGACATGTGTATCTGATCATCGTATTGCTGCAATGTGTAGCTTGGACTTGAGAAGCTGAGATGCCAGTAAATGTATTCTTTGGGGGGGCATGAATGTAGCAACAACATGATGCATTCAGAGGAAAACCTCTGCAGGGAACAAATACTGTCCAGTGTATTATGGGCTCCCTTTAAGGGAACATATAAAACTATCTGATAGTGGCACTGCTCTCAGGTCAGCATACACTTCCATTGATAATGTGTGCTGCTTCTGTGGTGCTTCAGGCGGGGCCCTGTGCTCATAGTGACATTTTTCCGAATACTTTGATTTTGATTCTGTTAAGTTATGCCCTTACAGTGAAAACCATTGGCTTTGTATTTTGTATACACTTATGATGGTGTCCCACTGAAATGCAATGGAAGTGTTGTCTCACCTTGACAACAATATTGGATCTTTCTTTCTTTCCTCTCACACACTAAATACACATTGTGTAATTTCTTTTTATTTTGTTTTATTCTCCAATTTAATGTGTATGTGTTCAGGTAAAATTAATTGGGGTACAAACTGTGCACACAGCAACACATATGCACTCACCTATCAGATGGTAATGATTATAAAGACGACAAAGCTATTGGCTTTGCCAATGTTTTTCTCCTGTTATGCATCTTGGGTGTGCTCATAGATACAGTGAGAGGTCTGTTCCCTTAGATGGATCATGCGCCTCCCAGCACAGAACAATCATCTAGGGCTCTAACCCTTCCTACTCAAGATTTTCACTCAAAACATCACAACGCTACTGCTACCAGACCAGCTGTGATTTTAATCATAAAGGTGAAACAGGCTCGACATAAATGGTACACCACCTTCACCTCTTATGGTAATGAGGGCTGAGCATAGGCTATACTTTTCAGGAGGGTTCTGAGCTAGAAAAGAAAAATCCAAATAACAATAGTACTGTAGTACCACAATAAACATATGTCCAACCAAGATTCTATACAAAATAATATGAGTGTTTAATTAAACTTAAAATACAAACACAATAATAAAAACACTACTAACCAAGTCTTGTGGAGAAAGTAACAGAATTTGCATACTTTGGACTGCAAAAGAGGCACTTGGGGCCAGAAGGCAGGGGTAGCTGTCTAACTACTTTCTGCAGACATATTCATTTTCCAGGTATTCTCCTAAAAAAGGTAATTAGTAAAGTCTTAAATGTCACTAGTGCACTTAAAGCAGAACGGGCAACTGAACACCTACAAATGCCTTTTCTGCATGCTCTTGGGTCTCATCAGCATTGTGACAGGCTTCTAAATGCTTGTCCACAGTTTGAAATAGTGTTGAGATGCGTCACGTCAAGCTTCCCAATTGGTCGAGCCAGCATGTGAGACAATTGCTTTCACTGGGCTGAGTCAGCGTTCAGGATGGGTGAATACAATGGCTTCCACTGGGGCGAGTCATCATTAAAGTCAGGTGAGACCATTGCTGCCACCGGGTTGAGTTAGTATTTGTGATGGGTGATATGATTACTTCCAATGGAGCAAGTTGGTATTTCCCGGTATAAGGGGAGTGCTTCTACCCTACCAATCCAGGAAGGTTCCCAGATAGCACTTGCAAGGGCTGTCAACTTCAGTGAGCAAGATTCTGGTTACCAGTGAAGGCAAGTCGCTGAACGCTCACACCAGAGAGAATACAACCTTCTAGGGAAGAAAGGCCTAAGTCGATCTTGTAAGGATAACAAGTTGTAATCTCACATGCAAATGAGTGCAACAGCAAAGAACTCTGCTGCTAAGAACGTTCTGCCAAAAAGTAGTACAACCAGAATCTTATAAAGAAAACATTGTCTTAAATAATAAACAAACTCAAAGCTTCAAGCGACCCCCAGCGCCAGACTCCAGGAAAAACCTAGGTGGCCCAAGCTAACAAAAACCTTTGAATGTAAGACTGCAAAGTCTACGAGGACTAATCTCGAATTGCCCAATCAGGGAAATCCCTCGAGCAATCAAAGAGAGCGCCTGCCCGACCCTAAAACCAAGAGACAAACTACAGGGTTTGTGGGCTTGGCTTCCCAAGGCACTGTCACAAACGAAAAAATAGCAACCCGCAGGTCGGCTTGCTGGGTCCTCGGACCATCTGAAGGTCGACCACTTCTCATCATCTCTACACCTCTGTTCATGGAATACTCAAGGTCATCTCCACCGTACAACGATGGGCGATGCAAACTTAGCTTCAGTCGACATTATCTGCCTTTAAGAGACCTGGTTGCGACAAACTCCTGCCATGGATGGCTACGACATCATCTTGGCCCCAGCCAACAAAGGGCTACTGGGCCATCCGACATCGGGCCTTCTTTTGTCCGGCCGGCAGGGAATCGGTTTAAAATTTAAGACCACATTACAAACAAACCTCTCAATCCTGGCAGTATTACTCGACTGGGTCGAAAAACCCTATTCCAGACCATCGCAAATAGCGATAATCAACACCTACTGGAACCCAGCAGCCATAAACCAACAGACCTACTTATCCATGATGGAAAACCTGGTGGATGAAATTCAAGCTTCGCACCAAGTCCTTTCAAATATAATTTGTGGGGACTTGAACGCCCAATGCCTCGACGAACCTGCAAAGCCAGATACAACCTCAAATACGACAGCAGCCGTGTAAAGAGGGTGTCTTTGGTCCTCCCTCCCTAATGTCCTCAAGAAAATTGGAGAATTTGAACTCAGTCTTCCCAAACGATCATCGACTTTCAACCTGGGAACAAGGATCGCTCCATGCCACCATCGACTACATCTACATATCCCGACCCCTTCTGGGAAAGATAAAAGATTTTGAAGTCCGTAAAACAACAGCCAGCGATCACAACCAGCTTACGATGTCCCTGGTTAACCACTTTGAAAAGCCTGCACCGTATGTGATGGAGGTGGAATCAAACTCTCGTGGAAACCGTTTAAACTTGACAACACGAGCTGTTACAGCCCTGCTAGCAAAATACACCGGGGATGGGAGTGCCGAGGGAAACAAATCCTTGGACTATGTACCTCTACTGGTCCAACACGTGGTGAAATCAAAACAGTCAGCCTCCACATTCATTCCACCTAGACACACCTTTGACACCACATTGGTGGCAAAAAGACATGAACTCCGCAGACTGAAGAGACAGTTGGGAAACCGGCCGCAAAACAAAGAACAACTAAAGTCGGCAATATCAACCTACAAAAATTGGGTGAAAGATCATCGACTCCAACTTTACCAACAGGATGCGGAAACCATGCTAAAAGCCATATGCGGAAACAAAGTTAAAGAGTTTTGGGCCCTGTTAAAATCTTCGGTGCCCTCACACAACAATTCGACTATCAACGCTATGGCTGAGCAAAAATGGATAACCCATTTCACCTCTGTCGTCCAAGCCCGCGATCCAAACGTCCAATCCGGAATGACATCTCTGAAGGCAGGATGGCTAAAACTGGACGACCAACAAGAAATCAGAGATCCCATCAAAAAACTGAAGACTTCTAGAGCAGTGGGCCCGGATGGAATTTCCAACATAGATCTGAAAGCAACCAAGTAGAATGGCCGCGCTGATCACGTCTATCTTTAAGAAATGTTCGGAGCAGAAATCTTTGCCGCCCTCATGGACAAAATCCATCATTGTCCCTATCTACAAAAAGGGGGACATTACAGATCCACTAAAGTATCATCCCATAGCCCTTTTGGACTGCATTGGTAAAGTCTTTGGGAGTCTGCTTCTGAAACGATTCCAATCCTGGGCAGAGTCGGCCCGGTGCAACGATAAGTTTCAATCGGGCTTCAAAAAAAACATGGGCATGGCAGCAAACATTCTAACCATCAGCACGCTGAAAAGCAAGGTTTGGGAGGGAAAATCTCGGATTTTCGTCGCTTTCATCGACCTCTCCCAGGCTAACGACCTAGTTGATAGGTCTTGCCTGTGGCAAAAACTAGAGGGGTGGTGTTACCCCCAGGAGATTCTGCAACCAATCAAAGCCCTACACTCGGACACCACCCTCAGGGTCCGTTTGTCACAAAGAGGCACTCTATCAGAAGAAATCCAGACTGGGCGGGGGGTAAAACAGGGATGCCCACTAGCTCCAGCGCTGTTCCTTGCATACATCAGCGACTACGGGGCCTCAGAAGATCTGGTGCGCACTTTCCCACCGTCAATCGCGTCTGTCAAAATAAGCCATCTGTTATATGCAGACGATCTAATTTTACTGGATCAGACTCAGATCGGCCTCCAGAGACAGTTATCCAATCTACTTACTTACACAGCAGAAAACAACTTAAAAATAAACAAAGAGAAAACCAAAATCATGATATTGGAAGCCGGCCAGAAGAAGAAGAAAAGCACAGACAAATTCAAATGGTGCCTTGAGAAAAATGTGATCGAGAGGGTCACAGATTACAAATACTTGGGCGTTTCGATAGACAGTTCGAAACACAAGTCTTCCATGCAGAATGCCCTCCAAATCAAAATAAAGAAGCTGGCCTCCCAAGGAAAGGCAATCGACTCAAAATTTGGAAAATTCTCATGCATCCCTGTGATAGAATTCTACAGGAAAAAAGTCGTCCCCTCTATCACCTATGGAGCTGAGGCCATGCCAACGATTCCAGCCAGAACTTGGCAGAAACTAGAAAGCATGTTTTGGAAGGCGGATCTTTCTCTCCCAAAATCTACATCCATTGCTGCAATCCGTCGTGAGCTGAGTCTAGTGTCATCAACGGCAACTGTAAACATCAATGCCCTCAGGCTATTCAGAAAATGTATCATGGACGACAGCAATCAAATCTATGGATTGCTAAACAAAGAACTTCAATCTGGCAAGGTGAAAATGTTAACATCTTGGAAAGAAAAAAACAGGGCCTTACTTGAGTCAGTTACGTGCTCGGAAGCTGACCTCAGCACAAACCCAACGATTCCAGCCATGCCAACGATTCCAGCCAGAACTTGGCAGAAACTAGAAAGCATGTAGCATATAAGAAACTGAAAGACTTTGACTGGATTCAAACACAAGAGGCAGCAACCAATAACAAACTTCTTCTTCACCTGCCCCCATCGTTCTGCAAACTCAACGAGCCAATGAAGTACCTCCAAAAATTCCTGAGTAGGGGGGTGTAAAATTTTCTTCTAAGGATCAGACTGAACTTGCTTGAAACCAATGAAATCTGCAACATTAGAGGTCTATCAGACTCAAGTACGTACCGCTTGTGCAAATCCAAGACCGAAACAATCAGACATCTACTGTTGTCATGCTCGAAAACTTCAGACTTGAGATCGGCCTATCTAAACCATCTAATCGTGGACGATCGTGGATGGGACGAAGAAACATGGTGGCCAAGACCGAATTACCTGGCTTCTAGCTACCACAAAAATTCTAGAACACACCATGATCAGATTAACAGGCTGAGGGTCCCACCCTGTGTAGCTACTGTGATTTCAACTTTCAACTTCTTTTGTAAAGTTCTTTTCTGAACATACACAAATAAAACCAAAAAAAATAAAATAAAAAATGCAATATATATATTCAAATCATGTGCGACTGGTTGGTTTGTGCCTATACAGGATCCGCCTTCCCCATAAGGGATACCAGGCCATTGGTTCCAGCCCAATCTGGCCGTCTTTCCAGGGAGACCAGAGAAGGCGGGACAAGCCAAGACTCAACAACATCGTCCCACAGGACGAACCAACAGTACTGGACCATGTGTGACTCTGTGGAACAGGCAACTCCATAAGGGACACACGGCATACCCAAACAAGCTAACACTGTAAGGAACTTGAGGGCTCCAGAACAGCAGACATCCCTGCCAAGAATTGGCTGTTGATCCCTGACTTCCTGGAAGGACCTAAGGGAGATTTGAAGGACTGGGGGAGGAGCAAAGCCTACTGCACCCAACTCAAGGAGAGCACTGAAGTACAGGAAACCATGGCGAAAAGTGGAAAGCAAACAAGCAAATGGATATTGTGACATTAATGAGCAGCACGATCCCCGAGAAGCCGAAGAAAGGAGATCCAAAAATGAACAGAGGTAGTAACACAGAAGATCAACTCCCTGGACAAGAGTGTGGAGTCTGTGGAGAGTCGGACAACAGACATTGAGAACACTCTGTGTGACCAGACATTTGAATGGGAGAAGGGTCTCGATAGAATAGCAGCCCTGGAGGCCAGATACGAGGCACTGGAGGCAAAGCAGGAGGACGCAGAAAACCGATTGAGGAGGAATAATATCCGCCTCTGAGGAATTCCAACTACGAACCTGGACGCAGACCTGGAGAGATATGGAATAGATCTATTTAGATTCATAATATTCTCGCAGAGAGCTCCCCACTGGATATAGACCGAGTACACAGGAAAGTGCCAAGACAGTCGGCTACATCCCCGCCGGACATCCTGGCCAGGATCCACTTCTACAAAGTAAAAGGAGAGATCATGAGAGAATCCAGATCAATGCAGCAAATCACCTTCAGAAACTCTAACATCCAGATATATCAAGACCTGGCAAACACCACTCTTCAGAAAAGGAAGTCCCTCCAAGTACTAACAGACTGGCTGCTTGAAAGGAAGGTACCTCACAGTTGGGGCGTCCCAAACGCCTGAGAGGGAGCCCAACAACAGATGTCCTCCCTGAAAGAAGCAAACAAATGTGTTGGGGCAGGGGCAGGAAACTGGGAATCCGAGGTTGAAGATAACACACAAGATCCCAGCAAGAAGCAACCAGAAACAACTTGGACAAGAGTCAGTAGAAGACGGAGGATCCGAGGTCCTCCCAAAAACAAACTAACCCTGGCTGAGCCAACGAGGAACTGTTTGCAGAACTAAGGTCAGTTCATCCTCTCCAGAGGACCCAAATTAACAATTGTGGAGGTGACTTGATTCCCCTATCATTCTAGGGAGATGGGGTGTGCAGGATGGCAGCAGCAAAGCTCTGGGGAACAAACAAAGAATAAAATGAAGCAAGATCGCACACCCTCTTCGCAAGATTGGTCAAAATCCCTGAGACCTTATTGTGTCCTGCTGCTGACAAGTTGGGCCCTGTTGGCCTCATAGCCAGTTACTCCATTGGGTAGGATGAATACATCCTCGCTGGTTCAAGAGAAGGGGAGGGGACAGAGTGATGGGGGAAGGGAGTAGAAAGGGGGAATGAGAGTGGATTTATTTCTGAGATCTCTCAAATAGTAAAAGTTGGCACCATACTGACATCTGAAGACATCACGAAAACACACAACCAGAATATTACCACCCAGAAACCACGCGTGGGGGCGGGGGATACGAAAAGATCCAAAACCAAATACACTAAGGAACCTCATGGGGGGAAGAAGAAAGCGAAATTAGAACCCTTACATGGAACGTCCAGGGCCTTCACTTCCCTGGGAAACGCAGATTAGTAGAGCACAGGCTAAATCAATTGGTTGGTGATATAGTGCTGCTCCAGGAGACTCATCTTCTGCAAAAAGACGAGAGGCGCATTAGATTCAAAATGTCGTTCTTTGCCACAGCTGGGGAGAAAAAGAGGGGAGTAGCAATATTACTGAGTGAAAATGTTCCCCTAACAGACATCACGGTACGACGGGACACAGGTGGAAGGTACATTCCAGTGAAAGGGCGACTTGTAGAACAGTCAATCACCATTGTGGTTGTATACTGCCCCAACAACGCCCAAGACAAATTCTTATCAGACCTAATCCCGATTATTTTAGCATTCACAGAGGGATACCTCATTATAGGTGGAGACTTCAACCTGGTCCCGGATCCACTTATGGACAAAGCCGTACCCCCCACTAGATTAGACTACGCCTGAGCACTAACCCTAGCCAAGCTTCTCAGGGAAACAGAAATTGTGGACACATGGAGATTAGCCAACCCGGGAACCAGGGATTACACACATTACTCCAATATACATAAGGGCTACTCTAGAATAAACCTTTTGCTGGGCACAAATGTACCTTCTCATGTCTGGATGAGGTTGAGATACACACTCAAATGATCTTGGTCCATACCCCAGTATCCGCAATCCTAAATATAAGCAGATCACCACACTCTCGCCAAAGATATTGGAAATATCTGACGCCATTCTGCTAGACAAAAGCATTAAAAGAGAAACCGGTGACACACTAACCAACTACTTTGTCAAAAATACTACAGCTAACACTGCCATAGATGTACTTTGGGATGCCATGAAACCAGTGGTGCGGGGGGGCACTCATTAGTGCAGGGGCTGAACAAAAAGGAGTTTCAAAAATCTTAGTAACCAGGCTAGAGGGACAGGTAACATCACTGTAAAAAGACCTGAAAACTGTAGAACCAGGAAAATGGAAAGAGAGCTAAAAAAAAACAGAATAGAACTGGAGATGCACTTGGCTGACCGTTCGGCTAAATCCGTGGTCTATACAAAACATTTTATTACAGTAAAAGCAATAAAGCAAACCGAGTACTAGCATATAAATTACAAAACGGTACATAAGAGGAACAATATATCCCGAATAATAGGCGAAGATGGGTAAAAAATTAAAGAACTGGTGAACCACCATAGAGCAATAATGGCAGGGCCACCCACATCCCCAGACAGACAACTCCGTTACTTGAGGTTGACCGAATCGCAACAAAATAGGATGCAACTAAATACCTTAGAAACTCCTATCACACTGGAAGAAACGGTGGAAGCCATAAAATCACTGAAAAACACCATCACAGGGCCCAACGTGCTGACTGTAAAATGTTATAAGACCTACACACACATACTAACCCCTCAGCTGACTGCCCTGTTTAACTCCTTCCTAATGACAGGTACCATTATGAAATCCATGGCGGAGACCCTGACGATTTTTGCTCACAGGCCAGGGAAGAACCCCGAGATTACATCCTCCTACAGACCAACAACGTTAATGAATAACGACGGGAAAATATATTCTAAGGTCTTGACAACTAGACTGAAAGCACATCTCCCAGACATTATTACCCGAGACCAGTCGGGATTTATCCCGGGGAGGGGGACACACAACAACATTAGGCGAACCATAAATCTCATTGAAAGTGCGGGTAGGCTGGGGAAAGAAATGGTAGTCATCTCTTTAGACGTGCACAAAGCATTTGACTTAGTGGACTGTGGCTACATTAGGAATGTGCTAACACACATGGGATTGGCCCAAATTTCATTAAATGGACAATGGCAAACTATCAGACACCCACCATGCAACTACCGGTGAGCGGCTTGAGATCGGAGACAATACACATTACCAGCAGTACAAGGCAGTGCTGTCCCCTACCACCGTTGGTGTTTGCCTTATCTATGGAACCTTTTGCGAACAAGATCAGGCGGAACTCAGAAATAAATGGGCTCACGGTGGGGGGCCATGAATACAAAATTACACTACATGGAGAGACGTTCTCTTAACTGCCACTAAACCAGATACATCTCTAGGCCCCATCTGAGAGGAGATAGTGGAATTTTTGAAGGTGTCTGGGTTCAAGGTAAACTTGGGTAAATCCTCAGCACTAGCAATTAACCTCTCAAAGAAACGAAGGTCGGACCTTACCTCCTTACTCCCGATCCCATGGGCTGTATCGACGATAGGGTACCTGGGGGTTCAGATCCCCAAAGACTCCTCTCATATATACCAAAGTAATTTCCCACAGCTGTTCAATGACTTCCGGCACAACCTGATCCACTGGAAGAAACAAGAGATCTCCTGGCTACGGCGAATAGCTGCAGTAAAAATGTCCTTAATACCCAGGTTAATCTACCACTATGCAGCCCTGCCGATGAAGATCCCAGAAAACAACCTGATCTCCTTGCAGAGAAACATACTTCAGTTCAAATGGGGGAGGGGAGACCCCAGAGTAGCGAAGACAATTATGCTCCGCGGGAGACCCCTGTATCCAGGTACGCGCACATGGCACAACTATCTCATGCATTCACGTGGGGGCAGACAGCAGACCAGCCTCTCTGGAGGCAAATCGAGGAAGCATGGAGCCCGACCCCCCGGGCCGATCTCCTGTATACTCCCACCCTCAAAGCCCAAGCGAACCAAGAACCCCTCGCTGCAACGGAAAAAACAGTGCTATGCTGGAAAATAGTAGCTCGGACATGGGGTTCTAAAGGAACCCTAGGTCCACTCACACCAGTCTGGAATAATCCAGAATTCACCCCAGGAACTTCCCCACAAAGCTTTGCAACATGGAGGGAGAGAGGTCTGCAGAAGATATCAGATTTCCTAGAGGAGGGCTCCCCTATAACATTTGAAAAATGTAAAGAAAAATTCACGGTAACAGAGACAGAACGGTTCCGCTATGCCCAGTTACGACACTGGATCTCACAAAAAATAGTTAGGGAAAATGGGGCAAGGGACCCGACAGCTCTAGAACGGACCCTAACATCGGCAACACCAAGGGGGAAAATCTCCACGCTATATCGCCTGTTGGACAAAACAGACCCCATCAAAAAAGAAAAATACATGCTCAACTGGGAGAGGGACCTGAACCGTGCAATAGATATAGAATAATGGGGGAGGATCTGGACTAGACTACACAAAAGCACCCAATGCATCACGAATAGAGAAGGGGATGTAAAGTTTGCTACAGATATTATGTCATGCTGGACCAACTGAACAAAACCAACCCGGATATTCCCTCAAGCTGCTGGAGAAGATGTACAGCTAGGGGCACCTTGTTCCACCTACTGTCCGAAAGCAGAGGTGTACTGGAGAGGGGTAATGGACCACATCAAAGCAATTACAGGGATGACAATCCCATGGGACCCTGGAATAATACTGCTGGGAGAAACAGGAGGAGGGGCGTTCACACTTTTGGGACATATGGCACGCCTCAGCACCCACCTTTTGTTAGCTGCCAAAATTGCAATGGCCAGACTATGGAAGAACATAGAAGGCCCCTCAATTCCGTTGTGGTGGTCCAAGTGTTGGGAAATCGTGGTAGCTGTGAAAGTAACTGCGATACGCTCAGGGAATTTGAACTCGTTTCTGAACACTTGGGCACCCTTCATGGACTACTCTGAAAGATTTCCAGGACTCACCAGGAGGCCCCCGTTAACTAGGTGGCTCCAAGGAAATGCAGACTAAAGGACCCAAAGAATGGGCAAACAAGATCTAGACTCCCCCCCCCCCCCCAGAGAGGATGAACGAAGCTAACCCCCCACTAATGGTCACTATAGATAGAAACTCATGCTGGTTCTGTGTGTTGATTGATGTTACTTATGAATGCTTCTATGATGTTGTATTATATCTCTTCTCAAATGCCTAATAAAATATTTGTTTGAAAAAAAAAAAGAAAGTTCGCCCATACTGGATGCATCAATGTAGACCAGTATGCTCAATAAGAACAATAGCCATTGTAATGCAAGCATCGCAATGCCTATTCCTTTAATTTAACAAAGCAAGTGGCAGGGGGCATTCAGGAACATGGAGGAGAGGCCCAAGTGGGTTGACCACCCTCCTTTCCTAGGTCCCCAGCTCAGTCTCTGCACCCCAGTAAGCTGTGGGAAAAATCTAGATTTCAAAATAGACAAGTCCCTATCTCTGCAACTAACTCATGCTTTTATTAGGTGCACATTCTTCAGAAAATTCTACCATTCCTACATCTCATTCTCAGTCAATTGTAGTGACTGTCACAACTCACAGCTTTCATGCTAACCTTACAAACTTTAAAGGAGAAGGAGAAACATTAATTCTTTAATTCCTTCTGCTCTTGTGTGGGGAGGCTCTTACGAGATGTGCAGCTGCGTCCCGCTTCAAATGATAAATGGCATCTTTATCTAGTTTCGACTACTATTTTTTACCTCTATAAGAAGGGAGGGGTCTCCCACTCCTTGAATTCACTCTTGAACAAAAACCTGAGGAAGATTTCATTGGACCTCTGTTGAAAGAGTTCATCTTTTCAAGGTCTTACGTCAGTGAGGTGAAGACAGAGTACAGTTCAGAGGGTAGCTATGTCCCCTAATCATCCCCAGGGGCCAGTGGGGGTGAACTGCTTGGCTCGACTCAACTGCTTATCGCTGGACCATGATTCGAACAGCTGGAGTGTCGCTCGCGTACTTGACACAGCAGTTACACAAATTACTCGACCTGACTTGACCTCGAACTGCTGCTTGGTCGAACTGGACATCACAGCATTAGGATCACTGCTTTGAACCATCGCAAGCTTTACCTTGAACCACCGGAGCATCACTCGAGGACACTACCCAGAAGTTACTAAATATCTCAAGCTGACTTGACCCCAAACCGATCCTCGTGAGCGCTCAAACCTGCATCGCTCAAACACTGTCTTTGAACCACTCTGAGCCACTGTATTCACCCCAGCTCGCCACTTGGATTAACATGACTCACTGCACCCAGAGCTGGCTCAAACCACTCGCACACCAGCTCGAAGCTGTCGAATCGTCAAGAAATGCAACAAGCTATTATTGACTGCTAACAGCGTGCTTCATCCACTTTTGGGCCCTAGTGATTAGCTAGTTCACGTTGACCCCTTTTGCACCCAATAACATATTGTTTTAAAAAATATTGTGGCTTTTTATTCCCTTTCACCCCTGATTCATTACCCATAGTGCTGCATCTTGCTATCTTTGCATATTCTGTATTCTTCCATCAGGTGTGGGGTTTGTGTAATGTGGTTCTATTTAGCTATTCTTGCATATGTTGTGTTTAATTGAGGTATATATATATATTTATATCGCCTACATTGGACATTCTTTTACTTTGGACTGTTATACATCTATGTTTGTGTTGCTACTAAATCACATTCACAACCCTCTTTAGAGTATAACCTTTCTTTGGCCCACATTACCACAAAAGGCAAAGAAGGTATATCTCTTCACTGTGCCAGTTTTAGCTTTATGATTGTGTTTCTAGAATTTGAGGGCTGAGTAGAGTGATGAATCCAATTTACTCATCACGGATTCCCCGGCAGTGATAGCCTCTCATATGGCATGGGGACGGCAGTTGCTGCCTCATCCTTTTTCTGGGGATGGCTGCATGAGGGAGGATCACACGTGAGGAGACAATTACTGGGGAGAAGTCATGTCTTCATTGATTGAGACATGGTATCCCCATTTGCCCATGAAGTAGATCCCTTGATACCCAACACCCTAATGGCCTATTGCCATATATCTGTTCCCTCCCTTTAGGGAAAGTGAACCATCCTTTTCCCAACATCATTCAGACCAACCTGCCATTTCTGGAGTAAAAAGCACAAGCTCCAATTCTCCTTTTTTAAATGGAACTGATTTGTCATGTGGAATTAGTGAGAGCACGTTTCCAAATGTTAAACATCAGAAACCATCAATGGACTTCAATCCCCACAACCACCTGAGTAGTGTTAGGGAGAATTCTCAAAAATGTGCTAATTGCGTTCACCATAGAGACCCCCAGCAACTTTGCTGGATTTTGAGGGCTTGATTTTTTTACCTGGTGAGAGTCTGACCCTTTTACCCACTGTCATGGATTTTGTTATGTGTTTTACCCTTGTGTTTTCTTTCTTCTAACCAACTCCATAGGCATCATCTTTTACAATTGTGTTACAAAGCACCTTCAGTGCAGTGACACTGGGAAGTCTTTCAGATTTCCCAAGGTTTAAATACCTTCTCTGGGATCAACTACTGTTTCCCAGAACAGTGTAGTGAAAATGACTTCACTTAGCCATGTACATTTCTAGACCCAACGCACCCTGTCTTACAGTAGAGTGCTGGAGGGGTTATTTAGTATCTCCTATGTCTAGTTACTCATGTAACAGTCAGATGTTACCCTTGCCTCTCAGAATGGCTGGTAACAGTGGTTTTACAACAAACTACCATGATTTTTCCCGACCGCTAGCTCCGGTAACGTTAAATCGCGGGAGCCATGTTTTTCAAGATGGCGCCCAGCCATCTTTGCTAAAATGGTTCCCAGTCTTCTTTTTTCGCCATGTCTTTGTGGAAAGGTCCTTCTAGTGTTTTTTTCTGTGTGCCAAACCAGGTTTGGTCTCTTTGTTCATTCGCATTTGGCGGGCTTCATGAGTGAAGACCGCCGCTGGCTCCAGAGTGTCTAGGGTAGGCAGGAAGTGTGGGAGGTGTCCCAAACTCCCTGTGCTTAGTCGCCTAAGAGACCCAAATGTACTCTGTGATGATTGGCTGGCTGCCTGTCCGGCAAGGACAGCCACCCTTCTTGGTGAGTGGCAGCTAGGCTGGAATGAATGGGAGAGAACTGAATAAAAGGCGAGTCTCTTGGCTTGGAAGGCAGAGTCGACCACTGGAATGAAGGAACCGAAGAAGAGATTGAAGAAGATGGCTCTTGCACTCCTGCACTGTTCGTTTGCCCGGTGAAGGCCTGCTGCAGGCCCGAATTGCCAAGTGTGCATCGACAGAGAAGACCTGCTAAGAACGACTTCTCCCTTTGAGTTGGTAGGACCAATCAACTCCCAAGTAAGCCACCTGGACACCTATCTCAGAGCTGGTTGCATTGCCTGAGAGTGCTGCAGGAAACTGTAGAGCCAGGGAGAGGGACACCAGATTGTGTGCGTTACTTGTAAGCTGGCCTAAAGCGTTTGGAAGATCCTCCGGACTCCCATGATGTTGGACCGAACGAGCCTGAACCTCCTCAACTGAGTGCAAGACCTCAGAAGCAAGGACAGTCCACCGACCAGCGTTGTTGCCAGTGCGGAAGCTGAAACGCAAAAGAGGCACTGAAATTGAAGTTTGCCGGTTGCGAGTTTTGACCAGTCCCAGTGCAGTGCAGGAGTCCACTAATGTCCTGCCTCTTGACCCCACGGCTGAAGCCCAGGAACAGCGAGATCAGCAGGAACTGCCAGGAGCAGAAGTCATCAGCTGCATCTTTTTCTTCATTGTAAGGTACTGTAAAACAAGACGGAGAGACCTTACCTCTCACTATGAAAGTGCTTGAAACTTTTGCAACTAACAGGCCAAATCAGCTTGTGTAATCAGAAAGGGGCGGCCCAGTATCGGGAAAGACTAAAAGGGCTATAAGAACACTGTGACAGGGGGGTAGTCCTATCCTATATAGTCGAATATTTGCAAAATCATTTGCATGCAAACTTTATTGGAACCCTTGTAGGAACACATCTATATGGGACATAGAGCATAGAATCCTTTTTCTAGGAGCTGCAGACACGAGGCAGGCGTGGCAGAAGACTGGATGCAGGCTTGCAGACACGGTGAGCGTTACGCTGCTGGATGCAGAATAACGTGCAGCGTGTGTTGCTCTTCGGGCGTGGTTTAAATAGTCTCCAAAGTAGTTCCAGGTAAGTATTCCTCCCCAGCCCCACCAAGAAAAAAATAGTCCCTAGGTAAAATAGTCCCTTCCAAGCTTCATTTGGCTTGGAGCTCTGCAGCATGGTCTGCATCAGGTAAGCTTGCAGCTAGGTATGCATCAGGTAAGTTCTACTCAATGAGCCTGGCGCCTATGGCGCCAGGACTGACTCTCCATATGAGCCTGGCACCATAGGCGTCAGGACCGCAACCAAACAGCCCCTAGCAGGGGTTTTTGGGCTTGCTCAAAATAACTTGATGCCTGCTTCCGGGGTTGCTGGACTTGGTCTGGTTCCCCGGGGGTAGGCATCATGACAGCACTCCCCCCCCAAGGCCCCTCCTAAAGTCGTTCTTCCCCGTGGGTTTGGTTTGTCTGGGAAATTTCAGTGGAATCTTTTCACCAATCGAGGTGCATGCACGTGGTCACTAGGTTCCCAAGACCTTTCCTGTGGTCCGTAGCCTTTCCAGTCGATTAAATAAAAAAGTTTTGACTTCACCATCTTGGAGTCCAGGATGTTCTTAACTTCAAATTCGGGTTCCCCGTCTATAAGGATGGGGTCTGGTGGCTTGGTTAGTCTTGTCCCTGGTTGCACTGGCTTCAAAAGTGACACATGAAAGACGGGGTGAATTTGCATATTAGCAGGTAACTCCAACTTGACGGCCACCGGGTTGATAATGGCCTTAATAGAGTAAGGTCCCAAATAGCTAGGGTTAAAGGTCCGCGTTCCCTTGAGAGGTATGTGTTTTGTGGCCAACCATACTTGGTCCCCTATCTGGTACTGTGGAGTATCACTTCTATGCCGATCAGCATCTTTCTTATATTTCTCCTTCGCCTGTTTTAAATGTGCAGTTGCCTCCTGAAAGGCTTCTGTAATCGTAGCGTGTAGATGGTCCACTGCAGGCATTTCTAAGTGTTGGGGTGAGTCAAGGTCTGAGGTTCGAGGGTGGTGCCCATATATGGTATAAAAGGGGCTTTGTCCAGTTCCAGAATGTACTGAATTATTGTATGCATATTCGGCGATCCAAAGAATGTCCTTCCAATTACTCTCAGTCTGATGTAACATACAACGCAGGTATTGTTCAAGAGTCTGGTTGGTCCTCTCCATTTGACCATCAGTCTGGGGGTGGTGACTGGTCGATAATCTCACGTCGATTTGCGCCAATTGACAACATTTCTTCCAAAAATGTGAAATGAATTGACTGCCCCGGTCAGAGACTAACACGGACGGAAATCCATGTATGCGAACAATGTTTTCGAGGAATTCTTTGGCCAAGATAGAGGCTGAAGGTAGTCCTTTTAAAGGAATAAAGGGGCCATCTTGGAAAAAGATCCACAATAACTAGAATGGTGTTAAACCCATTACAAGGAGGTAGATCGGTAATAAAGTCTAACGATAAGGTGTGCCATGGTGTAGGCGGAATGTCTAAAGGTTGTAAGAGTCCAGCTGTTTTTTTCTTTTGACTTTTGTTTTGGGCGCAAATGCCACAAGACATCACAAATGATTTAATATCCTTTCGCCAGGTGGGCCACCAGAATTGTCTTTTAATTTTAGCTTGAGTTTTTGCAATACCTGGATACCCCCCCATTAGGGTATCATGATAACGGGAAATGAGTAGCTCTTGTAGTTCCTCGTGTGGCAGAAGTAGTCCGGGCCTTTCTTTACCCAGTCCTGCAGGGCTGTAGGATCAAAGAGTTGCTGGATCTTTACCTGAATGTCCTCTAGTGTCTGTAGAGTAGTCATGCCAAGAATCCTTTGTTCGGAAATTATACGTACTGGTTCTGGGTTTACTTCTGCCTCTCCCATCCCTATTCGGGATAAGGCGTCTGCTTTACCATTCTTACAACCTGGTCGATAGGTTATCACGAAACCGAACTCTGCAAAGAACAATGCCCATCGGAGTTGACGTGACGATTGGGGCTTGGCTGTTTATAAATACTGTAAGGTCCGGTGATCGGTGATCACAGTAATGGTATGCCTGGCACCGAGAAGATAGTGCCGCCAAGCCTTGCAGGTGGATTTAATGGCTAATAACTCCTTGTCGGTAACTGCATAGTTTAACTCGGGTGCCGAGAACTTTCTGGACCAAAATGCTACTGGGTGAAGCTGGCCAGTTTCAGGGTCCTTTTGAGACAGGACAGCTTCCATGGCTAGACTGGATGCATCAGTTTCCACTATGTATGGAAGTTCAGGGCGCGGGTGCTTTAACACAGGTGCAGATGTGAATTTCGCTTTCAGCTCTTGGAAGGCATTTTCAGCTTCTTCAGTCCACATAAACCTTTTTTTTTCTCGCAAGAGTGCTGTGATGGGATGTACGACATGTGAAAAATCTGGGATGAATCTGCGGTAGAAATTGGCAAAGCCGAGCATGCTTTGTACTGGACTTGGTGATGGCCACTTAAGGATTGCGTCCATCTTTCGTGAGTCCATTCGGACTCCCTTTGGGGTCAGGATAAACCCAAGGAATTCAACTTCTGTGGCATGAAAAACGCATTTTTCTAGTTTTGCATATAGTTTGTGCTGGCGCAATTTCTCAAGGACTGCTCGGACGTGGTTCACATGGTCAGATTCTGAAGAGGAGTATACTAGAATATCATTGATATACACGACAACACAAACGTCAATGAGTTCACAAACGACATTGTTCATGAAGTATTGGAAGGCTGCTGGTGCATTGCACAACCCGAAAGGCATCACCTGGTATTCGAATAACCCATTCTTAGTGCGGAAAGCAGTCTTCCATTCGTCGCCCTCTTTTACATGTACCAGATGGTTTGCCCGCCGGAGATCTAATTTAGTGTATATACAAGTGTCCTTCACTTGGTCTAGTAGTTCAGGGATCAGAGGCAATGGGTATCGGTTCTTAACAGTTATCTGGTTCAATGCGCAGTAGTCTATGCACGTCCTGAGGTCACCTTCCTTTTTGGGCATGAAGAACAAAGCTGAAGATGCAGGGGACTTGGATGGGCGAATAAAGCCATTGGCAAGGTACTGGTCTAAGTATTGTCGTAGGTGAAGGTTCTCAGGTTCCGTAAGGGCATAGATCCTGCTACAAGGGGGTTGTGCACCGGGTATGAGATCGATTTGACAATTGTACAATCTGTGAGGAAGTAAGGTGTTTGCCTGTTCCTTTTGGAAGACATCCTGGAATTCTTGGTATTCTGGAGGTAGTTGCCTGACTGCTGTGGTTACTGTGGCCAGGCCTGCGTTCTGATTTTTCTTTGGGTAACAGGTTTGTGCACAATCCGGGAAGGTTATTCTGTTCTCTCGCCAATCAATACAAGGATTATGTGTTTCCAACCAAGGTATCCCCAGTATTATTTGGAACTGTGGGGCTTTGATTAGATCAAACACAATAGTCTCTCGATGCTCATCCTGACCCAATAGTGTCATCTCTGCGGTGGAATGAGTTACAGGCTCAGATGCAATTTCAGTTCCATCGACTGTGGTGATGACATCTGAGGTGGTTTTTCGGCAGAGAGGTAGATTCATCCTGGAAGCCAATTCATAGTCCACATACTTTCCTATGGCCCGCTATCAATGTATGCCCTTACTGTGTGCATACGCGATGGGTGCCCTGGATCTATGAGGACCATTGGTATGATGAAATGTGAGGTCTGAGTATCCTTCTTCAAGCTCGGCAAGCGGACTTCTACGCTTGTCGGGCGTGGTCGTTTTCCGAGTCTGACTCCATATGGCTTTTATCAGCAGCTCCTACCACCTTCTTGGGTGGTTTTACAGGGCAATCCCATAGAAAATGCCCAGAAGTTCCACAATATAGACACAATTGCATTTGCCGTCTCCTTTCTCTTTCCTTCTGGATTAAGGGTCCTTTAACCCCTCCGATTTGCATGGGTTCTGAAGCATCTGCTCCTTTGGGGTTAGCGTGGGTTTTGACCAACTCCCGAATCTCAAACTTGGCTCGATCAGCCTTTCTGTTCTGAAGTCTGTGATCTAACTGGACCACTAAGTCTATATATTCAGCGCAGTCTTGAGGTGGGTTCACGACTTGAGCCAAGACATCCTTGAGTTCTCCTCGAAGCCCTCGATGAAATAACGTGATTCGTTTTACCTCAGGCCATCCAGTTTCCACTATCAACCTATTAAAGGTCGCGATGTAGGATAGAAGGTCCTGGTTACCCTGTCGTAGGGACAAAAGTTTGTTATCCAGGGCCTGTCCTTGGGAGTGCTGGGCAAATAGTCTTTCCATGCTAGTTTGAAAGCCCTGAAAATCCCGAAGAATTGGGTCATCCTGAGTAACTAGTGGAATTGACCAATCAGCTGCACTGCCGCTGAGATATGACAATACAAAGGCTACCTTGGCTTGATCGTTTGGGAAGGCTCCAGGTCTGCATAAAAAGTGCAAGCGGCATTGGTTCATAAACACGGCGAACCTTTTGGGATCTCCGGCAAAGCGTTTGGGTGGAGCTAATGGAATATTTCCTGGTAGGTTTATTTGCACAGGGTTACTCGATAACATAGGAGCTGTATTTCACCCGGAACCAGGTAGGGGTGCTTGTCCAGCCTGGCTTTGCAATAGTTGCCTAGCAAGGTCATCAGTTCGCTACTTTGACAAAATCAGTTCTCTCCTAAGAGCATTGGTTTCTTGACGGGCGGAATGCACTTCAGCCCTCAGTTCCCCTAGTAATTGGGCCAATTGGTCAGTCTCTCAGGGATCCATAACGCCAGAGTGGGAATTTGTGGGTAGCCTTCGTGTTCTGTTACGCTCACCTGGCTCCCACAGAGGCGTCGATCTGAACTGGACAGCTGCGGTCTCCACCAATGTGATGCGTAGGGCCGAGATGACGGACTGGACTGGCCCACCTACCTTCGTTTGCTTGGCCCGTAGGAATATTCTTCTGCAAATGTAGAAAGGGAATTAACCACCCGTGGAGTTGAGCGTAAATCCCCCCCACCCCCGTTGTTCTCCCCACAGATCACCTTTGATGTCCCCTCTTATAGTCTCACCTGATGGTTTGAAAAGATGAGCTCTCCATCCTGCATTGAGCGCAGGGGCGTGTTGATAACCAGTTGCTTCACTGGCTTGAAGGAATTGGTGAGTTCCAGAACAATATTGAGTCCGAAAAGTATGTAGTTCGTAAGAGTTCACATGTCTGACTTTCACTCTTATCCGATTCCTTGCAGTTTGCAGCTTGACCCCAGCAAAGAGTTGCTCATGGTAGCTGACGAAGTTCAGGTAAGGATTTGGCTTATCCTACACAGTTCAATAAAATAAGGCCAGAATGTAACCTGTTGCTTGCTCCCTTATTCTGGTGTGGAGAGAAAATATGAAGTTTGGGGAATAATGCCTCTGGCAGTAAAATTAGGTAAGTCTATTGTGGTGAGAAGAGTTCCCCTTGTTTGTCCCTTTGTCTCACCTTGTTGTCCTTTTGTTCCCCTTTGTGGCCAGGGTACGGCGAGGATGCAATGGAGACTGCGCCGACCCGTGAAGTGGAATAGTAACCCCGGCGGTAATCAGGTAAGTCTATGGGGGTAGTTACTATTGCCTCTGTTTATTCCCTTCGCTCACCTTTGCTGTTCTTGTGTTCCCCTTAGGTGCCAGTTGTGCGGCGGGAACGTGCAGAAGGATGCGGTGGATCGTGAGGATGCTGCGAAGGCCGGTGAGTTCAGCGCGGCGCTGCAGCAGGCGAGGCGGCACGCGTAAAATGCTTCTTTCTTCCAGCTCGAAGGCGCGGTGGATACAGAATTCAGGTAAGGATCGAAGGTCTGCTCTTATTCTAATCTCTTCTCCTTCTGTTCCTCCCTTTTTATAGGAGCTGCAGAAACGAGGCAGGCGTGGCAGAAGACTGGAAGCAGGCTTGCAGACACGGTGAGCGTTACGCTGCTGGATGCAGAATAACGCGAAGCGTGTGCTGCTCTTCGGGCGTGGTTTAAATAGCCACCAAAGTAGTCCCAGGTAAATATTCCTCCCCAGCCCCACCCGAGTAAAAAATAGTCCCTAGGTAAAATAGTCCCTTCCAAGCTTCATTTGGCTTGGAGCTCTGCAGCATGGTCTGCATCAGGTAAGCTTGCAGCATGGTCTGCATCAGGTAAGTTCTACTCAATGAGCCTGGCGCCTATGGCGCCAGGACTGACTCTCCAGATGAGCCTGGCGCCATAGGCGCCCGGACCGCACCCAAACAGCCCCTAGCAGGGGTTTTTGGGCTGGTTCAAAATAACTTGATGCCTGCTTCCGGGGTTGCTAGACCTGGTCTGGTTCCCCGGGGGTAGGCATCATGACAGATTTGGGCCTGAGGCCTGTGTCATCAGGTTGGGGTGGGAGGTCTTTGTCGAGGAAAAAGATCTTTCTCCGGATTGTTCGGAAAAAGTTTGATAATTCCAGGTCTAGTTGGAACCAATCCCTGTGGTTTGTGGGAACGAATGAGAGCCCCTTGGCTAATAATGATGTCTCGTCTGAGGTAAGAGGGAACCCCGATAGATTAAAGATGGGTTTGTAGTTATCGCCTCCGGTTGTTCCTGCGCCGTCTGTTCGGCTGTCCCCATTGGGGGTAATTGTAGAAGGGGTATTGGGGTGGTTGTGGTGGGCCCCAGTACCCTGCTCTGGGAACCCCTTGCCCTAAAAAAGGCATCATGGGTGGTTGCTGAAACGGTGAGTATTGTCCCAGGTTGGGTAGAGTGGGATCATCTGTGGATGAGTCTGAGCTGGTGGTGTCTGACAAAGAGACGCCTCTGCATAGGTTTCTTGAATTCCCCCTAGTTTTGCCATTCTTTCTTTGTCTTTTTTGTCTTTATATTCTGGGGCAAGGTAGGGATAAACGTGTTCTCTCTTGAAGTTTTTGATATCTTTGGCACGTTTTTTATGTTTTTTCTCCAAGGTGGAAGCCATAAACGTGTCTAATGTTTTGTCAATTTCTTTTAATTTATCACGTGCATTGGTTAGGGTGTCGTCATTAAGGAATTTAGTTTCTTCTGTTTTTGGGTCTTTAAGGATGTTAGAATGGATCCTCTGTGGGGTGGTAATAGTCAGTGCCATAAGGTCGCGGCTGCATTTGGTGGCTATTTTACTGAACCCATTCATGTATTCTTGGTCGTCTAAAATTAGGGCTGGTTCATTCCGTACAATAAATCCTAGGGGGATCATGTTGACTCTGAGATATTCTCTAAGGAAATGCCCGTGGACTTCTGTTCTGAAACATCTTTTTTTAAGGTTCAAGAGATCTTCTTCTGTTGCTGTGGATGCCAGATGTTGTTGCGGTCCTTCCATGTTAAACATAGCTGGGCCTTGTATGATGTCGTTTATTTCTCCTTCTGTAAAACTCAAGGTATGCTCCATGGTGGGGGCAGTAGAGGGTAAGATGCAAAAGCCTCACTGCCCCTTTAGTCAATCATTTTACTTAATTCCAACATGGCCCTGACTCCTTCTTCTGGTGGGTCATCGACAAAGCCCAAGACAAAGCCAATACTGCAAATTCACTAAATTTCGAGGAGGCATGGTGGATGTTCAAACTCCAATCCACCACCAAAGGCCTCAACGAGGCGCAACCAGGAGTAGTCATGCCAAGAATCCTTTGTTCGGAAATTATACGTACTGGTTCTGGGTTTACTTCTGCCTCTCCCATCCCTATTCGGGATAAGGCGTCTGCTTTACCATTCTTGCAACCTGGTCGATAGGTTATCACGAAACCGAACTCTGCAAAGAACAATGCCCATCGGAGTTGACGTGACGATTGGGGCTTGGCTGTTTATAAATACTGTAAGGTCCGGTGATCGGTGATCACAGTAATGGTATGCCTGGCACCGAGAAGATAGTGCCGCCAAGCCTTGCAGGCGGATTTAATGGCTAATAACTCCTTGTCGGTAACTGCATAGTTTAACTCGGGTGCCGAGAACTTTCTGGACCAAAATGCTACTGGGTGAAGCTGGCCAGTTTCAGGGTCCTTTTGAGACAGGACAGCTTCCATGGCTAGACTGGATGCATCAGTTTCCACTATGTATGGAAGTTCAGGGCGCGGGTGCTTTAACACAGGTGCAGATGTGAATTTCGCTTTCAGCTCTTGGAAGGCATTTTCAGCTTCTTCAGTCCACATAAACCTTTTTTTTTCTCGCAAGAGTGCTGTGATGGGATGTACGACATGTGAAAAATCTGGGATGAATCTGCGGTAGAAATTGGCAAAGCCGAGCATGCTTTGTACTGGACTTGGTGATGGCCACTTAAGGATTGCGTCCATCTTTCGTGAGTCCATTCGGACTCCCTTTGGGGTCAGGATAAACCCAAGGAATTCAACTTCTGTGGCATGAAAAACGCATTTTTCTAGTTTTGCATATAGTTTGTGCTGGCGCAATTTCTCAAGGACTGCTCGGACGTGGTTCACATGGTCAGATTCTGAAGAGGAGTATACTAGAATATCATTGATATACACGACAACACAAACGTCAATGAGTTCACAAACGACATTGTTCATGAAGTATTGGAAGGCTGCTGGTGCATTGCACAACCCGAAAGGCATCACCTGGTATTCGAATAACCCATTCTTAGTGCGGAAAGCAGTCTTCCATTTGTCGCCCTCTTTTACACGTACCAGATGGTTTGCCCGCCGGAGATCTAATTTAGTGTATATACAAGTGTCCTTCACTTGGTCTAGTAGTTCAGGGATCAGAGGCAATGGGTATCGGTTCTTAACAGTTATCTGGTTCAATGCGCAGTAGTCTATGCACGTCCTGAGGTCACCTTCCTTTTTGGGCATGAAGAACAAAGCTGAAGATGCAGGGGACTTGGATGGGCGAATAAAGCCATTGGCAAGGTACTGGTCTAAGTATTGTCGTAGGTGAAGGTTCTCAGGTTCCGTAAGGGCATAGATCCTGCTACAAGGGGGTTGTGCACCGGGTATGAGATCGATTTGACAATTGTACAATCTGTGAGGAAGTAAGGTGTTTGCCTGTTCCTTTTGGAAGACATCCTGGAATTCTTGGTATTCTGGAGGTAGTTGCCTGACTGCTGTGGTTACTGTGGCCAGGCCTGCGTTCTGATTTTTCTTTGGGTAACAGGTTTGTGCACAATCCGGGAAGGTTATTCTGTTCTCTCGCCAATCAATACAAGGATTATGTGTTTCCAACCAAGGTATCCCCAGTATTATTTGGAACTGTGGGGCTTTGATTAGATCAAACACAATAGTCTCTCGATGCTCATCCTGACCCAATAGTGTCATCTCTGCGGTGGAATGAGTTACAGGCTCAGATGCAATTTCAGTTCCATCGACTGTGGTGATGACATCTGAGGTGGTTTTTCGGCAGAGAGGTAGATTCATCCTGGAAGCCAATTCATAGTCCACATACTTTCCTATGGCCCGCTATCAATGTATGCCCTTACTGTGTGCATACGCGATGGCTGCCCTGGATCTATGAGGACCATTGGTATGATGAAATGTGAGGTCTGAGTATCCTTCTTCAAGCTCGGCAAGCGGACTTCTACGCTTGTCGGGCGTGGTCGTTTTCCGAGTCTGACTCCATATGGCTTTTATCAGCAGCTCCTACCACCTTCTTGGGTGGTTTTACAGGGCAATCCCATAGAAAATGCCCAGAAGTTCCACAATATAGACACAATTGCATTTGCCGTCTCCTTTCTCTTTCCTTCTGGATTAAGGGTCCTTTAACCCCTCCGATTTGCATGGGTTCTGAAGCATCTGCTCCTTTGGGGTTAGCGTGGGTTTTCACCAACTCCCGAATCTCAAACTTGGCTCGATCAGCCATTCTGTTCTGAAGTCTGTGATCTAACTGGACCACTAAGTCTATATATTCAGCGCAGTCTTGAGGTGGGTTCACGACTTCAGCCAAGACATCCTTGAGTTCTCCTCGAAGCCCTCGATGAAATAACGTGATTCGTTTTACCTCAGGCCATCCAGTTTCCACTATCAACCTATTAAAGGTCGCGATGTAGGATAGAAGGTCCTGGTTACCCTGTCGTAGGGACAAAAGTTTGTTATCCAGGGCCTGTCCTTGGGAGTGCTGGGCAAATAGTCTTTCCATGCTAGTTTGAAAGCCCTGAAAATCCCGAAGAATTGGGTCATCCTGAGTAACTAGTGGAATTGACCAATCAGCTGCACTGCCGCTGAGATATGACAATACAAAGGCTACCTTGGCTTGATCGTTTGGGAAGGCTCCAGGTCTGCATAAAAAGTGCAAGCGGCATTGGTTCATAAACACGGCGAACCTTTTGGGATCTCCGGCAAAGCGTTTGGGTGGAGCTAATGGAATATTTCCTGGTAGGTTTATTTGCACAGGGTTACTCGATAACATAGGAGCTGTATTTCACCCGGAACCAGGTAGGGGTGCTTGTCCAGCCTGGCTTTGCAATAGTTGCCTAGCAAGGTCATCAGTTCGCTACTTTGACAAAATCAGTTCTCTCCTAAGAGCATTGGTTTCTTGACGGGCGGAATGCACTTCAGCCCTCAGTTCCCCTAGTAATTGGGCCAATTGGTCAGTCTCTCAGGTATCCATAACGCCAGAGTGGGAATTTGTGGGTAGCCTTCGTGTTCTGTTACGCTCACCTGGCTCCCACAGAGGCGTCGATCTGAACTGGACAGCTGCGGTCTCCACCAATGTGATGCGTAGGGCCGAGATGACGGACTGGACTGGCCCACCTACCTTCGTTTGCTTGGCCCGTAGGAATATTCTTCTGCAAATGTAGAAAGGGAATTAACCACCCGTGGAGTTGAGCGTAAATCCCCCCCACCCCCGTTGTTCACCCCACAGATCACCTTTGATGTCCCCTCTTATAGTCTCACCTGATGGTTTGAAAAGATGAGCTCTCCATCCTGCATTGAGCGCAGGGGCGTGTTGATAACCAGTTGCTTCACTGGCTTGAAGGAATTGGTGAGTTCCAGAACAATATTGAGTCCGAAAAGTATGTAGTTCGTAAGAGTTCACATGTCTGACTTTCACTCTTATCCGATTCCTTGCAGTTTGCAGCTTGACCCCAGCGAAGAGTTGCTCATGGTAGCTGACGAAGTTCAGGTAAGGATTTGGCTTATCCTACACAGTTCAATAAAATAAGGCCAGAATGTAACCTGTTGCTTGCTCCCTTATTCTGGTGTGGAGAGAAAATATGAAGTTTGGGGAATAATGCCTCTGACAGTAAAATTAGGTAAGTCTATTGTGGTGAGAAGAGTTCCCCTTGTTTGTCCCTTTGTCTCACCTTGTTGTCCTTTTGTTCCCCTTTGTGGCCAGGGTACGGCGAGGATGCAATGGAGACTGCGCCGACCCGTGAAGTGGAATAGTAACCCCGGCGGTAATCAGGTAAGTCTATGGGGGTAGTTACTATTGCCTCTGTTTATTCCCTTCGCTCACCTTTGCTGTTCTTGTGTTCCCCTTAGGTGCCAGTTGTGCGGCGGGAACGTGCAGAAGGATGCGGTGGATCGTGAGGATGCTGCGAAGGCCGGTGAGTTCAGCGCGGCGCTGCAGCAGGCGAGGCGGCACGCGTAAAATGCTTCTTTCTTCCAGCTCGAAGGCGCGGTGGATACAGAATTCAGGTAAGGATCGAAGGTCTGCTCTTATTCTAATCTCTTCTCCTTCTGTTCCTCCCTTTTTATAGGAGCTGCAGAAACGAGGCAGGCGTGGCAGAAGACTGGAAGCAGGCTTGCAGACACGGTGAGCGTTACGCTGCTGGATGCAGAATAACGCGAAGCGTGTGCTGCTCTTCGGGCGTGGTTTAAATAGCCACCAAAGTAGTCCCAGGTAAATATTCCTCCCCAGCCCCACCCGAGTAAAAAATAGTCCCTAGGTAAAATAGTCCCTTCCAAGCTTCATTTGGCTTGGAGCTCTGCAGCATGGTCTGCATCAGGTAAGCTTGCAGCATGGTCTGCATCAGGTAAGTTCTACTCAATGAGCCTGGCGCCTATGGCGCCAGGACTGACTCTCCAGATGAGCCTGGCGCCATAGGCGCCAGGACCGCACCCAAACAGCCCCTAGCAGGGGTTTTTGGGCTGGTTCAAAATAACTTGATGCCTGCTTCCTGGGTTGCTAGACCTGGTCTGGTTCCCCGGGGGTAGGCATCATGACAGATTTGGGCCTGAGGCCTGTGTCATCAGGTTGGGGTGGGAGGTCTTTGTCGAGGAAAAAGATCTTTCTCCGGATTGTTCGGAAAAAGTTTGATAATTCCAGGTCTAGTTGGAACCAATCCCTGTGGTTTGTGGGAACGAATGAGAGCCCCTTGGCTAATAATGATGTCTCGTCTGAGGTAAGAGGGAACCCCGATAGATTAAAGATGGGTTTGTAGTTATCGCCTCCGGTTGTTCCTGCGCCGTCTGTTCGGCTGTCCCCATTGGGGGTAATTGTAGAAGGGGTATTGGGGTGGTTGTGGTGGGCCCCAGTACCCTGCTCTGGGAACCCCTTGCCCTAAAAAAGGCATCATGGGTGGTTGCTGAAACGGTGAGTATTGTCCCAGGTTGGGTAGAGTGGGATCATCTGTGGATGAGTCTGAGCTGGTGGTGTCTGACAAAGAGACGCCTCTGCATAGTTTTCTTGAATTCCCCCTAGTTTTGCCATTCTTTCTTTGTCTTTTTTGTCTTTATATTCTGGTGCAAGGTAGGGATAAACGTGTTCTCTCTTGAAGTTTTTGATACCTTTGGCACGTTTTTTATGTTTTTTCTCCAAGGTGGAAGCCATAAACGTGTCTAATGTTTTGTCAATTTCTTTTAATTTATCACGTGCATTGGTTAGGGTGTCGTCATTAAGGAATTTAGTTTCTTCTGTTTTTGGGTCTTTAAGGATGTTAGAATGGATCCTCTGTGGGGTGGTAATAGTCAGTGCCATAAGGTCGCGGCTGCATTTGGTGGCTATTTTACTGAACCCATTCATGTATTCTTGGTCGTCTAAAATTAGGGCTGGTTCATTCCGTACAATAAATCCTAGGGGGATCATGTTGACTCTGAGATATTCTCTAAGGAAATGCCCGTGGACTTCTGTTCTGAAACATCTTTTTTTAAGGTTCAAGAGATCTTCTTCTGTTGCTGTGGATGCCAGATGTTGTTGCGGTCCTTCCATGTTAAACATAGCTGGGCCTTGTATGATGTCGTTTATTTCTCCTTCTGTAAAACTCAAGGTATGCTCCATGGTGGGGGCAGTAGAGGGTAAGATGCAAAAGCCTCACTGCCCCTTTAGTCAATCATTTTACTTAATTCCAACATGGCCCTGACTCCTTCTTCTGGTGGGTCATCGACAAAGCCCAAGACAAAGCCAATACTGCAAATTCACTAAATTTCGAGGAGGCATGGTGGATGTTCAAACTCCAATCCACCACCAAAGGCCTCAACGAGGCGCAACCAGGACAATTCAGCATCTAATCGGGTGCCTAAGTTCCTAGCTTCGGCTCCGCTCCCCCCATGGGGTGCCTTTCGTGTCTGGGGCACCCGTCCCCATATACAGCTAACTGAGGGGCCCCATGCCCACAGACCCTCTTACTTCGGGAGTCTTATCACCCTCCCCTGTCTTATCCGGCATACTTTGATGTCTTCCTCCCATGGACCACCCTTCTGATCTTGTGTGGTTCTACTTCTAATGCCCACTTTCATCTCAATAGCATCTAGCAGTCTCCTATTTTAACTTAATACTATCTGTGTATATACCTCTCACGATGGTTATGATGTCTCAGCCATGATGTCTGGTTGCATTTGTGCTTTGGTCCCCATGTACACCCACTAGGTGCCTTCGACACACTCATGTGCGTGACCTTCCTGAACTCACCAGTTAGGATTTGGTGCCGATGATTAGTATGTTCGCTGATCCTGCCTCAGTTATAAAAAATGCCATTAATCAAGTCACAATGTTATGCTAGGATTGAGCGCTCATGATCAGCAGGTTGACTATTCTTGTTTCCGATTTCCATGATGCTTTTTAACTTAATGAAGTACCACATACTGATTCCATTGTGCATGGATACCTGACATACTAACTTGTACCTGGGGCTCATGTCCATTATGATGTTACTGCTTGTTCGCTTACTAAGTCACCAGACAATTTACATTGTGATGCAATTTGTCTAGTGCTTTTTAGCCACAAGGTTTTACATTCTTTTTTTCTCTTGTTGTCCTATCTGTAGGGTACCACTGCTTATATTATCAGACTGCTAGGCCTGGGAGGCCCATCCACCAGGACCTACCCTCCTCTACATCCCTCTCTCTTGATCCGCCCCTCAGCTCCAACTTTCTTTTTGGATTTGGGCACTCTGTGTCCATTTAATTTGTTCTCACAACATTCTGATTACCGTATGAGTTGTTCCTTTTGACATGTGCGTCCATTTAATGTGTTCTCATGTTGCTTTAACCACCTTATTGCCTGGTTTCTACATGTTGAAGTGAACTGTTTTTCTGTTCTGTAAGAAGCATATTGCTGTTCCTTTGCACAACTTTGTACTGCATGGATTACTATTATTAAAAAAAAGTCGAAACAGTGAGTGTAACAGCTAAATAATAAAAAGCTGGTTACCTATAACTTGAATATTCATGTGTGTTTTTCAAGAGTTACTTACTTATGGGATTCTATGCTCTATGTCCCATATAGATGTGTTCCTACAAGGGTTCCAATAAAGTTTTCATGTAAATGATTTTGCAAATATTCGACTATATAGGGTAGGATTACCCCACTGTCACACTAATCAGCCTGTGACCCAACATATGATTCTTCTTTTTACAACCTACTTCTAAGAACTTGTGCAGAGACTTTTCCGTTTAACTACCAGAACAGCTTTATCCTATCCAAGACTTTAGCCCATTGACTTTGGCCTAGCCTATTGAATTGAATTGACTCTTCTTGTGAACTCAAAGTATTTGCACTGTCTAAGAATAATTGTGGTCTTTCATGTTCTGATAACCTTCGCCTTTTACTTACTTTTTAAAGAATGTACAGTATTGAAGTATATTTGTGTGCTACTATATGATTGTCTCCTTCTAATGAGTGTTTTATAATTGAACTGATAAATACATTATTAATTGTTATATAAGAAATCTTGAGTGTAAGAATCTATTTGAATACCTGTAACTGTGAATCGTTGTGTAACTCCACTACAGCTCACATTTCCCCTTTTGAGATAAGCCTGGCTGCTCAACACCCTACCAAAACTGTGTTGTACAGACTTCTACCAAAGGTTGGTTTGCTTACGCCTGTTGTCATAGTTGTGTGTAGTGTTCCCAGAGGGTACTGCACACACACTTTGCCTAACAAGTACTGAGAAGAGGAGGATAAAGGAATTGATGCAGAGCAACAACCACAGTGACTGTGCTAGTCATTGGTTGAAGACACCGGTACGCAGGACCTTTAAAAATGATAAGCAAACCAGAAGCAGCAGCTCGAAAGAAGATGAGGCTTCTCCAGCAAAGGCAGACAGAGGCTGGAGGCACAAACCAGTGTGCAGAGACTGGAGGCGTGAGTCGTTGTGGCAGAGCAAAGAGGCTCGCCAGCAGAAGAGGACCGAAATGTGGTGGGCCATAGAGATGCCAGGAACCGCGAGAGGAACCGTGGGCATCAGGTAGCCAAGAAAAGCAGCATGGTCCTTACTGGGAGCTAGAGAGAAGCCAGCATACAGGACCAGAGCTGTCAGAGAAGCCAGAGAAACATGAGAATCGCCTAGAATATGGAGCGAGCAGCAGAGGAATGCTGCGTAAGCGCGAGCAAGACTGAATACACCACACAGAGCCGGTGAGTCTGCCAGAGCAGAGTGGGGACCCTGGGGCATTTCAGCAATCATGCCAAAGTGACTTTGAACATTATAAACCCCAATAAGAAGTGAATGCAAATGTGGGGGAGGCTTGAGAGAGAGAGAACAAGTAGATATACCAAGAAAAGAGGGGTTTATGCTATTTGCTTGTAGAGAGGAATTATAACATATGAGAATGTCCAGGTAAACATACACCGGGCAGTTTAAAGCACAAGAAGACAAAGCCCTGGCAAGCAAAAGGCAGGCAGCTGTGAGTACAAGAGAAATACTGGAAGGAGAGTATACCATTGTTGTTTTTGTTTCTCCCCTGTTCACCTCAACTCGCCTGGTCACGCTCTGAAACACCTATGTATGAGCACGATATAAATAAAATAACATATCACATCATGTTGCAAATATATAAAAAGTCCTGGCAGGAGAGTACACCAGGCAGTTGTGAGTGCAAGAGGGATCCTGAAAGGAGAGTATACCAGGACGTTAAAGGTATATGAGAAGTCCTGGCAGGAAAGTACAGCAGGCAGTTGGAAGTGCATGAAGAGTCCTGGCAGGCGAGTATACCAGGCAAATTGCAACCTATGAGGAAGAACAAGACAAGGCAGTGTGTGTTGAACAAAGAAGGAACTTTTGCTAAAGAAGGACTTATAAGGTTAAACAGCTTTTAAACTTAACAACTTGATTGTGGGCCAGGAAAGACACAAATAACTGTTAGTCCATGAGACAGTGTTACAACATTGCAGAATCCAGGGGAAGGCAAGTCCCCCTCTGGAACCAAGCTATTTTAATCTTGGAGAACATTTACTTTGGAGTTGTGCTATTTCTGTTTATGAACACTTTTTTCTAGAATCAGGTTAAAGGGTTTCTCGAGGCTGGATCTCCTGTTGGTTCCTAGCGCTCTCTACCCATGTGTCCAAGGAGTGGACATCGGCATGCGAACATTGTCGGACCATGCCCCGGTATCTCTCACTATGTCCATTGTGGGTAGGCTGGAGAAGCAGCTGCGCCCCTGGAAGTTGTATGATCTGTTGCTGAGGGATCCAGTCATGTGTCTGGAGCAAGGTGATGTAATCACTGATTACTTTTGGGAGAATTGGAATTCTGGCCCTTCCCCATAGTGTGGGACACACTTAAGTTTGTTGTTCCGGGAGCGCTTATCAGCTAGTCTGCGGCGCACACTATGATATGGCAGCTAATCCGACTGGTGCTGGAGAGGGAGGTTGAACAGGCACAGCATGAACATAAGCGAACAGGGTTGCATCAGGAATTACGTGTATTGAGGGTGGCACGTAAGAAGCTGGAAGAGCATCTGGCTGATAGGACCACCCAGGCTATGCTAAAAATCAAATAATTTCATTATGCTAACAGGAACCGGGCTAATTGCCTACTGGTGGCTAAACTCAAGTAAGCTCAGAACCGGAACACAGTGTTAGCTCTGCGGGACGTAACGGATGTGATACAACGGGGGGAGGCAGAGAAGTTGAGAATATTTGAGAATGATTTTGGGGCAGTGTTTCGGGTGTGGATGATCAATCGATATCCCAGGCCCAATACTTGCGAGGGGTGAACTTGCCGAAACTAACAACAGAGGAACCCGAGACCCTGGAGGCCCTGATCGCAATGGAAAAGATGGAATGGGCCATTAAAACATTGAAGAATGGGGGTGTGGCTAGTCGGAGACGCTAGCAGATGCGGCTTCGATGAACTCCTGATCACGGATCCCGTCCCAGTGGATTTATATCCCTAAAATGAGAGCGTGACACCTGATAATGCAGGAGATTGTCCCCTAAGCATCCAAGCAGCTACAGGCCTAAAATCCAGGCTGCCAGAAGTCCCAAATGGCAGAGATGGCGCACCAAAGTCCCGTCGAAGTAGATGGAGGGACAAAATGGCAGGTGCAACAGTGCGCACGGAGAAGGAGTACAGTCCTGGGCAGCCAAAGCGAGGGAAGTGAGAGTGTAATCCCCGGCGGCAGAGGGGCCACCGGTAAGGAGCTGGGGGAGTGCAAGTCGAGCCGGTGTGGAGGCGCTCAGCCCGCTCCCTGCGGTGCAGCGGCGATTGAGAGGCCAGAATAGCAGCAGGAGCCGGAGGTGGAGACGCAGAATACTGTGGTGATGCTGAAGTGTGTGAATAAATGCACACGGCCGACAGAGTAAGGTGAGGACATGCAGGTGCTTGAAGAGCCTGCGGTGGGGAGAGTTGCATCAGGGAATCCTCGAAGGCAAGCCCACACATTGGAGGTCCAACGCAGAGAGAGTGAGGGCGGAAGGGCAGAAGAGGAGGAGAAGGGGAGCAGGCTCCAGGGCACAAGCCAACATTTGGACTGAGAGGGAGAAGCTCCATGCCAGCGGGAGAAAGCAGGAGAGAGTGTACCGACAAGGGACTCACCCAGGCCCCTGGGGGTGAAATAAGAAGGTGCTGGGCTTGTGGAGGTGGGCCTCTCCCCCAGGGAAGATGCCAAACAGGGCAAGGACCTCCGAAATCACCTGCGGCCTCAAACGGGCAGGAATAACACTATGGGAAAAGTAAATTGAGGAGGGTACTATGGTGGAGAGGGGCTTCTCAGAAGGGGCATCAATCGAAATCCAAATAGCCATCTCAGGGAATCCAGAAAAGAAATCCCTCTATCACCATGGTGGGATTGAACTCGCATTGGTTTTGGTTGTGGAAAAGTGCACAGTAGAGGTGTTGAAGGTGAGGCGAGCGCCGAGGGGGCCCCTCCTCCTCAGCTAGCCTTATACAGGAGATCCAGATGTGAAGAGACAAGACGAGAGCGCACTCAACAGGAAAGTATGACGGCCAAACACTCAACGAAACAGAAGAGCCCGCAATCAGAGGATATCAAGGCGCTCATGATGGGTGCTGAGGCGTCGAAGTGGGCTCAACAGCAAACTAACGCGCAAATCCACTCTACGCCGGCCGCTCAACAGGAAGAGGAGGACCCTCCGATTAGGAGATCAGCTCTGCATGCCAAAAGGATATTAGGGAGAGCACAATGGACTTATCAAAAGCCATTTCAGATATCAATAAGAATGTTATGGCGGTGGAAAGGAGAGTGGACGAGCTAGAGATGGTAACATGTGAGCAGGGACATGACCACGAAGTGCTGGCGCAATGGGTGGAGGTCGTGGAGAGACAGATGCAGATCATTCTGGATAAACAGGAGAATACTGTTACATGTTACATTTTTGATTCTGCACTCTCTTTTGGTTTCTTTGTGATTCATTGGCTACAAAAGTACTGGCCTAAAGACTTGTCTAAGAACTGGCCTAACATCTGAACATCCGTGCCAAGTGTTGGCGCACCGCTGATCTGTGGAATGCGTAATGCCTCGGAGATGGGCATGAAGAGCCCTTCCCTTGAGAAGTACACAGTTCTGACGCTGTTGGCTGAAGTCCCACGGCTGCCAGGCAGAGAGAGTCTGCTGTTACAAAATGACCTGTAGCTTCTGCATTGTGCATAAGTATGAGCCAGGCCTGGGAGGGGCAGAACCAAATGTAGCCCTCCCAAGCACTGGTGTGTGTTAGCATTACAGAGCTTTTTAATTTTCATCCCACTTCTGGCCTTGTGTATTATTTGTGTCTGAGTGTCGAGTGCATGGAATGCATGAGACGGTGTGAGGGTGCTGGATGAGCACTGGTATCGTGGGAAGCAGGAAGAGCCTGTGACAGATACAGAAAACAGATCAAGGCAGAACAACATAAGAATTAGGGGGGTCCCGAGAGCAATGTCAGACCAGAGGAATATGTACGAAGCCTGTTCCAGTCTATCCTAGGTGCAGAGGGTGAGTGAAAAATAGTGATGGACCGTACCCATTGTGTGTACTCATCATGGCAATTGAGCAGGAACCTTACACCGGATGTTTTGACTAGGGTGCACTTGTATCAAGTGAAGGAAGAAATAATGAAGGAGGCATGTAAGCAGGAACCAGTGAAGTTTGTAGACGCCCCACTGGTTCTCTTCCAGAACTTGGCACAGGTGACGCTGGTCAAACGAAAACATCTGCGAGTGGTAACCAGCTAGCTCTGTTCAAACAAAATCCGATAACGATGGATTTCCGCATGTGCCCTGCGATTCGAGTGGCGGGGACAACAACGTTCGATCTCCAAGGAAGAAGAAATGGCCACAGTCATGGAGGAGGGGGAAGGGGGACGACCCACGGAACAGAATGGTAGTCAGGTGGATGAAGAGGCATCCTTGCTGACAGGAAGAAAGGAGCGTTGGAAATCGGCACAGCCTCAGCCAAAGGGGAAAGACAGACATAAAACTGCCGAAGGGGGTGAGCCACCATGAGAAACAACCTTGCTCAAGCACCAGATATCCCAGAGGGGCCAAGGGGCAGAGCGGCTCCTTAAAGGTGGGGGACTTGTCATTGAAATGTTGAAGGGGTTCAAAAGAAGAAGCGGGAGGAGGAGCGGGACGGGAATACAGGATCGGATAAGCCCTCCTCATCCTGGGTGGTGAAAATAGCCAATGGATGATGAATACATGGTTATGGGGTAGTTGGGGGAGAAGGGGGCGACATTTCTCACATGTTGGGGGCCTGAAAGGAGGGTATGTTGGTACATTAAACACAAACTGGCACTCAAGGGAGTGGGCTGAAGGGTTAGTTCATAAGAGGGTGTCGAACAGGGATAGGATGACAACCGACTTACACATGGTGTCCCTTAATGTCCAAGGCCTTAATTTCCCAATTAAAAGGTGCTTCATTTTGAGACGTCTGATAGAGTTGCACACCACTGTGGCCTGGCTACAGGAAACACATTTACTGCAGAAATACGAAGCACGCCTTAGACACAAACTCTTCTATAAACAATTTTTTCGCCTCCAGTGTCACAAAAAAAGGGGTGTGGTGATTCTAATTGCAAAAGATGTGGTATTTACCAAACATTTCATACACAAAGACCCAGAGGGGAGATACCTGGTGGTGGGGGCTCATTATGGGTCAAGTGGTGACGTTGGTGGGCATCTATGGTCCAAATGAGCAACAGGAGCACTTCCTGGCTTAGGTGTGGCGGAACATTTCAGGATGGTGTGTGGGAAAGGTATTAGTAGGGGGGGACTTTAACTGTGTGATGGACCCACGCATGGACAAGACTCTCCCACCAACACAGGCAGGTGGCAAAAATATACTGGCATTGGCGCAATTCCTTAGGGAACTACATCTTATTGAAACGTGGTGCTTCTTTCAACCTCAGACATGGGCATGCACACACTACTCTGCTGTTCACAGGGGGTTCTCCCGTATTGACATGAGCCTGATCTCTGACACACTTATACCCCAGGTAACAAACATAGAAATCAGAACAAGGTTCCTTTCGGACCATGCTCCAGTGGTTATGCATCTGCCACCTTTGATTGGGGCGCCAGAGGGGCAGAAACCGTGGCAGTTGAATCCCTTCATTCTAAGAGATCCATTGGTGAGGGCGCATATGGAGGACACCATGAGACTTTATTTTAGAGAAAATGACAGAGAGTGCGAAATGGGGAATGGTATGGGATGCGAGTAAGGCGGTCATGAGGGGAGAATTCATGGCGCAAACGGCAGCATATATGAGAGGGAAAGAGAAGGTGAGATTGCACCAGAAAAGGAGGTCAAAGAAGCGGAAGGGCTACAAAAGGAGACAGGATCAAAGAGGGCATGGAGGGCCTTGATGAAGGTCAGAGCCAAACTAGAAGCACATTTGGCGGAGAGATCTGTGCAAGTAATGATTCAGACCAAACCAACATATTATGTCAAAGGAGACAAGGCAAATAGATTCATAGCAGCAATACTTAGAATGCAACAGGTGAAAAACTATATTTCACAACTGAAGAATGGGGAAGGGAAATTAGAAAGGGAGGAAGGGAAAAAGCGGGAGATCATTCACAATTTCTACTCCAGAGTCTTAGCGGTGGAGGAACTAAGAGAGGTGGACCAAAAGAAATTCTTTGAGGGCCTTAAAATGCCAAAATTGATGGAGGAAGATAGGAGGCTATTAGAAGCTCCCTTTACCGAGGAAGAAATGAGTAGGGCGATAAGCATGCTAGTGGGGAATAAAGGTCAAGGTCCAGATGGGTGTGGGAACAAATATTATAAAATATTTCAGCCTATTCTGATGGGCCTCTTGACCAGACTATTTAAGCTTATAAGGGACACCGTGAAAGTGTCAGTGAATATGGGACCCTCCACGACCATTCTACTATTAAAGGCCGAAAAGGATCCCACCCTGTGTTCTAGTTACCACCCAATCTCTCTGCTCAATGACGATGCCACATTATATTCAAAATGTATCTCCCTTAGACTGATCAGGATACTACCCAAAATTATTCACACTGACCAGGCGGGTTTCATAATGGGCAGACATACTCAAAACAACACTCGCAGGGCAGTGAACGTGGTGGAATGGGGGAAAAGAACAGAGCAGACATTTTCGGTCTTGGCACTGGATGCCACCGGAGCATTCGACAGCATGGACTGGAACTACCTTAAGCTCACACTAGAACACTTGTGGCGTGGAGAAACCTTCACATGGATGATTCTAGCCAATTTCCAGACCCCCTTCATGAAACTCTATGTGAATGGGAGATGCTCATAATCCATACCTATTGGAAGGGGCACCAGACAAGGGTACCCGCACTCTCCCTTAGTGGCCGTGGCCATGGAGCCGCTAGCACATGCAATTAGGGAGGATCCGGCAATACAGGGAGTAGTAGAGAAAGGGACAGAACACAACGTGACATTGTATGCCAATGATGTATTAATGTTCCTGAGAGATACTGGGAGCAGTCTACCGAGGGTACTGGACCTCATGGGGAACTATGCGGGGGTCTCCGGTTTCCGGGTCAATTTCACAAAGTGTAGGGCACTCAACACCTGGCAGGACCAAGCGGATGTCTAGGGGTGGAGTGGGGCTTACGGTTTATAGTCATTGCATCGAATGCCAAAGCATTGAATGCCTTACCATCTAAAAAAGAAAACTAGAAAAAAAAGCATTGAATGCATTTTTACATTTTTTTTTCACCCCCCCTTTTTTAACCTTTAAAAACCCAATACAATTAAAGTAAACCCATTACCTTAAAAAACAGTATTAGATGTTTTTTTAAACACTTTTTTTAGATGGTAAGGCATTCAATACTTTGGTATTCGATGCTATGACTAGATACCCGGTCTTACCCATTAGTGTGGGAAAGGGATCACCGGGAATACCTGGGGTTGAAGATGACCCCGAAAAGTAAGGGGGATCTTCGATGCCAAAATCCCAGGTCTCCTGAGAAGCCTTAGTGGGGGAACCTAAAGAGATGGGACCTGCAGGAGCTCTCCTGGTGAGCAAGAATAATGGCGGTCAAAATGACTCTTCTACCCAGATTTTTATATGTCGTGAGTGTGCTACTGTTGTGGATTCCCCCCCAGGCTTATAGCAGGGCTACAGAAAGAGATATCTCAATTTATCTGGGGAGGCAAGAAACCTCGGGTGGCCAGGGGAATTCTGATTAGGAGCCCAGGAATGGGGGGGTTGTGGTGTCAGAGATGTCCCACTACCTTAAGGCAGCTCAGCAAGCACCAATGTTGCATTGGTCTTCACAGGATACCGAGAGAGGGTGGTGTGAGCTGGAATAACAGGCCACAGGCATTCCACTGGGGTACATAGGGTTTTTAAAAGCTAGAGCAAGAGAAGCGGGGGGGACCTGCTAGCCTCCACAAGAATTACTCTCTGCTATTGGGACAAAGCGCTCCGGACAAGAAAACTTAGACCTGGGGAGGGCCCCCTTACTCCAATGAGCCACAATAATGAGTCCCAGGATTTTGGGCAAACTGGGAGGGGAGTACCACCCTAACTCTAAAAGATTTCTTTCAGGGATTCCTATGCAGTGCGAGGCGTATAAGAATAAATTCTCCCTCCCGGAGGGTAAAAGGTTCCATTATGTGCAAATCAGGCATTCGGCCACATCCAAGGAGTGTAGAGAGGCAGCCAATACAGCCCCGGTGGGCCTGTAACTCACAATGAAGGAGGGGGTCCCAGGGAAAGGTATATCAAGACTGTACCGGCTACTGGATGGGGCAGTACTGGAGGACAAATTGGTGAATATGAGAAGTTGGGAACAGGATATGGGTATACCCATCTCGGAAGTAGAATGGAGGCAAATCTGGGGCAAACTCAAGGGCCAGTGTGCGATGTGGCTGGGAAGGAGAGTTGGCTAGGGTTAGAACAGTGAAGAAAAGGTTAAGACAAGGATGCGTCCTCACACCTTTACGGTTTAATGTATATGTCAACTCTCTTCTCTACCTATTTAGAGTCACCTGGTAATATTGTCGCCCCTGGTGTGGTGCCAGAAGACTGCCAGTGCTCAGAAATACTGATGACGCTATTCTTCTGGCTGATTACAGAGTATCCCAATTACATAAGAGATAGGTGTTTAATAGTCAATTGGTACACTGGATTTCTTTTGACTATTTAGGCATAAGATTCAACAATAGATTAAAGTGGAATTACCATATCTCCAAGTTGGGTTTGAAGATGAGCCAAACGATTGGGGGCATTTTTAGATCAGCAAAAACCCTTAATCATTCCTCTGTCCCCATATGATTACATTCTATCAGGGTAAGGCCGTCCTGAAAGGTAATTTTGGGTGTGAGATATGGGGGATGGAATGGCTGATGGATGTCAAAAGATAGAGAATTGTGTGAGACACCCGAGACATTTCTTCCAGGTTATCGCAGAGGATCCTTTGTTCAGGTGGCCAGGGGAGGGCCATCGCTCTTGGATCCCAACCCTGGGAGCGGACGAGCGAGGGAGGATCACCTGGGTAGGGGGTCCTTGGAGTCTGTGAGAGGAGCGCCCTTGGGCGAGACACAGTAGCCCAAATTTTCGGAGGCATCCATACCCGACATATCAGCAGTCTTTATGTAACATTACCACCAAAATCCAATTCCCCCCCAGTACTTTCCCTTACGGAAAAGATGCAAGAACAAAAGGGGAACAAAGTCCTTGAGGCTTTCATAGGTTGTACCAACTTGACCTCCCTTTCCCACCAATCAGTAGCCTTTACCAGAATCCAATCACCCCTATCGCTCTGGTAAAGCTATTAAGAGCCCAAACCCTGTCACAGTAAGAAACAACCTCTCTTAGAATACCAGTTTTTCTGTTGCCTACCAGAATACTCTCGGTCATTCTTTTCCATATCTATCTAGTTATTATTTCCCAAACTCCCGATCTGCGTTTACAAAATACTACTGTTCCCATAATCCTCCCTGTCTATTTCATAAACACTACCGTAGGCTAACCCCTCCCCTTTCTGACACAAACACCTTCTTACACTATGAAGGACAAAAGACTAATGCAAAAACTGTTTACCTGACATGTCCCAACCCAAGGGTCAGGCAAAGTCAGGCCACTGAGCAGAATCACACACACCTGACAGCCCTTTCTTTTCCACACAGGGATAAAACGTGGAGCACGAGAGCATACGACAAGCAAGGCATCCCGCACGTCCAGGGAGCTAGAACAACACAGCAGTTCAAGAAGTGGAGAAAGATGGCACATACCGAGAGGGTGACAAGGAGAGAAGCGACCTTGCCCTTTCTGATCAAGGCCTGTGAGTCTTCCGCAGAAGGAATCGTAAGACTGCGAACAATAGCCAGCCTGTGTTGCAGCAGATGTCTACGGTACACAAGACCCTCCTCCGCTGATAACCAAGCCAGGGATAGACGCTTGCCTCCGTGGTACCAACCTTGACTCTGAGGAAAAAGAAAGCCAAGCAGTTCATCAGAGCCGGTGAGTTGAGGAGAGAGTCGATAAGAAACCGAACTGTATTGAACGAAAAGTAGCAAACGGCTAATTGAACTTTAAAAGTACATAGAACAGTTGTTGTGAAAGGGGGAAAACCAGAAACAGAAGAATCTGGCACCATGTGGATGCTCATTCAGGAAACTCTGGGCAATTACCCTAGTATTGAAGCTACGGTAACCAGAAGGCCTTGAAAAAGGTGAGAAGAGTGGTCATAGTGGTCACACAAGGGTCTTGTGAAATCCTCTGTACAGTCGAAAGCCTTTGACCAACAGATGATTGTGAAGCCAAGGGGAGCGAATTCTGCATCATAAGGGTTGAATGGAAAAGACAAGATTGGTAAGAGTGAACCCGAATGAGGGATGTCCCCAGTGAACTGTACAAAAAGATATTAAAACTTGTGAAGAACAACATAGTGAACCCGAACGATGGAGGCGAACAGTAGAGAAGGGTCTGAACCCGAACGAGGGTGATCCAGGGGAGAACATTCATCACCTGAAGATTTGTGAATGTCAAAGTGGTCTGAGCCCGAATGAGGGAGATCCAAGGGATGAGCAGCCATCACCTGATGATTATGTGCAAACAGAAAGGAACTTTGAACTTTTGTTTATTATTTTGAACCACAGGACCTCAAGAACAAGGAAACATAACTATCAGAGGTCTGGGTATTATTAAAGAACTTTCTAAGGGATCTGGGCCCAGAAGAGGGGGATCCATAGGTGAAAGACATCAGCCGAGCATCCTTATATCTCTGAAAAGGAACTCTTTGTTCATTATTTGAATACTTATTTGATACAGCAGGCCCATGGCGGCAAGAGACTGTTTGACAGAAAAGAGACTTAACCACTATATGACCAGATTGCTGAACGCAAAACTGTTAGCTCATGCTGGGAAAGGTCAAGTGTGTGCTCTGCTCCAAAGTCCCACCTTGTCCCGTGCTGAAAACGTGGGGAAGGGAGACCTCAAGTAACACATCCTGACTTATCATTTGTAAACACTTCCTTCTTTCTTAAGAACATTATCCCACACTTCTTTTTGTATTTAGCGTAAGGATTGGTGATAGGTTTTTCTTAGTATAGGCCCTTTTATTTGACACAACGCCACTGGGACTGCCTTATTATTATTTGATGGTCGAAGCTTACTCCCATCTTAGATTTAGGTTTAGATTAGGCCTTTTACCAACCTACCTTTACAGTTTAATAAACACCCTTGAGCTGTAATCACTTGTGTCTGTCTTTACTGTTGCCACCATGGGTTCCGTACAATTGTTTCCTTTGAAGACTGCTAATGGTTCCCCCTCTACACCTGTGTATACCTTGCATTTGGAAACAGAGGTCACGTATCATATGGATATGATATATGTGAAAACACTGTTAACTTGGGCTTCAGCATGGGCTGGCGAATATACCCGTCTCACAAAGGATCTGATTGAGAAAATATTAAGGATGAATGAGTACTATAAAAAAGGCTGGCTAGCACACATTAAATCCCTGTTACATAAGGTAGCTTGGCTGACATATTTTGATCACCCTGTAAAATTGAAATCTATAATCAAGCGGGCAGACAGCATCAAGGCCATTAAATATTTGGCCTCCCTGTGGCAAGACAAACTGATAGAAAAAACAGAAGTACGGGCTTATTCACCACTGGTACCTTCTTTTGGGCCTGCAGAATATCTCCAATTGGTGACCGTCCCTCTGCATACAGCACCCCGAATGAAGGCCTGATTTAACATACTTCCAATCAATGTTCCCTCTAAGCTGCGCGCATGTGCGCTTGCCCAACTACTTTCTGGGTGCCGCTCAGAAGATTTTTCGCAGCGCATGCAGGCAATTCTTACCTATGCAAAAAAATTAGTCATGATATTCCGGTGTAGCTCATTTACATGACCCTACTATGCAAGCGCAACCTTAACAACCTATAAACCCTAAAACAAAATGCAGCCACAAGAGGTCAAAACTAATATGAAAAAGTGGCTCCATAAACAGAAAAATCTAACTAAGATATGACTGCACACATTAACAAACTACTGTTCTCTCCCCACCCCCAACTCATATGCTTAAGTCTTCCACGTGCTTTCTCTAACCTCTACCCCAAAACATATTTAGATATTACCAGACAACCTTGACTCTTCTTCTCTTGGCTTTGTGAAAGGTTACCAGACATGTACCTTCATCCACTTATTTTACATTTGCTGTAATTTGAATAACGTTCAAGTACCAGAACCTGTGTTATTCAGGGTGCCTTATAAAAAGTTCCTTGTTGGAAGGCCTTCCAGAAACCATCTTGGCACCCCTGAGATGTGTCCTGTAGGCTGCACCATGACTCATGAAAGGACTCTGGAAATTCAACCCAAATCCTCCTCTAACTGCACTGGCTCCCACTGCAAGCCTGTATCATCTTCAAATCCTGTTGCATCATCTACAAGGCTGTCACCCTAAAGTTCCCAAGCTACCTCAGCATCTCCAGAGGCCTTCAATCCACTGCAATCCACCCAAAGTAAGGAAATGTGACGGTGCCGGAAAGAAAGAACGAGAAGAACAGCCTTCTTTGTCTATGCTCCAAGACTCTTGAACCTCCTCCCGTCAACATCAGACTTACTCCATTGCTGCTACAGTTCAGGAAAGAGCTCAAGACCTTCCTCTTCAAGGAATGGCTCCTCCATAACACATAGGTTCACACACCCTCAACCCGCCACCATACGCAAGACTCTGATTTAACCTCCCCCCACCACCACTGTTTCCTCGCCTGGTTGCTTGTAGATCCCTTTCTGCAAATTTTCCACCACTGCCCTCCGCTGTTAGCTCCCACTCCCCTTTTCTCTGCTTCCCTCACTGTGTTTCCCCCTACGATTGTAAAGCACTCTATTGATTCCCAAAGCCAGGTCTGAGCTCAATAAATACAGTAATAATATTAATCATAACAGCATCACCCAAACTATGTAACCTAATTATCATCTCAAATATCGGATACTGGCTGTAGGTAAATAGGCTACTTGGATGTGTAACCTCACCCCATGATTACTATTGTTAGTACATATGTCACGCAAGCGCTTTGAAGTGGTCCCTTAATGCTTTATAAAACTCAAATATTAATTTACTCTCTAAGGATTTTGAGTAGACCAATATCATGCCCAGAGTCTCCTACTTTAGCATTGCTAACATTACCCTATAAGTGGTGAGCAACATTGCACTATCATTTACTCGACCTGCAAGGGATGATGTGTGTGGGCTATGCCAGGTATTTCTCATCTATAATATTAGGGCAATGGATATTCAAACAGTAGAATGCTTTTCACACAATCTGCATACTCTCTAAGTGTTCAGAATTGCAGTGGGCATCTACCTTAACGCATTATATTGTAACTCAATGCTATACAAAAATGATTTCACTTATCAGTTGTATAAACCTAACCAACAATTTAAGGGTGGAATAAGTTGCAAACAATCTTGTATGCACTGGAAAATAATTGTGTACCTGCAGATTCATTACATTTTCTTAAAATGCATATAATATCATGGTGAGGTACTACATATGTTTTACTTGCAAAGTATTATAAACCCTGGGTATGCAAATATCCCAGTGAGTGCTTCACTGCTGCAATCTCTCATATTTTACAGTGCACTTTGAACTAGTATTGGAGGCAAGCACAGGAGCCTGGGAAGGGTACGGGTGAAAGGGCACAGGAGAACAATCCTTGCGGGTGATGAACAAATCAGTACCTTTCAAAAACCAAGTCAGTTGTTTTGGCAGTACAGTACAGTGTAGAAAATGTGTGTTTGCTGAAGCAAATGAAATTCTAGTAACAGTCTAGAGTACTGCAATTTCTGGATCTTTCTATGATCAGCTGCTGAGGGCATTTCAATACAAACATGTGTTGTGTGTTTACTGACTGAAGCATCCCCCTGCATCTTGTTTAACTAATAACAATGAATTACAGAGGGATCCCTAGTTACAGAAGAAGGCCCTCAAGTGGTTGTACCTCTGAGCATTGATGCTATTAACCCAAAAGCATTACATATGTCTTTACTTCAACAGGGCTCTATAAGAAACCTCAGTAAGTTTCTAGTTGAATTTTGTCTAGGTTGTGATGAGGAAGGGTGGGCAAAATTACAGGCTGTATTATGTTCCCTGTCATTTTACTTCGTATGTCAGGGTTACAAGCAAGGCTCGGATAAGAATGTGTTTCTTACTTAGAGTGAAATGATTTTTCAGGGAGTAAAATAAGTAATGAGCTTTGCCAACATGGATACCTTATGCGTATTAAAAGATGTTCTTTGCCCTTAAAATTCGTCTTGAGATCAGTCTGAAATATTATTAGAGATCCTTCCTATGCCACTGCTCTGCTGGTCACTGATTCGAAAGAATGTCAGTGGAGCTTTGCGGGCAGAAGCCAAGGGTTGGTTCCCATGTGTTTTTAGGGATTAACAATAGATGGTGTATATGGCTCTTAGCTGTAAGGTTGGTTTTGAGTAACTCACAGGACAAGATAATGTGTGTAGTAAGCAGAAGCCAGAGAATGTTCATCATCATATTCTGTGATGCAGTTGTTCTGATGCAATTATCATCCTTACACACAAATTAAGAGAGGCATGTTCTCATGGCCCTTGAATTACTTCATTAAAGTGGCACATGAATTCCTATTGGCATGTTTTCTGACACATTCCTTTTAGTTGCCTTTATTCCATCTGCAAATATTGTATCCGGTCTGATTTTTGATGGCCACATCAGTTATGATTACCAAGATTAGTTTTTATTTTGTAATACACATGAGTGTTTTTCCAGTGGCGTAAAGCACACTTTTTTTCTCTGCATAGGAGTACTTCTGCAAGCTACTGTGGCATATCTTGAGGTTTTGAACTGGTTGATGATTTCTCTTTATAATCACTTAGAGTGTATTTATTCTTTTAGCCTGTGTGTTTGGAAAAAGTGTTGTAAGATGTACCTTTTATGGAGATTTGTAAAGAATTGCAGTAGTATCTAAGGGGCAATTCCTTTCCAAACTCCCGCCGGTGATAGTAGCTCACTAACTACGCATGCTTACAAAGTGGCTTACCTCATCAGTTGCGCACATGGAAAATAAAGTGTGCACCAAAGGCAACCAGTTCCACACTTAGAAATAAATGATTGGAGGGAAAATTGCTTCCAATAGGAGTTGTTCTGCAGTCTTGGTCCATACTGAACGAGGAGAGATTTGATTAAAACTTTAAGTGTGGGAGCCCAGAAACTATCACATTTAGTGCTATTTGGTCCACTATTCACCTGTTAAATCTTTGATTAATTTACTCTAAGAAAGTGGGATAAGGGCTTATCGCCTGGGCACTGATGTCCTTGTTGTCCCCAAAGAGCCTGGCAGAGATTCTCTGGGGGTTTGGGAGTGGCAGTTGCTTTCATTTTAATGTTTTAAGCTATTACTTATCTCTAGATAGATGAAATTACAATGTTGTTCTGTGAAACTGGTGGTGTTGTCAATATTGAACTTCGATTGTATGTTTTCTTTATTATAGTATAGCCATTTATGGCTTTTTATACCGCAATAAACAAACATTTTAAATAACACATTACATACATAATGGAATTCAAAATGAACCTAATAATTACATACATGTTCAATAAAATAACTCCTTTAAGTCAGCTGAAAAATGTTAATGGCATAATTACCGTCATCAAATTCTAGCCATAAGGTAATTAAACCAATGGTATCCAAATCACAGCCCTGGCCAATAAGGTTTTCTTCCTAACAGCTGTCAGGCTCTCGCACTCAAGGATTAAATGTTTAGTGGTTTCACGAGACAACTACAATTGCGATGGTCTCTACATATACCTTTTTGTCCACCCATAACTTCCAACAAGGTAACAATATTAACTTTGATTCTCATGTAATTAATGACATTCCCATTATGCGGATATTCATCTAAACATTTCCAGAGACTGTTAAAACATGAATATTGGGCAATGTATTCATGACCAAGTGATTTCCCAACTAGGTTTATGTAAGATTGTTCCATATCCAACTCATGAATCAATTTCTTAAAATTAACTTTGTATCAAGAAAGTGATGTGCAAGTAGGATCCAAAGCGGAATGGTCCCACCAACAGCAAGCTTCCTTAGCTAGAATACTTAGGCCAGAACCAGCAAATACAGGTGGGCTATCAGCCAGGAGAGCTTGGCTGGCATGTAATTACATGTTTGATGGAGCATTAGCCAGTTTCCAGAACAAATATAGTCCACTTAACTTATATGAACAATTAATGTGATTTGTTCCCAATTCCATAAGTAAATACTCCATTGGTGTAGATTTGGGTAACTTGGTTATTGTTCTAAGTTACAAGCTTTCGAATGTTCCCCTTTTGTGCAGCAACTTGTCACCTCATATTTCAGCTCCGAACAGAATTACTGGCTGTATTTTGGCCTGGGATTAATGAGTTGCCTGCATGTGTTCTAACAAAACTCTAAAGGTGCCTAACTGTTGTCTCACATGTGCATCTATTTTGTTGATATTATTCTCCAGGGGTCAAGTTATTGTCAATGGTTAATCCAAAGTATGCATACTGAGTCACTGTGTCTAGTAGATGCATACCAATTCTCCATACGACCTCACATGTAGATTTGTTACACACACTAAATATCATGGTCTTAGTTTTATTAACATTGATGCTAAGACCGTTAAGGTCTGAGTAAGCACTTAATTTGTTTAGTACACATTGCAGGTCTCTGGGCGTGCTATCCAAGATGATGAGATTGATGGCATAGCCAAGCCATTGGACACGCATGTACCTCAATCTTGGATGAAAAGCGTTACAAGAAAGAAGTTCTTCAGATAGATCTGCTAAGTATAGATTGAATAGCATGCTTTAGCCCAATGTGAGTAGAAATGTCATCAGTGGTTTTGCCCGCAATAAGTGACAATATGACTTTTACACTATTGTTGGTAAAGAGTGAGATCATCTTATTGAGAAGGCCAGTAGGGATCCCCCAATTGTCCCCCAATTGTACAAATTGCAACAGAGCATATCCTGTCAGACCGTATCAAAGGCCACGCTGTAGTCTATAAAGCCTGTGTATATTTTCTGTCCTCTGAGATGCCAAGCAGATTCAAGTAAAGCAACCAGAGTTAGTATGTTTGGTAAAGTACCTGAGCCTTCATAGAACCCGGTCTGGTAAATGAGAAGAAGAAGTTACTTACCCCTGGTATCGTTCCTTCAACTGGATGTTCCTCCCACGTTCCTCCATATCTCCAATATCCAGCTTCAGTTGTTTTGGAAAATAAATTTGCAGAGGGGGCTGTGCATCAATGTGGTCGACTCGATGTCCCTCGATGGCCTCTGTCTCGAGGATGATGTAATTGAAGGTATATATAGAACGCACAGCGCCCATTGGCATCAGTTCTGTTTTTTCCTGTCATTATTACTGTACAACTACCAGCATTAATGTGGTTTAGACACTCTGAAGGAGCGTAAACTGCAATAACATGGAAAATTCTACTGCAGGGTATGCTGGGAGGGGCGATGAGGAATACGTGTGAGAAACATCCAGTTGAAAGAACATTATCAGGGGTAGGTAACTTGTTCGTCGAATGGGTTGTGGCCTCCCACTTATACCTCATCTGTGACAGAATCTCAAAGTAGCATTAGTTTTGGCAGAGGAAGTAAGAATTTTGTCATAAAGTGTTGTGAACCGAATGAAGCACTGCTTTCCCAAATCTTCCATCCTGACTTAAGGGGGAATCAAGCCAGTAATGCTTTGTAAAAGTGTGGATTGTAGACCAAGTGTCTGCATCACAAATGTTTTTTATTGCAACACCTCTTTGCAGAGCATAAGTAGTACCGATGAACATGGTGGAATGGGATTTCAAGTTTTCTGTGGGATCTTTCCTGCCCAGCCTAAAGCATTAAGTAATAGCTAAAAGAATCCATCTGGATAAGGTTTGTTTATTTACAGACTGTCCCAGTCTATGGCCTGTGTATCCTATAGACAGTTGGTCATCTAAACAAAACTTTGACATCCTTGAAATGTAGAAACTCGGAGCCCTTCATGGGACGAGTCTGTGTAGCCTCTCCTCTTACCTGCCAGGATGAGGTGGAGGGTAAAAAGTAGGCAATACCATCTTTTGTCCCAAATAAAAATCTGATATAATCTTAGGTAGGAAGGAAGGTTTGATCTTAAGGACGACCTTGTCCTTATGAAAGACCGTAAACAGTGGTTTAGAAGATAGTGCCTGCAAATCACTCACCCTACAGGCTGATGTTAACGCTACTAACAAGATGGCTTTGAATTTTAGTAGTTTTAGGAGACATGGATGGAGTGGTTGAAATGGTGCACAAAGGAGAAACTTTAAAACAAGATTAAGGTCACAAACCGGAACCCGAAAAGGAGATGGGGGAACACATTAGTGACTCCCTTTAGAAATTGTATCACCAAAAGAATTTTAAAATATGGCATTTCCTCAGACGAGCACTTGAAGATGGAAAGCACCTCTAAATAACCTTTAATGGTTCCAACCTAGAGCCCCAGATTGGCCAAATGCAGCAGAAAAGATAGCACCTTCAGTGTTTTGCATAGAAAAGGGTCCACATTCTTATTCCTACGCCAAGTGCAGAATTTATTCCAACAGTAGCAGTACAAAGATTTAGTTGATGGCCTTCTCCCAGTCCACTATGAACACGTCTCCTAGACCTCTTCTTTGGGGAAATTCCCTGGAGCAGTACAGTTTGCACTTCCTGTTGACCCTGGTCATGAACAGATCCACTTGAGGGGTTCCCCAAAGGGTAAAGATCTCTTGAAGGACTTCCTGAGCTAGTTCCCACTCGTGGGAGACTGTGCTTTGCCTGCTCAGAGCGTCTGCCGCTGTGTTCTCCTCTCCGGAGGAGAGTTCACCCCTAGGTGAACTGCCGATAGAGAGATTCCTTCTTGTATTGCCCAGAACCAGAGCTGCATTGCCTCTATGCACAACGGTGATGACCCTACACCTCCTCTCTTGTTGAGGTAGTACATGGCCACTGTGCTGTCTGTCATTATCAGGACATTCTTTCCCTGTACAGAGGGCAGAAAAACCTTCAGCACAAGTCTCGTTGCTCTCTGATCCAAGAGATTGATGTGTAGTTCAGACTCAGATAGATACCAATGACTGCTGATTGTCAGATTGTTGGCGTGGGCTCCCCACCCTGTGAGTGAGGTGTCCGTCACTACCGTTATCTCCCGCCATGGTTGTCAAAAAAAGTTCTCCCTTCAGGATGTTGTCCTCGCAGGCCCTCAACAGGTGATCCTGTGCGACCCTATTTAGAGCTTGAAGTAGGTCTGACATGTTGCACGAGAATTGAGACCATTTTGTCCTGAGAGCCCATTGAAGGGATCTAATTCTCAGACGAGCCACTGGCACCAGGAAAATGCAGGATGCCACGAGGCCGAGCAACCTCAAGAAGTCGAAGGCCGGGAGACACTGGGCACTCTGAAATTTGGTGACCATCTGCAGAATGTCTTGAGCCCTTACCTCAGGTGGTGAGATCTTGCCCAAGGATGTATCCAGTACAGCCCCAATGAACTGGAGCTTTTGAGATGGTATCATGTGGGACTTCTTGTAATTGAGGGAGAAGCCCAGTCTGTGGAGAGAGTGGCAGGTCACTGAAAGAGATGATCCAGGACTTGTTCCGGAGAACACGCCTTGAACAGCCAATCGTCCAAGTAGGGGTAGATGTGAATCCCCACTCTCCTGAGACTTGATGCCACCACCGCCATCAGTTTGATGAAAACCCTTTGGGCAGAGGTCAACCCGAATGGCAGAACTCGAAATTTATAATGAGAACCGCCAACGGCGAACCTCAGGTACTTTTTGTGTTAGAGATGGATTGGCACATGAAAATAAGCATACTGAAGGTCCTATGACAGCATCGAATCCTGGAGCTGGAGGGCCTGAAGGATCTGAGAAAGTGTGACCATCTTGAACTTGTCCTTCCTGAGGAACTTGTTCAAGTATCGCAAGTCCAAGATGGGTCTCAGTGCTACGTCCTTCTTGGGGATCAGGAAATATGGAGAATACCATCCTTTGTTCCTCTGCACTACAGGTACTGGCTCTATAGCACCTTTCTCTAGCAGGCTCAAAATGTCCTGCACAAGGAACAGATCTGGAGCCTTTAACAAATGGCTTCCCGGTGGATGGTTTCTGAGGTCTCTGAATGAAAGGGAGGCAGTAACCTTGGGCTATGGTTTCTAATGTTCAAGCATCTTAAGTAATACCCTGCCATTCTTTCAGATGCTGCGACAGTCTGCCTCCCACCGGGATGACATGAGTCCTGATCTCAGAGAGGTTTTGAGTCGGCTGAAGGAGTGGCTGATGGTAAAGTTGCTGCTGCTTGGGCGGGCTTTGCACCTCTCCCTTGTCCACCACGAGGGAATCTTCTTTGTCCTCTTGACCAGCCATTCCTCTCGCTCTTCCAACTGAGGAGTAGTAGCAAAAGGATTACCCTTCCAAGACGGTCTATTGGGGGTGAAAGGGCTGAGGCTGCCTAATAGCGGCACCTAGAGACTTGGCCGCCACCTTCGAGGTCTCCAGCTTCTCAAGGCATTCGTCAGCCTTCCTACCAAAAAGATGAGACCCATCCCCCATCAAAAGGCATATTAAGTAGTCTAGACTGCACGTCTGGTGCCAATCAAGACTTTCTTAACCACCCAAACCTGCATATCACGGTGCTTGCCGCCATGGCTCTGCTGATACTGTCAGCAGAATCCAAACCCAACTGTAGAGACTCTCACATGGCCTCTTTTGCCATCCTTTCCAATAATCAAGAAACAGTCTCTTTCTTCCCCTTCAGGAATATGTTCAGCCGCCATGGATGCACAATCCCATAGGGTGTAGATGAATTTTGCAAGTGCACATGTAGAGTTGGCTGGTTTGAGAGCCATGCTCCCGGCAGAAAAGACTTTCCTTGAGCAGGCATCTATGCACTTGTCATCTCGATCTGGTGGAATGGTCAGATAGGCAACTTGCTTGGAGGTAGAGGTTGCTGCTTGCACCACCAGGCATTCTGGGGTAGGATGTTTAGAGAAGTAACTGGGGTCACTACTTGACAGCCTATACTTTGTTGGCACATTTTTATTGACTGCCATACTTGATTCCAGTGCGTCCCAGTTTGAACACACTCTCTTTTATAGTGCAATATGAAAAGGTAGGATTGGATCCCTTTGAGGTCCTTTGTCCAGGATATCCATGATATCATCCTGTTCGAAGGGGGAGCAGGCCTGCTCCATCCCATAAAATCAGTAATCCTGGTCATTAATTGTCTATAAGATGCATCTGCGTGATCATCTGGTTCCGACTTTCCAAAATCCAACTCTGGTGAGGTGTCCAACCCACTGGCTGTTTTAATATTTTCATGCAGGACCTGCAACCTAGATTCCTCCGATATAAAGGTATCAGGGACATTAGGAGTGCCATTTTGCAATCCAAAAGGTGGATCATTATCATCTGTAGGCTCATTAGGCCTCATTGCATGCATGCCAGTCCGGAAAGAGCGGTGCCTGTAGCAACGTACCGACACCGTTTTCTGGACCGGCACATTCAGAGTTGCCAATGCAGAAACACTGTTACCGCAAAGTGACACCCACAGTGCCACTGCATCCGGCAGTGCCGTCACCGTAAACTGCGGAATAAGTTGCCGGACGTGCCTGAATTACCAGCACAGTGCTAGTACAGGCACATTTTCGAGTACTGCCTACACGGAAACACCGCCATAAAAATGGCATTGGCACTGTAATACTGGCACCGCAGACCAGGCGTTAACCAGTGCCAGTGCAGCAAAAGGCCCGAGGTGTCCAAAATCAGCCCAGCTGCACACGATTGACCACTGGGAATGCACAAAAGGACCACACCCACACCAACCCCCCCCCCTTCCAACACAACCATGCTGGAAAACAGGCCCCATGTATCCAAAATCAGCCTAGCTGCACACCATTGACCACTGGGAATATACTAAAGGACCACACCCACACCAACCCCCTCCCAACACAACCATGCTGGCAGTCGCTATAGCAGCAATTGGGCTGGGGAACCTGCAAGGAGGGATTGAGGATGAAGCAGCAGAGAGGCAGAGGAGGTGGCAGAGGCACATGAGGTGAATGGGGAACCAGTTGGCCATGCAGAACATCAATGGCAAGCAGGTAGCAACCTGCTTTAATGCTCACCTGGCTCCCACGGAGGCGCTGGTCTGGTCTGGGTTGCTGTGGCCTCTTCAAGCGTGATGCGCAGAATTCGGACCACCGATTGAACAGGATCCCCAAATCTTGCTTGTCTGGCCCGTAGGAATATCCTTCTGCAGATGAGAAAGGGGATTAACTGTCTGCTGAATAGTGTGCTTGCTCCCCCCTTTCACCCTTCGTTCTTCTCTGACTTCCTCCAAAACCCCCGGTTTAAGCTCACCTTATGGTTTGGAAGGAATGACTCTCCATCCTGCTTCTGGTGCAGGGGCGCGCGTTCGTCCAGTTACTTCACTGGTTTTCAGAATGGCGCTGGCACATCCACTTGACTTTTCTGAGCAATACGCCGTAAGTATGAAGATGCAAAATTTCAAGTGTGAGCCTCCTTTTATGTTGTTTTTTTCTGTCCTTTATTTCAGGTGCAGAACAAAGGCGATGCGTTGAGGGGTTAAATTGCCGGTGGTAAATCAGGTGAGTTAGTGATGAGGGTGACCCCTCTAAATGTCTTTATAATTCCCCAGTAATGTCTTTTGTCCTTTCCCCATAGGGGCCGGGGTGCAGTACCTGCCAAAGATGTGGCGCCGACCCGAGATGTGGAATGATTCACCAAGAAAAGCCGGTAAGTAATATGGCTGAAAATTCGGCTTTCCTCTTGTGTTCCCTTGCTCACCTTTTGTCTCTTCTTCTCTCCCCTAGGTGCAGAGATGTGGCGACCGGTGCTGAGAGCCGCGATGGAGCCGGGCGGCGTCTCGGGAACAGGTGAGTGAAGCGCGGCGCTGCAGCGAGCAACGCAGTTCTTTTAAATGGAAGTCTTCCTTCAGGAATGCTGGCGTGAAGATTCCAGATGCAGGTAAGAAGGTTGAATAGGTTCTTGGTTTTCACCTTTCTCTTCTCTTATTCCCTTACAGGTGTTCCAGGTTCGAGGCGGGCGTGGCTGGAGTCCAGGTGCAGGAGCAGACACAGTGAGCGTTCAGCTGCTGGGATGCAGAACAACGCGAAGCACGTGTGGCTGTCCGGGCGTGGCTTAAATAGCTTTGGAAGAAGTTCCAGGTGAGTATTCTTCCACAGCCCCATCCAAGTAACAAAATTGTTCGTTCAGAAAAATAGTCCCTCCTAAGCCTCATTTGGCTTGGTTCTTCATGCAGCATGGTCTGCATCAGGTGAGTGTGCAGCATGGTCTGCTTCAGGTAAGTGCACCAAACACTTCCCCTTATGAGCCAGGACTGATGTCCAACATGAGCCTGGCACCAACGGCGCCAGGACAGAGTCCAAAGAGCCCCTATAAAGGGCCGCTGGGCTTTTACCCGGGGGCGTGAAGCCTGCTCGTGGAGGTGCTGGGCCTGGCCTGGTGCTCCGGGGGTAGGCATCATGACAGCACTCCCCACCAAGGCCCCTCCCAAGGTCGTTTCCCCAGGAGGTTTCAGTTTGTTCGGGAAATTCCGATGGAACCTTTTTACTAGCCGAGGTGCATGTACGTGGTCGCTGGGTTCCCAAGATCTTTCCTGAGGCCTGTACCCCTTCCAATCAATTAGATAGAAAAGTTTTGATTTTGAGATCTTAGAGTCCAAATTGTTCTTCACCTCGAATTCAGGCTCCCCATCTATCTGGATTGGTTCTGGTGGCTTTATTAATCTGGTTCCTGGTTGCACTGTTTTCAAAAGCGACACATGAAAAACAGGGTGAATCCGCATGTTAGCTGGTAGATCTAACTTGACTGCCACTGGGTTAATTATAGCTTTGATCGAGTAAGGGCCTAAATACCTTGGATTAAAAGTCTGAGGTCCCTTGAGCGATAAGTGTTTGGTAGCCAACCATACTTGATCCCCTATTTGGTATGGAGGCGCCTCCTTTCGATGCAAATCTGCATTCTTTTTGTATTTCCCTTTCGCATGTTGTAAGTGTGCAGTAGCATCCTTGAAGGCTTGAGTAATCGTAGAATGCAAATAGTCCACTGCGGGCATTTCGAGGCTCAAAGGTGAGTCCTAGTCTGAAGTACGAGGGTGATGTCCATATAGGGTATAAAAGGGGCTCTGACCAGTTCCAGAGTGTATCGAGTTATTGTATGCATATTCAGCCACCCATAAAATATCCTTCCAATTACCCTCCGATTGGTGCAACATACATCGTAGATATTGTTCAAGGGTCTGGTTCGTTCTCTCCGTCCGACCATCGGTCTGTGGGTGGTGGCTAGTTGAGAGTCTTACGTCGATTTGTGCCAGTTGACAACACTTTTTCCAAAAATGAGAAATAAACTGGCTTCCCAGATCGGAGATTAGTATGGACGGGAATCCATGCAGACGGATGATATTTTCGAGGAATTCCTTGGCAAGAACAAAAGCTGAAGGTAATCCTTTCAACGGAATAAAATGGGCCATCTTGGAAAATAAATCCACCACAACCAGAATAGTATTGTATCCATTACAAGAGGGCAGGTCCGTGATAAAATCTAGTGACAAGGTGTGCCAAGGTGCTGGTGGAATGTCTAAGGGTTGAAGAAGACCGGCGGGTTTTGTTTTTTGACCTTTGTTTTGGGCGCAAACTCCACAGGACATCACAAAAGATTTAATATCATTTCGCCAGGACGGCCACCAGAATTGTCGTTTAATTTTTTCCTCTGTTTTGGCAATGCCAGGGTGTCCTTCCATCAGAGTATTGTGATGACGGGAAATAACCAGTTCTTGCAATTCCTTTTCTGGCAAAAATAAACGTCCTTGAAAGTATGGTAAGCCATCGTTGATTGAAAAGGCAGACCCCCTTTTGATCCAATCCTGCAATGTTGAAGAGTCCAGGAATAGTTTTACCCGTGCTTGAATGTCTTCAAGGGTTTGTAAAGTGGTTATCCCCAAGATTCTTTGTTCGGGAATTATCGGCACAGGTTCTGAGTTTGTGTCTATTTCTCCCATTCCAATTCGAGATAGCGCGTCCGCTTTGCCATTCTTACAGCCGGGACGGTAGGTGATTACAAAATCGAACTCAGCAAAGAATAAAGCCCATCGGAGCTGTCGTGAAGACTGAGCCTTGGCAGTTTTTAAATATTGTAAATTTCGGTGATCAGTGATCACGGTGATGGTATGCCTGGCGCCAAGAAGATAATGCCGCCAAGGCTTAAAGGCGGACTTAATGGCTAATAATTCCTTATCGGTGATTGCATAATTTATCTCCGGCGGCGAGAAATTTCTGGAGCAAAATGCTACGGGGTGCAGTTGGTTGGTTTCGGGGTCTCTCTGAGACAGGACAGCTCCCGTGGCTAAGCTGGATGCGTCGGTTTCGACTATATATGGGAGATCAGGACGTGGGTGTTTCAAAATAGGTGCAGACGTAAATTTAGCTTTTAATTCCTGAAAGGCCTGTTCAGCTTCCTCGGTCCATTCAAAATGTTTATTCTTCCGCAAGAGTGCAGTGATGGGTTGCACCACCTGTGAAAATTCCGGGATAAATCTGCGATAAAAATTGGCAAAACCAAGCATGCTTTGGACACCTTTCACCGAACTAGGTGATGGCCATTTGAGGATGGCATCCAGTTTCCGTGAGTCTATTCGGACCCCTTTAGGTGTCAGGATGAATCCAAGAAGCTCAACCTCGGTGGTATGGAAAACACATTTTTCGAGCTTTGCAAACAGTTTGTGCTGGCGCAATTTCTCAAGGACGGCCCTGACATGTTTTCTGTGATCAGATTCCAAAGAGGAGTAAACCAGAATGTCATCGATATACACAACAACACAGACATCGATGAGTTCCCGAAGGACATCGTTCATGAAGAATTGGAAGGCAGCAGGCATGTTGCACAACCCGAAAGGCATCACCTGGTATTCGAATAGTCCATATTTTGTACGGAAGGCCGTTTTCCATTCGTCGTCTTCTTTTACTCGTACCAGATGATAAGCCCCCCGGAGATCTAACTTGGTGTATATGCAAGCGTCCTTCACCTGGTCAAGGAGTTCAGGGATCAAAGGCAGAGGGTAACGATTTTTAACAGTTATCTGGTTCAATGCACGGTAATCAATACAAGTTCTAAGGTCGCCTTCTTTTTTTGGCACGAAGAACAAAGCCGAGGATGCCGGAGACTTTGACGGGCGAATGAAACCATTGGCTAGGTATTGATCTAAATATTGTCTCAAATGCAGATTCTCCGGCTCAGTAAGGGCATAAATCCTGCTACAAGGGGGTTGTGCACCGGGCACCAGATCGATTTTGGCAATCGTACGATCTGTGAGGAGGTAACGTGTTGGCCTGTTCCTTTTGGAAAACGTCCTGAAAGTCTTGGTATTCCGGAGGTAGTTGCATGGAGACAGAGGTTACTGATGCTAGACTGATCTTCAGTTTATCTGGGTAGCAGGTTCGTGCACACTCCGGAAAGGTTATTCTCTTCGCTCGCCAATCAATTCGAGGATTATGTGTCTCTAACCAAGGGATACTGAGAATAACCTGAAACTGTGGAGCCTTGATCACATCAAACACAACTGCCTCCCGATGGCCATCAGGACCTACAAGTGTCACCTCAGCTGTGGAATGTGTTACCGGTCCCGAGGCAATTTCGGTTCCATCAACTGTGGTGATGACATCTTTGCTGGTTTTAGGACGCAGGGGAAGGTTAATCCTGGAGACCAATTCACGATCCACGTAGTTTCCTATAGCCCCACTATCGATGTATGCCTTTATTGCATGCAACCGCTTAGGCTGTTCCGGATCTACGAGGACCATTGGCACAGTGAATTGCGAGGTCTGAGAGTTGGTTTTCAAGTTCGGCAAGCGGACCCCTACGTCTGTCGGGCGGGGTCGTTTCCCGATACAGAGGTTTCATGGATTTTATCAGCGGCTCCTACCACCTTCCTGGGCGGCCTTGCCAGGCAATCTCATAGAAAGTGTCCATAGGATCCACAATAAAGACATAAGTGCATCTGCCGTCTTCTTTCATGTTCCTTTTGCGTTAAAGGTCCTTTAACTCCTCCGATTTGCATTGGCTCAGAGGCTTCAGCCCCCTTGAGGTTAGCGTGGACCTTGACTAACACCCGGGTCTCAAACTTAGACCGATCTGCTTTTCTGTTTTGCAGTCTGTGATCCAATTGGACCACTAAGTCTATATATTCTGAGCATTCTTGGGGCGGATTTACAACTTGGGCCAGGACATCTTTAAGTTCTCCGCATAGACCTCGATAAAATAATGTGATTCTTTTATCCTCTGGCCACCCAGTTTCCACAATTAGTCTATTAAAGGTTGCAATGTAGGAAAGGAGGTCTTGATTGCCCTGTCGCAGAGATAGAATTTCGTCATCTACAGCCTGCCCCTGGGAGTGACGAGCAAATAACCTTTCCATGCTTGCTTGAAATCCTTGAAAATCACGAAGAATCGGGTCATCTTGAGTTACCAGTGGAACTGACCAATCGGCAGCACTGCCGCTGAGATATGACAATACAAAGGCTACCTTGGTCTGGTCATTAGGGAAGGCCCCAGGTCTGCACAGGAAATGCAAACGACACTGATTCATGAATACGGCGAATCGTTTGGGGTCCCCAGCAAAGCGTTCGGGTGGGGCCAGCGGCATGTTTCCAGGTAGATTAATCTGCACCGGGTTACTGGAAAGCACAGGAGCGGGGTTCCCTCCAGAACCGGGTAAAGGAGTTTGTCCAGCTTGACCTTGAAAAATCTGTCTAGCCAGGTCATCAGCTCTTTCCTTTGTTACAATAACTTCCCTCCTGAGAGCATTAGTCTCTTGACGAGCGGCGTGTACTTCGGCCCGTAATTCCCCCAGTAGTTGGGCCAACTGGTCAGTCTCGGAAGTTTCCATAGCACCTGGGTGGGAATTTGTAGGAAGGCTTCGCGTTCTGTAACGCTCACCTGGCTCCCACGGAGGCCGTGGTCTGGTCTGGGTTGCTGTGGCCTCTTCAAACGTGATGCGCAGAATTCGGACCACCGATTGAACAGGATCCCCAAATCTTGCTTGTCTGGCCCTTAGGAATATCCTTCTGCAGATGAGAAAGGGGATTAACTGTCTGCTGAATAGTGTGCTTGCTCCCCCCTTTCCCCCTTCGTTCTTCTCTGACTTCCTCCAAAACCCCCGGTTTAAGCTCACCTTATGGTTTGGAAGGATGAACTCTCCATCCTGCTTCTGGTGCAGGGGCGCGCGTTCGTCCAGTTACTTCACTGGTTTTCAGAATGGCGCTGGCACATCCACTTGACTTTTCTGAGCGATACGCAGTAAGTATGAAGATGCAAAAGTTCAAGTGTGAGCCTCCTTTTATGTTGTTTTTTTCTGTCCTTTATTTCAGGTGCAGAACAAAGGCGATGCGTTGAGGGGTTAAATTGCCGGTGGTAAATCAGGTGAGTTAGTGATGAGGGCGACCCCTCTAAATGCCTTTATAATTCCCCAGTAATGTCTTTTGTCCTTTCCCCATAGGGGCCGGGGTGCGGTACCTGCTAAAGATGCGGCGCCAACCCGAGATGTGGAATGATTCACCAAGAAAAGCCGGTAAGTAATATGGCTGAAAATTCGGCTTTCCTCTTGTGTTCCCTTGCTCACCTTTTGTCTCTTCTTCTCTCCCCTAGGTGCAGAGATGTGGCGACCGGTGCTGAGAGCCGCGATGGAGCCGGGCGGCGTCTCGGGAACAGGCGAGTGAAGCGTGGCGCTGCAGCGAGCAACACGGTGCTTTTAAATGGAAGTCTTCCTTCAGGAATGCTGGCGTGAAGATTCCGGATGCAGGTAAGAAGGTTGAATAAGTTCTTGGTTTTCACCTTTCTCTTCTCTTATTCCCTTACAGGTGTTCCAGGTTCGAGGCGGGCGTGGCTGGAGTCCAGGTGCAGGAGCAGACATGGTGAGCGTTCAGCTGCTGGGATGCAGAACAACGCGAAGCATGTGTGGCTGTCCGGGCGTGGCTTAAATAGCTTTGGAAGAAGTTCCAGGTGAGTATTCTTCCACAGCCCCACCCATGTAACAAAATAGTTCCTTCAGAACAATAGTCCCTCCTAAGCCTCATTTGGCTTGGTTCTTCATGCAGCATGGCCTGCATCAGGTGAGTGTGCAGCATGGTCTGCTTCTGGTAAGTGCACCAAAAACTTCCCCTTATGAGCCTGGCGCCTATGGCGCCAAGACTGATGTCCAACATGAGCCTGGCGCCAACGGCGCCAGGACAGAGTCCAAAGAGCCCCTATAAAGGGCCGCTGGGCTTTTACCCGGGGGCGTGATGCCTGCTCCCGGGGGTGCTGAGCCTGGCCTGGTGCTCGGGGGGTAGGCATCATGACACCTGCAGGCAGACACCAATACCCAGCATCAGGGCCACACCCTGGAACCTGACCCCAAGCAAAATCCACACCCTGTACCGACTTGACAGGGAGACCATTACATCAATGGTCACCCTGATTCATTACAATATCAGCAGCCTGATAAATATATGGACTGAACCCCGCCCCCCACTTGATGAAGGTAGTGTCAGTACTGCACTTCCTGGCAACCGGCAGATACCAACACACCGTGGTTGAGCTGCATGGGCTTTCTCAACCCTGTTTCTCAAGGGTCCTGTTCCGTGTCCTGGATGCACTGCTGCGCCATGTGGCAGACCACATCGCCCTACCCCGAATCCCTGCCCTGGTGAATGCCATCAAAGTGGCCTTCCATGCCCTGGCAGGCATGCCCAATTGCATTGGTGCATTAGATTGCGCCCATGTGGAGCTAGTGGCCAAACATGCCATTGAGGCACTTTATCGAAACTGGAAACAATTCCACTCCCTCAATGTGCAGATGGTCTGTGATGCTGAACACCTCACCACCCATTGTTGCGCCCGGTTTCTGGGATCCTACATGACTCAAGGTAATGAGGAACTCCACGCTGCAAGGGTACATGGCACGGCACAGCAGAGAGCGCACCTGGCTGTTGGGTGAATAGAATCACCAATGCATGTCCTCTGTGTAGTGGGGGGGTAAATAGGCACTCACCAGAGTGCACCTGGCTGTTGGGTGAGTAGAATGACCAATGCATGATCTCTGTGTAGGGGGTAAATATACACTCACTAGAGTGCACTTGGCTGTTGGGTGAGTAGAATGACCAATGCATGTCCTCTGTGTAGTGGGGGGGAGTAAATAGGCACTCACCAGAGTGCACCTGGCTGTTGGGTGAGTAGAGTGACCAATGCATGATCTCTGTGTGGTGGGTGAGGGATAAATAGGCGCTCACAAGAGTGCACCTGGCTTTTGGTTGCGTAGAATGACCAATGCATGACCTCTGTGTAGTGGGGGGTAGATGCAGAGTCAGCAGAGCATGTGCCAAATGCGACCTAACACACACAAATTGCATCCCTGATTTCAAAGGCATGGAACGCATGTACCAAATGGGCATACAGATCACACCCAATCCCAATAATTTTTAAGTCATAGAGGCAATTCAAAAGTACCAGATGTACCAGAATGTATCACAATATTCACAAAAATCCTGGCAATAAGACTGTGCATATCCCCCACCGCCTGCATCACAGTCAAGTCAACTGAATGAAATCCTACACACCACCAGCATTGAACCCCACAGCATGTAGCCAGTACACATGCTTGTCACAGGAGCATATACCCATATGCGTGTGACATGTATGTGAACCTGAATGTGGCACACAGGAATGAATGGCAGTGATGGATGAGCCATGTACGACATATCAACGGACACAGTATTGGCTGAAGCAATGGGCATAGAAGGAGGGCATGGAGCCATAGGCCAACAAGGCAAGGTGTGTGAGAATCAGTGACGGAATAGTGACTCCAAACCACCAAGTCAACAACCCTGCATGGGGACCAAGGCAATTGTCGCCATGCCAATTGACAACCCGCCATCCCCTATACACCTGTGCAGCTAGCACCAATTGCACATTACAGTGCATATACCGACCGCAAACAGAACACAATTCTGACAATTAATGACAATCACACCCATGCTGCATCATGTGTGTTGAACTATAAACGTATAATTGCACACATGAACCCATATCCCAAATCGATGCACATCAGTGTGCCATCATGCAACAAATTGTACCTTTGATCACAGACATGCAGATTTCCATATGAGCACTCAGAAAATTTAGAATGGCATGATGAAGCAAGCAATACACATAACATGAACGAACAATGCAGTGGAATTGAGCAGCAATATGTGAGAGACGTCAAAGGGAACACGCACATGGGCCACATCGGGAGACCATGGCTGATGACACCCGTCAGACGGCCACAGGACATGCACAAAGAGGCCTACAACCGTGCACATATCCGTACGCAGGGCACTATGGCAGAGACATTTGGACTGCTCAAGGCAAGGTTCCGCTGCCTCAGCAGATCCAGCGGTGGCTACATGTATTACCCCATAAAGGTGGGCGAGATCGTTCTGGCCTGTGCAATGTTGTACAATATGTGTATTAGATGCAACATTGCACTGCCTCGGACATGGACCCTGCTGAGGAGGAGGATGGTGATGACGACGATGACGGGATACCATTGCGACCCTGCTGGGAGGCCATGGATGGACAACATGCATGTGATGCACTAATACACAACTTCTTCTGAACACTAGCCACAACCACATGGTGCACAAGTGGTGGCACGTACTTTTGAGCACATTAAATTAAACACTTTATACTCACAGAAAAAAGGAATGTCCAGTCATGATTTGTATGCAGAACCAAATTTATTGTACATGAAGTATTGTAACAGCAGGTGGCCCGTTAACACTCTCCCCAAATTTCCCTCCCCCTCCCCAACTATCACTCCCAACTATCTCTCCCCCCCCCAACTTTCTCTTCCTCCTCCCCCTCCCCAACTATCACTCCCAACTTTCCCTTCCCTCCCTCTCTCCCCCTATACAACTATTCACATGTGGTGTAAGTGTTCAATGACCATGTGTGATCCTTGGCATGTCCATGGTTACGCCCTACTTGTGCCCATGGTTGGCACCATGTGTGGACTTGTGTGCCATACCAGACAGGCGGATGGATCGCCTCCTAGGGCTGCCTGGTTGGGTGCTCGCAGGCGTGGAGCTGGTGGAGGCCAAGAGTGTGTGGTCACAGGTGCTTTTGCCCATGCCTCCCTGGGGGGCTAGAGCCATTGTCTCAGCTATTGTGGACTGGACATTGTTACCCTCATTCACCCTCCTGGCCAAATGTACATTGGCCGCAGTTGACCGGCCAAGTGCACAGGTACAGTGACGTCCAATGGCCTGGTTCCTTTCCCTCATGAGGCGGGACTCCTCCAGGTGCTGCTGTACCAGGGTGTCCTGATGCTCGTCCATGCGCCTGAGACACGCATTTGTTTCACTGACAGAGGGGTAGGCCTAGCGATGTGGGCTTGATAGGCCCATGGGGCTGAATGGCTCCCCTAAAACCGGGGTGTGATTGGTGTCATCCCGTGTGTCGAGTCCATCGTCTCCAGCTGCATCCCCATCACTGGTGTCAGTGCCATGGTAGTGGGCTGCTGGGGTATGGGTGGTGCCCATCCCCATGCCATTCCCCTTCAGTGTGCTTGTGCCACAGCGGCTACTGCCAGGTGGTCCGTGGTAGCTGGGGTGTTCTCCACAGGGGCTGTCTGATGCACAGTGGCAGTTGTGATGTACACAGTGCTGGATGAACTGTCATGGGAAGTTGACGGGTGTTGTGACATCTGCCTTGCACGTTGGGTGCTCCTCGATCTATCTGATTGGCCGCCGTCCGTGTCAGATGATGTGCCTGTGGATCAATGAAAGGCATGATGTCAGTGACCAGCCTGGCTAACAATTGGCAAGTTACATGCAACATCGTGATCGTGCAGCATTACATTGTGGGGGCATGCAGTGATGCATGGTATGCCAAACTCCTGCATGTGTTGTGTGGCCACAGCTGCAGCCACTGTGCAAGCGGCACATGCAACACAGCTGTGCTGGGATAGATGCCATGTATACCCGCATTTGTCTGTTGGTAGTGGCATGCTGGTCTGCCCATTTGCAGGTCGTTGGTATGTGATGAGGGGGGTGTTGAGGGAGTTGTTCGGGGCGTGCGTGCCTGGAGTCGATGTGTGTCCCGGTTGCATGCCCAGTATGTGTGTGGGGTTATTGTAGTAGGGCTGGCAGGGTCATGTAAGGGACATGAACTCCCCATTGGATGGGTGTGTGCCCACGTGTGCGTGCAGGTGAAGGCTACCAGTGTTGTACTGTGGTGGCAGGGACAGCACAGCAGGCACACATGCATTAGTTGTTGCCAGGGTGCCCAGTCTCTGCATCAGGTATTATGTTTTTTCACTTGGCAGTACAGGCTGAGGTGTTCATCAAGTTCTCAGGTGCAAGATATTGTGGGGGGGTGCTGGGTGCATGGTGAAGGCCGTACCCATGGTGTCCAGGCAGGTGTGTATGGGTGTCCCTGCAGGGGGTGGGTGTGATGCAGTGTGCAGGTGACACTGGGCCTCATTGTGTGGTTGGCCATATTCCACTGGTGCATCCGGCAGGGTGTCCCTGTGCCGCTCAATCCGCCGCCTGACTCACTGGTGCAGCAGGGTCATTGCAAGTCCCAGCAAAGTGGGTGTTCAGGTAGCGTATTTGGGCAGTCATTATTCGCGTGGAGACCCATGGGACTCCATGGTGATGGTGACTTTAAAGCAGCACCTTTACTAGCAGTGCTGGTGCTTCCATGGCAACTCAGCCTGCCAGGGCCGCAGCACCTGCCAGTGACAGGCCTGTTGGGCGCTGCTGCCCTGGCAGCCAGTGTAATGGGGTATCATCATGTGTGTGCCGGTCCAGTGACATGTGTGCAGTGACCTTACAGGCATCCTTGTTTTCGGGACCACCACACTCAGGATGTGGGCCACTGTGTGGTGTCTTGTCATGTGGTTGGGTACGAGGCATGCATGGGAGACAGGGCATGTGACGTGTTTTGAGCCACATTGAATAGGTGGGGGAGCAATGCTAGTGCTGGGTCGGGTCTGGGTGATGTGGGCAGTGCTATGGCCATTTCAGTGCAGTGGTGGTATGGGGGGCAGGGTGGGCAGGTGTGCGGTTTACATTGGGGCACTTTGTGTACTCACCGGCCTCAACAGGTGTCCCGGCTCCCACCTCCGCTGCACCAACTCCCTCGATCCCTTCCATATGCAGCACACTGCTGCACTTCTCCTCCCAGGGCAGCAGCTTGATGGGGGAGGATGGTCTGCCACCTGTACCCATGCAGGGCCTATGGTGTGCAGCATGGAGGTTGCGCACTGTCAGGTGCAAGTCGTCCCAGCACGTGTGACAGTCCTTGACACTGCATGGTGTCACCCCCACAGCAGTCGCCTTCCGGTCATCTCCCTCCCAGATTCCCTTCCTCCGGAGCAGCATGGTGTAGTGCTGGTCGGCAGAAAATAGCTCCCCGGCATGTTCCACAATGATGTCAACAAGCATGTTCAGTTCAGCCTCATCAAAGCATGGCTTGCGCTGGTGGGTTTGCGGGAACCTCGCAGTCATGTTCCTTGACTGATTCAAGCGCTCGGAAGGGGTGGATGGCTTTCAGAACAAGCAGGTTGCAGCGGATTGTGATTTTTGCAGTGGCCGCCGACCTCTTTCCGGTTCCAGCGATCCCGTTATTCCCAGTTCCGGTGTTTCCGGTTCCATTTCCATGGTGCTGCTATGTCTGGCATGTACGCAGCAGAGGTGGATGCACCGGCCACCTTGGTGGCAGCGCACCCGTGTCCACTGGTGTTACCGTGATGGCGCTGCCGCCGGTTCCACATATATGGGAAGTGCGCGATTGACAAACAAGGTGTAATACGACCTTGTTTCTGGCAAAGCGCGTTGGCAGAACCGGTGGGACCGCCATCACAGTAAAACTGGAGTTTTCCACCAGACTCGTAATGAGGCCCATTATCTTCATACATGGATGTGAGTGATTTAAAGAAAAACTTTCTAAGCAATGGTGTGAAGGATTTTTGAATTACTGGTAAAGGCTTTGATGGCCTCGAGAAAGATACCAATGGAGCCATAATTAAAATTGTTTTTTGCGTCAATGGGACTCATTACGATATGGGCGGTAGCCGTGCCTTTAAAACCGACACGGCTGCCGCCAGTATAATTTTTTTTCCGGTGCCCACGAATGGCCAATTACCGGGTCATTACGCCCTTGCTGGACCCGGTAATTGCCCACTCGTGGGCGCCAGAAAAAATGCTCCGCATTCCCATTGAGCCCAGTAGGGCTCAATGGGAATGGGGAGGTCGGATGTACCAGCACCATTCGTGAATGGTGCCCGTGCATCCGACATGCTCTGATCGGGGTGCCGGTACGCCGTCAGGTCAGACCTGGCGGCCGGGATGGCACCCACGAGCAGATGTTGTAGTTTGCTGGTCCCGTTACAACAGTACCGGTAGCTTACCAGTAACCGGACTGGCGAACTTATAATGAGGCCCAATGTCTTTGATGAAGACGTCTTGGGTGTCGATGGCATCTACATGTGCCAATGGCGTTGATGACTTTGACGTCGACTTGTCCATGGACTTTGTCCTTGACGGACTTTGATGGCTCGAAGGATTCTTTGATGACTTTTCATCACGTGGAGGCCCTGGTCGCTCTTGATGAGAATCTGGCCTTCCTGCCGTGCTCGAGGGTGCCCAGGAGTTGGCTTGAGCCCTTTCTTAATGGCTTCAGAAGGCACGTTAGGAGCATGGCCTACTTGCATCGAGGGTTTCTGGCTCTCGAAAATGTTTAGCATTTCCTGCATAAATAATTCTGATTCAGCCAGAGTAGAGACCTTAGTGGGGCAAGATATAGTCCTCTCGGGGGAGGAGTCAGACGAGGAAGCCGATGTAGGGGATTTATGATGCCTTTTCTTTGATTTTCCCGACGACGACGAGGAGTGGTGGGACCTGGACCTTTTAGTCTCTTCTGTCGAAGGCGAGACCTCTCTCGCTTCGTCAGGAGAATGTTTTTTCTTTGGGGTAATCGGGGGAATTTTTGGGGATTCTACCTGCCCCCAATTTCCCTTTATGCTCCTTCAGAGCTTTTCTGGTCATCGACTGACACTTTCTGAAAGGTCGAGGTCTTATGCTCCACACTGAGACACCACAAGCACACCCGGTGTGGGTCCATCAGCAACATTTTTGCGTCGCAGTGTTGCCATTTTTTAAACCAAGTCTTCGGGTTGTCTGAGCCTAACACAAAGACATTGTTGACAATTTTGAGAAATATATGAAGCGCGCCGTAGTTCACGAAGTAAAAGCTTAGTCTGAAAAACGGAACTGAATCCAACAGGCGCTGCGCATTCATATATACCTTCAATGACATTATCCTCGAGACCGCATCGACGCATAGTGCCCTCTGCTGAATTCTTTTTCCGAAGCAGCAAAAGCTGGATATTGGCAATATCAAAGAGGTCTACGTGGAATATGTCGGAGGACACAATTCATTAGAATTATATTTTTTCAGTGTTCCATCTGTTTAACTCCATAAGTAATACTCTGGCATACATTTTTACAGGTGCAACCAACATTGCAAGAATCATATAATTTTTTGCATCCTTGTAAGGTCACCTTTTATGAATAGAGACAATAATGCTATCTTTCTAGGTGGGAGGAATCAGGTCAGTCAAGATAGCACTAAATAAAATAAATAAGTGTGAGCCCACCAGACAGGATTAAGCTTGATAAGGGCATTACAAAATCAATCCGGGCCGGGGCCCAAGAGATTTTTAAAGACATAGGGCCTCATCAGGATTTGGGCAGCAGCCCTTAAACGCGGCGGTAATTACATTAGCGCTGCATTTAAGGGTTGGCCGAATCACAAGTTGACCGGAATGTTTGGAGTCTTGCTGGAGGTCAAAATCTCCACATTCCACCTGTTTTTGTCATTATTAGAGCAGCTCTAATAGCACCCAAAAACCCCATTGGGTCCAATAGACTTAGTGGGGAATGGGAATTTACCACTGCACCGCTACTCGGAATCGGCACTAATGGTGCCGGACCGAGTAGCAGTAACGCTATTTGCGTTGCCAATAATGGGCATAATATGATTTTCCCAGTCTCCTTGGACAAGCTCTCCGGAAGTGGACCTGGAGAGATGGCCTAACTAATCTCCAAAAAAGCTTTGCATTGTTGTTTCTAAGAGCCGTGGTCAGTTTTTGCTATTGTTGGACTTTTAGTGCTTTGCGATAATGCCTCCATTTTGTGTTCTTTTTTCTATCTCCAACTGGACAGCCTAATTCCTGTCTGCACTAAATCCTAGATGTTATCCTACGTAAATCAGGTCTCAATCGCCTTCTAGCCTCTTGTAGGTTTATATCAAATTGATGCTTATATTCCATAAGGCAAGTGTCCCAGTGTAAGGGATAGGAAGTGTGCTTGTGAGAGGTAAGTGACCGTTTGGTGTGTTCTATGGCATCAGCATATGATGACAAGGTGTGTTTTACCTTAGTCAATCTACAAGTGCCATTGTTATCAAATGTTATCCAAGATTGAGTGAGTAAGGATAGAGGTATTAGCAAATTAGTTATCCTAAGTCTCTACTGCATAGTGCTCAAATGCTCTCCAGCTTTCATGGCCTAGGAGCATCATCTCAATTTCAGCCAATTTTCTATTAGCCCTTTGAAGATTAGTGGGATTACACCGAATTCTATTTTTACCCATATTGAAGTAGATCAGTCTGATTGTGTCATAAGGTAACTGAGGAGACGGAATATCAATCATAGCCAATAATGGATAGTGGTCGCTCTCATTTTTCTGTACCACAATCATGTCCAAATCTCTTAAAGAAAGTGATTCCATCCCAAAAATATGATCAGTTGTGAAGGTACTATTGCCAAATATTCTGGTATATTTTCCAGGGGAGTCGGATTCGCAATGACCATTCAGAATGGAGAGGACTAATTCCCCCAAAAAGATGTACCCATGCAAGACCCTGTGTGCCGTGGGACGTTGGTAAAAGATAGGCCTAAGCAATGCCTTCATGTGAGAGAAGGTGCGTTGGAATATTTGCATTGAAATCTCTAATGGCTAATATTGATGACTGTCTAAGTAGGATTCAATTAAGTTATAGACTATATGAGTCAGCATAGAATTTGTTTCCTTTACAGGTGGATGATATATGTTAATAATCAATAGAGAATATTGAGATTTATCACTCATTTCCCAAGAAGCAATGCCTGCCAAAACTAGATGGGAAAAGAATATTCGAGTTTGTCAGATTAAAAGAGTTATTGGTGCTAATGAGGGGGCCGCTATTACAGCATCCAGAGAGGCTTTAGTGGCTACTTTCTAGGTGGCCCTCAAGAACAATTTCATCTAGGGGCCATGTGTCTTGTGATACAATGATACTGTATAAATGTGTGTGATTCAAAAGCGCTTTGTCTTCAAACAAGTGAGAACAATCTTGGGTAGTCCAGGAAATCAATCTAATACCTTGATCAGGGTCATCTTGAATAGTTGTAGTTACTAGGTGGAAACCCTGATAATCATCGCCAGTCGTCCTCCCTGTCAATTTCCTGTGCCTCTGCATGATCGACAAGTTGAATCATTTTCTGGACGCACATGTTAGATACTACCCTAATATTGTTGCTGGAGTTGTGTGTTGTATGGTGGTTATTCTGCAATAGTGTGTCGGAATGAATAGGGAAGTTCTTGCAACCCACTACATCTTGCAGGGTCTTAAATATTTCTAGTGAGATTTCATATTCTAATCTATAGAAATCAGATTAAGATTTCATTATAAAGTCTAAAGTAGAATAGCGATTAACTATAAGAACTATAAGAGTAGTATACTGTGTGAGCTCTAGTATCTCAACAACGTCATTGTCTCTAGAGGTGATGACACATAATGGAAGTATATGTTAACAAAGGTTAAAAAAAGTAAAGCGATTTAGAATATATGAATTACTGTGACACAAACTCTGAATTGAGATGGATCTTTTAATATTATGGGTTGTGTTTGTCATGTAAGAGCAATGACAGCCATAAGTAGAAGAGCATACTTTAATTATATTAATCTCTGTTTGGTCATGTTACTAGGTCCAGTCGAGAAATATGAGTAATATTCAGCATTTTGTAATCTGTGGCCATGATCTTCCTGTTAGACTTGTCATAATATATTAACTGATTTGCAGCCACTCCTACAGTTTCAGACATGGCACTCGAATTAGAAGGTACAATGCTGTTGAGTTCAGAAAGGTTTTCCAGTTGCTGGAGCTAAAGTCGCAAATTAAAATAAATTGAGCTTAAATTTAGGGATGGCTTGAGGCTTGATCTGTCAGTCCATTCCATTCTTTCCTTTGCTTTGATTTTTATTATTCATTCCTTTTTCTTATTTTCCCCTTTCATCCACAATATCAAAGTTTCCACAATATCAAAATATCAAATCATCATTGGTAATTAAGATCACTGATGAAGTACAATTAATCCCCACCTGTTTGTTAATAGGGCAGATTTGTTTTTCAAGTTAGTTCATTGCTTGTTGTTGTTATTAATATTTTTTGACTTCTTACTTCTTTTACGTGGCAGGGTTATGCGTCTAGTACCACCTTATAATTGCCTAAAACCGATTTGGTATTAGTTTTAGAGTGTCCCTAGTATTGTATTTGTCAAGTACATTAGCGGAGGTACACGTATCTAATTCTCTGTGATGTCTTTATGGACTATAGAGTTGTTATTCAGATTGTTAATGGACTGCAATACGGCACAAGCTATATTTGTTTCGGGCCTTGGCAGAGCAGTTTGCTCCATGATTGTATTCAGGAGTAAAGAATGTTCAGCAGAAGCTTCATGGAGGCTCTCACATAAGCCGACGAGTGATGTCAACGGATAATCACATGCCTGAAATTGAGTTCTTGAGATGGTCATGATATTGTCCACTTGTGATGTCGAACTTTCATTTTGAGTGGAAATGTCATCATTTAAGGTAGCGTTTAAGGCTACTAATTGCAGAGCACAATGTAAGCTGACATTAGGCAGATCAATATTATGTGAGTGGTGTAAATCAAATTCATTAGTCATTAAAACCTTACCTCTAGTTGATAACGTATAACCCTTGTTATCTGCCTTGTTCCACAGATTGCTAATAATGATCTCAAAGATAGATTGACCTGCTTCTATGTTGCAAGTGTCAAATTCATTAGTGATGAGTAAAACGCTATTTAGTTCCCCATCAAGTGTACATTTGGCTTCTGGCATATCCTACGTTCGAAGGCCGCTTCACTATTGAATACGGTTGCTGTCTTGCAAAGTGGCTTTGGGAGTGGTATAAGTATCAATGATATCATGTGTCCGTAAGTAAGTGCAGTTGAAATGCTAGCAGTCACTTTGCTGTCTAAGCAGGCCAAAGGGGTTGTCAATCCTTCCCCCAAATCACCATTAGAAAATGCCAAAGGGTAAGCAACAGGAACAAAGAACTTAGTGATTTTTGGGGTCAGTTGGTCCGCAATGGCTGTACTGGATGTTGATTTCAAGGATCTGAGACATTGCAGTTCCACCATCATTGTTAGTACTTAAACAAGTGGGTAGATATGATGCACTATTTAGCAGGTCCTTGGAGAATTCCAATGAGGGGCACATATCCACTTTTGCCTCCACCCTTGTCATGATGCCCGCTCCCGGGGAGCTGGTTCAAGCACGGCGTCCCCGAAAGCGGACATCCAGTCCCCAAGGAAGGACCCAGCAACCCCATATAGGGGCCCTTTGGACAGTGTCCTGGCGCCTATGGCGCCAGGCTCATAAAAGACATCAGTCCTGGCGCCATAGGCGCCAGGCTCATTATGGGAGTGCTTGGGTGCACTTACCTGATGCAGACCATGCTGCAGGATCCTGGCCTCCTTGAGGCCTGAAAGGAACTACTTTACCTGTGGGACTAATTTACCATCCGGGCGTGGTCGGGGAAGGATACATACCTGATTGGAGGAAGGATACATACCTGGAACTTCTTCCAAGGCTATTTAAACCCCATCCGAACAGCCACACGTGCTTCGCGTTGTTCTGCATCTAGCAGCTGGACGCTCACCGTGTCTGCTCATGCATCCTGACTTCTGCCACGCCTGCCAGCATCCTGGATCACCTGCAAAGGAAGAGAAGAAGAGAACAGAAGAAGGAAAAGTCCTTACCTGCTAAATCCGCATCCCGGAGACATCTCGCCGACAATCCTGAAAAGGAAGACTTTAATTTAAAAGCTCATCGCGTCGATCGCTGCAGCGCCGCATTCCACTCACCTTTACAGGGCGCCTCCATGTTCAGCAGCGATCATCCGGATTCGCAGTCACGCCCCAGCGCCTAGGGAGAAAAGACCAGAACAAAAGGTGAGAGAGAGAAGGGGAATAAGGAAAGCTAAATCTCCATGTTAAGACTTACCTGTTGATTCATTCCCTCTTCATTTCGGGTCCGCGCCGCATCCTGGCATTTCCGGACCCCGGCCCCTAAGGGGAAAAAGAGACATCAGCGTTAATGAGCGAATGAAAAGACATTAACAAAAAACGCTCATTAAAGACTTACCTGATTTCTACAAGGATTTCACCTCTCATCTCGGGTCGGTGCCTGTTCCCCGGCATTCCGTACCCCGGCCCCTATGGGGAAAAAGACACTAGCATTAGTACATTAATGCATGGACACAAGGGAAACCTCTTATCAAAAAACTTACCTGGAAGCCAAGCAAGTTTGGTTCTCACCAATCCGAAAATCCAGTGAAGTAACCGGATACCAACGCGCCCCTGCATCAGAAGCAGGATGGAGAGCTCGTCCTTCCAGACCCTAAGGTGAGACGCTACGAGAAATCACAGAAGGGTTTCAAGGAGGGTGAGAGGGGAAAGTGGGAGGCCGATTGCATTACCCCGCAGACAGTTAATCCCCTATTTTCGCCTACAGAAGGATACTTCTGCGAGCCAGACAAGCCAGATTTGGGGGCCCGGTCCAGTCCGTCTTCCGAACCCTGCACATCACCTTAGAAGAGGTCACAGCAGCGCGAGCCAGGCCAGCGTCTCTGTGGGAGTCAGGGGAGCATAACAGAACGCAAAGCCTTCCTACAAATTCCCACCCAGGTGCTATGGAAAGTTCTGAGACTGATCAGTTGGCCCAATTACTGGGGGAATTACGGGCCGAAGTACATGCCGCTCGTCAAGAGACTAATGCCCTCAGGAGGGAATTAATAATATCAAAGGAAAGAACTGATGACCTGGCCAGACAGCTTTTGCAAGGTCAAGCTGGGCAAACTCCTCTACCCGGTTCCGGAGGGAACCCCGCTCCTGTGGTTTCCAGTAACCCTGTGCAGATTAATCTACCTGGAAACATGCCGCTGGCCCCACCCGAACGTTTTGCTGGGGACCCCAAACGATTCGCCGTATTCATGAATCAGTGTCGTTTGCACTTCCTATGCAGACCTGGGGCCTTCCCTAATGATCAGACCAAGGTAGCCTTTGTATTGTCATATCTCAGCGGCTGCGCTGCCGATTGGTCAGTTCCACTGGTTACTCAAGATGACCCGATTCTCTGTGATTTTCAAAGGTTTCAAGCAAGCATGGAAAGGTTATTTGCTCGACACTATCAGGGGCAGGCTCTGGATGACGAACTTCTATCCCTGCGACAGGGCAGTCAAGACCTCCTATCCTATATTGCAACCTTTAATAGACTAATTGTGGAAACGGGATGGCCAGAGGATAAAAGAGTCACGTTGTTTTATCGAGGCCTTCGCGGAGAACTTAAAGATGTCTCGGCCCAAGTTGTAAATCCGCCCCAAGAATGCACAGAGTATATAGACTTAGTGGTCCAATTGGATCACAGACTTCAAAACAGAAAAGCAGATCGGTCCAGGTTTGAGACCCGGGTGTTGGTCAAGACCCATGCTAATCCCAAGGGAGTTGATGTCTCTGAGCCTATGCAAATTGGAGGGGTTAAAGGACCCTTAACTCAAAAGGAGCGTGAAAGGAGGCGGCAGTTAAAATTATGTCTTTATTGTGGGAATTCTGGACACTTTCTACGAGATTGCCCGGCTAAACTGCCCCGAAAGGCGGTAGGAGCCGCTGATAAAAACCATGAAGACTCTGTTTCGGGAAACGACTCTGCCCGACAAGTGTAGGGGTCCGCTTGCCGAGCTTGAAAACTAACTATCAGACCTCGCATTTCATTGTGCCAATGGTTCTCGGAGATCCAGAACAGCCTAAGCGGTTGCATGCAATAAAGGCATACATCGATAGTGGGGCTATTGGAAACTATGTGGATCGTGAATTGGTCTCAAGGATTAACCTCCCTCTCCGTCCTAAAACCAGCAAAGATGTCATCACCACAGTCGATGGAACTGAAATTGCCTCTGGACCGGTAACACATTCCACTACTGAGGTGACTCTTATTGGTCCTGACGGCCATCGGGAGGGTGTTGTGTTTGATGTAATCAAGGCTCCACAGTTTCAGGTTATTCTTGGAATCCCTTGGTTAGAGACACATAATCCTCAAATTGATTGGAGAGCTAAGAGAATAACCTTGCCGGATTGTACACAAACCTGCTACCCAAAAAACCTGAAGATTAATCTAGCATCTGTAACCTCTGCCTCCATGCAACTACCTCCGGAATACCAAGACTTTCAGGACGTCTTCCACAAGGAACAGGCCAACACGTTACCTCCTCACAGATCGTACGATTGCCAAATCGATCTGGTGCCCGGTGAACAACCTCCTTGTAGCAGGATTCATGCCCTTACCGAACCTGAGAATCTGCATTTGAGACAATATTTGGATCAATACCTAGCTAATGGTTTTATTCGCCCGTCAAAGTCCCCGGCATCCTCGGCTTTGTTCTTCGTGCCCAAAAAAGAAGGCGACCTTAGACCTTGTATCGATTACCGCGCATTGAACCAGATAACGGTTAAAAACCGTTATCCTCTGCCTCTGATCCCTGAACTCCTTGACCAGGTGAAGGAAGCTTGCATATACACCAAGTTAGATCTCCAGGGGGCTTATCATCTGGTACGAGTTAAAGAAGGCGACAAATGGAAAACTGCCTTCCGTACTAAATACGGATTATTCAAGTACCAGGTGATGCATTTCGGATTGTGTAACGCGCCGGCTCCCTTCCAATACTTCATGAATGATGTCCTTCGGAACTCATCGATGTTTGTGTTGTCGTATATATCGATGACATTCTGGTGTACTCCTCTTCGGAATCTGATCACAGAAAACACGTCAGGGCAGTACTTGAAAAACTGCGCCAACACAAACTATTTGCTAAATTGGAGAAATGTGTTTTCCATACCACAGAAGTCGAGTTTCTAGGTTTCATCCTTGTCACGGCTCGCTCCCTTCGCTCCCGTTCCCACCACTTGGGGGCATGTTTTGGGGTTTCTTCCCTACTGGACATTTCCTCCGAACCTTATGCTACAGTGTCCTGATGAATTGGGAGCGCTAAAACCTTATTTCCCAAATTACTTCCCTTCCGGATCCATCCCAGGTTTTTGGCAGCCAGCATGCTACTGCTACTATAATCAAATGACTATGCTTCCCAGAATGCCTGGCTCACTGCCTCACCTCCTCCCTTGCAGGACAAGGCTGGGTGGAGGATAGGCAACACCTGTGGCTGCAGGTGCAGCAGGCGACACGCCTGAGGGGTGTGCTCGTTAAGCAGCTTTAAAAGCCTCAGTCTGCTTCAGTCCAGCGCTGGTCATTGTTGCAGCGTTCCTGTCGTGACTGGTCCCTTGTTCCTGGTTCCTAGTTTTTGTGCCCAGTTCTAGTTAGTGTTTCTTGTTCCTTGTCCTGGAATTCGTATTTGTATGCCTAATTGATTTCTGCCTTTTGGAAATCCCTTTCTCCCTTTCTCTGTCTGCAGGCAGCCTTTCTCTGAGCTTTCCTTTTGTTGTAGCCCAATTGCCTGTGTTCACAGTTTCCTAGAAATTGCCCTTTGCTACTGAAAGACTTGTTGCATTAATCTTTCCTTTACAGGTTTAGTTTCCTGCCTTTTCACCTTGGATGGGTGGGAAAGTTTCCCTTTTGAAATCGTTTTCATTGCTCCTGATCCTTGCCTTCTATTGGGATCCATGCCATGTTTTCCTTTACACTTTTACATTTTATTTCCTATTTTATTATTAGGTGTGGGAAGCTGTTGTAACTAGCTCCTGTGTGATTATCTTTTGTTTTCCACACTGTATTATTCCTTCTTGCCTCTTGACTTGGGTTTAGGTATTTAGTCATCCTCACTCTTTGCCTTTACTGCCTTCTGGGTTCTTGTTTGATTTACAGGGTTGTGGGTTAGTACTGACTTTTGAGTGGTCTTTCCGGTCCTCGTGAATACGGACATCCAAGTGGTCTTTCCGGTCTTCGTGAGTACTGGCATTCATGTGGTCATTCCGGTCCTTGTGAGTACTGTTTCCAAATTCCTTATCCAGTACCGTCTAGAGTGTCAGCTTACAGATTCTGTCCCTGCTTGCCCTCTACGTGGGCTTAGCGCTGTCAGTATCTGTAATAGCATAGTGGGTAAGGAGTTTGCCGACTTTCCTTTCAGTCATAAGGAGGTTCTAAGTGCTTACCCTACATTCCTTTTCTTATAGTGGTATACACGAGTCTTGGGTATTGAATGCACGTTGTTATATTCAAGGTTGTTTACTGTGTATTTTGTGCACATTTCCCCTGCCATATCCATCGCCTTCTTCCTTTCCTGACAGAATGACCAGCCATTGTTCCCGTTTGAACATGGCCAGATTACGAAGGAAAGGCAGCAAGGCCTCTAACAAGTCTATACAGAAGGCTTCCCTTACAATTACCCGTGAAAATCGAATCTCTGCTCCTGACTTAAATGAACTCCTTGACACGAATGGGTATTTACGTGCAAAGTATTTTTCCCATTGGGTGGCCCATCGTACATTGCCTGATCTTAGCTCTTTCTTTAATTCTGATCCAGAGTCTATGTCCGCACAAGCCTTAGCAGTGGAAAACAACACACTGCAAGAATTTATACACACAAGTACCTCTGTTATTGAACCCCATGACTCCGGTTGTGCTTTACCTCAGATTGAACAGTTTCATGATTCAAGCATGAAGAATGGAGGGGTTCCTTGCATATCTTCTGTTTTCTGCCCTCAGTCTACAGCTTACTCCTCTGCACAGATTCTTACTGTGGTCACTAATGCCAAGGGGTCTGATGCCAATAGTCTGCTTAAAAGAAACACAGACCACGTCGGTAAGAGAGAGTATAGATCACAAGACCTGCAAGCAGTTGATGACAATATACAATCAATGCACTTCCAGATGGCTAGGGCTGGATCCAGCCCTGATGCCACCATGCCTTCCCCTGTGCCTACTGATAGGGATGTACAGTTAATGCGGGACATGCTAAAAGCAGAATTTGAGGAGTTAAAACAAGAATACATTTCCTTAAAAGAGGAGAATAAGATGTTACAGTCTTTTCTAAATACACCTCCAACTTTATCCGTTGATGAAGTGAATACTGTTCAGTCCCTGAGTGCGGAGACATTTGTAAATCATGATACTTGTCAATATGTAAGATCTATTGGGAGTGAAGGTCTTTTTTCAAGCACAGCGCTTATTCAGGGCACAGGTTCTGACAACTGCCCTACCGTTTGTCAGGAATTGCTGTTAGTTTTAGATTCACAAGCCACTCCTTTACCTGAAGCTTCCTGTGTAGCAGTTTGTCATAACTCTGAGCTTGAACACATACATGCTTCTGATTTCCAAACACAATCCACAATGGTGGCATACACAGAATCAGTCACAACTGTAGGCTTAGGTTCTGCCCTTGATCTAGCTGCTGAGACTGAAGTAGACATTCAAGCTGATGTGGAAAACGATGCTGCCTTTGTGTTCGATCTTCCTTCTGCCAATTTCGGTCACTACGAGCAGTCAAAGACAGTGCAGAATTCATGTTTTGATGGACTCATTCCACAGATTACTGAACCAAAAACCCGGCAGGAGATCCCTGAACTGTTGATTGTTAATCAGCCACTTTCAGAAGCTAAGACAGAGGAATGGTCAATTGACGAAATCCTGATTAACAGAGACTTTACTATGGTGATTCCTCTGGTTGATTTTGACTTCTCCAAAGGAAGAGACTCTGTGTCATCCACTAAGGAGAGGGACGGCAGGGGTACAGCTCAGACTTTGGTTACTGGCGCCAAGGGGTGAACTGCCTTAAAGGGGCTTTCTATTTCTGAACCACAAGTGTGTCTGCCGACTTCTGGGACTTCAGACTGTCCTCCTACTACCATTGACTCTTCAATAATCCTGTCCACAGCTCTGCAGTCTTCGTTGGCACACGTATCTTCGATCAATAAAGGAGTGCTATGTCTGCCAGTCACCCAAGAGCCTTCACCATGTACGCAGTCAGAGCCAAAGACCTTGACAAGTTTGTCTTCAGCTAACAAGACGGCTCCAGCTTGCATGCCCTCAGCCTCGGAATTTCCTCTGGCATGTTTGTCTTCGGTTACAGTGACTCATCCAGCAGATTATCATTCAGCCATGGAGCCTCCGGTAGTACATTCTAGGTGCATGTCTTCGGTCCCAGAGCCTACTGCTAGTTTGGCTTCAGTTCATGAGAGACCTGTGTCCTGCTCAGCCTCGCTGCCAATATCGGAGGTGTACCTGTCTACACTGTCAGATCCTGCTGCATATTCCTCTGCTCCAGACATTCCTCCTGAATCCCAACCATTTACTGATGAACGTTCATCTTGCCCTTCTTATACTTCAAGGGGATCACCAGAATGTCTGCCTTGTACACAAAACAATTCTCCCAACTACTTGACTGTAGCATCAGCGCCTCCCGAATATGCAACATCTGAGCCTGAGACTTCTGCCAGCTCTCTCTTCAGAAACATCAAGCCGGCTCACGACTCGGGAGGGCCTTACATGCGAGGCCGCTGGACTTGCCTGGAGTATTATGAGAGAGAAACGGATGCCATCCACCACGGCCCAGTCACCGAACGAGTAGCCGACCAGGATAGCGGGCTGGACGGTCCGCGCTTGGAGTCCGGTTTGGATCAACCGCTTGACAACCCTTTTTTTGCCGGATCCCACATGAGTCTGAGGGAAGGGACGGGCACGGCCCTCCAGCTGCAGCGCCAGTTGGGTGCTAGGAGCCAAAGGAGGGGAATGTCTGCTGCAGTTCAAGATGTGCCTGTTTTTGCTCCCGCTGCTAGTATGCCTGATGTTCCGAGTACTGTGTCTAACACTCCTATCAGTATGCCAAACGTTCCTGCGGTTGTATCCCACGTGCAACAAGGTGGCTACTTGACTGGCCACATGACTGTCAATGGGAGTGCCAGCCTCGTACAACCCATTGGATCTCCAGACCTCCAAGGCAAGGAACTTATGCAGGCGAATCTTTGTCACTTTCAACCACAAACCTTTACCCAGATGGATGACAGAGTATCCGAACCTCTACCTCAGCCGCCACCTTCCTCTTCCGAACATAAACATTTCCTGAAACCTGCTGTTTCCTCACCTCCTGTGTGTCCACTCTCGGCAGTGAGGCTAACAGAACTTCTACCGTTGTCTAAGGCATGTAGCACCAGCCTGCCTCTCTCCTCAAGGATGTATGCATATGCTCTTCCAGTGACTATGCTTCCTGGACCTTCCAACTCTGCTTCGGGGCCTGCAAGTCCTTCATTCCTTTCTTCGACCCATGAGTCTCTTCCTCACCGAAAACCCACCTATGGCTCTTATAGACCGCGGCCTGCTTCTATTCATTCCAGTCCTTCTGCTTCTGCCCGTGGGTCATCGTTTCCGTCAGTGCCACTTCTGAAGACAAAGCGCTCCTGTCATGGAAAGAGGATGTTTTGTGCGAGTAACGGCCGCCTGGAGTCGGCCGTGGAAGGGGGTATAGTGTCACGGCTCGCTCCCTTCGCTCCCGTTCCCACCACTTGGGGGCATGTTTTGGGGTTTCTTCCCTACTGGACATTTCCTCCGAACCTTATGCTACAGTGTCCTGATGAATTGGGAGCGCTAAAACCTTATTTCCCAAATTACTTCACTTCCGGATCCATCCCAGGTTTTTGGCAGCCAGCATGCTACTGCTACTATAATCAAATGACTATGCTTCCCAGAATGCCTGGCTCACTGCCTCACCTCCTCCCTTGCAGGACAAGGCTGGGTGGAGGATAGGCAACACCTGTGGCTGCAGGTGCAGCAGGCGACACGCCTGAGGGGTGTGCTCGTTAAGCAGCTTTAAAAGCCTCAGTCTGCTTCAGTCCAGCGCTGGTCATTGTTGCAGCGTTCCTGTCGTGACTGGTCCCTTGTTCCTGGTTCCTAGTTTTTGTGCCCAGTTCTAGTTAGTGTTTCTTGTTCCTTGTCCTGGAATTCGTATTTGTATGCCTAATTGATTTCTGCCTTTTGGAAATCCCTTTCTCCCTTTCTCTGTCTGCAGGCAGCCTTTCTCTGAGCTTTCCTTTTGTTGTAGCCCAATTGCCTGTGTTCACAGTTTCCTAGAAATTGCCCTTTGCTACTGAAAGACTTGTTGCATTAATCTTTCCTTTACAGGTTTAGTTTCCTGCCTTTTCACCTTGGATGGGTGGGAAAGTTTCCCTTTTGAAATCGTTTTCATTGCTCCTGATCCTTGCCTTCTATTGGGATCCATGCCATGTTTTCCTTTACACTTTTACATTTATTTCCTATTTTATTATTAGGTGTGGGAAGCTGTTGTAACTAGCTCCTGTGTGATTATCTTTTGTTTTCCACACTGTATTATTCCTTCTTGCCTCTTGACTTGGGTTTAGGTATTTAGTCATCCTCACTCTTTGCCTTTACTGCCTTCTGGGTTCTTGTTTGATTTACAGGGTTGTGGGTTAGTACTGACTTTTGAGTGGTCTTTCCGGTCCTCGTGAATACGGACATCCAAGTGGTCTTTCCGGTCTTCGTGAGTACTGGCATTCATGTGGTCATTCCGGTCCTTGTGAGTACTGTTTCCAAATTCCTTATCCAGTACCGTCTAGAGTGTCAGCTTACAGATTCTGTCCCTGCTTGCCCTCTACGTGGGCTTAGCGCTGTCAGTATCTGTAATAGCATAGTGGGTAAGGAGTTTGCCGACTTTCCTTTCAGTCATAAGGAGGTTCTAAGTGCTTACCCTACATTCCTTTTCTTATAGTGGTATACACGAGTCTTGGGTATTGAATGCACGTTGTTATATTCAATGTTGTTTACTGTGTATTTTGTGCACATTTCCCCTGCCATATCCATCGCCTTCTTCCTTTCCTGACAATCCTGACACCCAAAGGAGTCCGAATGGACTCAAGAAAAGTGGATGCCATCCTCAAATGGCCATCACCTAGCTCTGTAAAAGGGGTTCAAAGCATGCTCGGCTTTGCCAATTTCTATTGCAGGTTTATCCCGGAATTTTCACGCGTGGTACAACCCATTACTGCACTCTTGAGGAAAAATAAACGTTTTGAATGGTCTGAAGAAGCCGAGCGGGCCTTTCAGGATTTAAAAGCTAAGTTTACCTCTGCACCTATATTGAAACACCCCCGTCCAGATCTCCCTTATGTCGTTGAGACTGACGCATCCAGCCTAGCAATGGGAGCTGTCCTGTCCCAAAGAGATCCCGAAACCAACCAACTGCATCCCGTAGCATTTTGGTCCAGAAAATTCTCGGCAACCGAGGTTAATTTTGCAATCACGGACAAAGAACTGTTAGCCATTAAGTCCGCTTTTAAAGCCTGGCGGCATTATCTGCTTGGCGCTCCACATACCATCACAGTGATCACTGATCACCGGAATTTACAGTATTTGAAAACCGCCAAGGCTCAGTCATCGCGGCAGCTCCGATGGGCTTTGTTTTTCGCTGAATTTGATTTCGTGATTACCTATCGACCTGGCTGCAAGAATGGCAAAGCAGACGCCTTATCCCGAATTGGAATGGGAGAATCTGATACAAACTCAGAACCAGTGCCAATAATTGCCGAACAGAGGATTCTAGGCATGACTTTGTTACAGACGCTTGATGATATTCAAGCCAGAGTGAAACAACTCCTGGACCCTACAACCTTACAGGAATGGATACAAAAGGGATCAGACTTTACCATAGATAATGGTTTACCTTATTTCCAAGGACGCTTATTCCTGCCACATAAGGAATTACACGAACTAAGTATTTCCGGTTACCATGATACATTAATAGAGGGACACCCCGGTATTGCCAAGACAGAGGAAAAGGTGAAACGACAATTTTGGTGGCCCTCTTGGCGAAAAGATGTTAAATCTTTTGTGATGTCCTGTGGTGTTTGCGCCCAAAATAAAAGTCAAAAGAAAAGACCAGCCGGTCTCCTTCAACCTCTAGACATACCACCAGCACCCTGGCACACCCTATGAATGGATTTTATTACGGACCTGCCTCCTTGCTCGGGGTACAATACTATTCTGGTAATTGTGGATTTGTTTTCCAAAATGGCCCACTTTATTCCTTTGAAAGGTTTACCTTCAGCTTCTGTCCTAGCCAAAGAATTCCTCGAAGATATTGTTCGGCTACATGGATTGCCATCTATACTAATCTCTGACCGGGGAAGCCAATTCATTTCCCACTTCTGGCGCAAATGTTGTCAAATGGCGCAGATCGACGTAAGATTATCGACCAGTCACCACCCTCAGACCGATGGTCAGACCGAGAGGACAAATCAGACTCTTGAACAGTACTTACGGTGTATGTTACAGCAATCTGAAAGCAACTGGAAAGACATTCTTTGGATAGCCGAATACGCATATAATAATTCGGTACACTCTGGAACTGGCCACAGTCCTTTTTATACTTTGTTTGGGCATCACCCTCGAACCTCAAACCTTGACTCACCTCAGAACCTTGGAATGCCTGCAGTAGAACATCTGCATTCTACAATTACCCAAGCCTTCAAAGAGACAACTACGCAATTACAACAAGCCAAGAGAAAATACAAGGAGAATGCTGATCTACATCGGAGTGAAGCACCTCCGTATCAGATTGGGGATCAAGTGTGGTTAGCTACCAGACATTTACCACTCAAAGGGCCTCGAACTTTTAGCCCAAAATATCTGGGACCTTATTCTATTACGGCAATAATTAACCCAGTGGCTGTTAAACTTGATTTACCAGCTAATATGCAAATTCACCCTGTTTTTCATGTGTCACTTCTGAAACCAGTGGTACCCGGAACCCGACTACTCAAACCTCCAGAACCTATTCTAATAGATGGGGAGCCCGAATTCGAAGTGAAGAACATTTTAGACTCAAAAATGGTTAGGTCAAAACTGTTCTACCTAATTGATTGAAAGGGGTACGGACCTCAGGAGAGGTCGTGGGAACCCAGCGACCATGTGCATGCACCTCGATTAGTCAAGAAATTCCACCGACTCTTCCCAGACAAACCAAAACTCCCGGAGGGAACAACCTTGGGAGGGGCCTTGGGGGGGAGTGCTGTCATGATGCCCGCTCCCGGGGAGCCGGTTCAAGCCCTGTGTCCCCGAAAGCGGACATCCAGTCCCCAAGGAAGGACCCAGCAACCACATATAGGGGCCCTTTGGACAGTGCCCTGGCGCCTGTGGCGCCAGGCTCATAAAAGACATCAGTCCTGGCGCCATAGGCACCAGGCTCATTATGGATGTGCTTGGGTGCACTTACCTGATGCAGACCATGCTGCAGGATCCTGGCCTCCTTGAGGCCTGAAAGGAACTACTTTACCTGTGGGACTAATTTACCATCCGGGCGTGGTCAGGGAAGGATACATACCTGATTGGAGGAAGGATGCATACCTGGAACTTCTTCCAAGGCTATTTAAACCCCACCCGAACAGCCACACGTGCTTCGCGTTGTTCTGCATCTAGCAGCTGGACGCTCACCGTGTCTGCTCCTGCATCCTGACTTCTGCCACGCCTGCCAGCATCCTGGATCACCTGCAAAGGAAGAGAAGAAGAGAACAGAAGAAGGAAAAGTCCTTACCTGCTAAAACTGCATCCCGGAGACATCTCGCCGACAATCCTGAAAAGGAAGACTTTAAAAGGTGAGAGAGAGAAGGGGAATAAGGGAAGCTAAATCTCCATGTTAAGACTTACCTGTTGATTCATTCCCTCTTCATTTCGGGTCCGCGCCGCATCCTGGCATTTCCGGACCCCGGCCCCTAAGGGGAAAAAGAGACATCAGCGTTAATGAGCGAATGAGAAGGCATTACCAAAAAACGCTCATTAAAGACTTACCTGATTTCTACAAGGATTTCACCTCTCATCTCGGGTCGGTGCCTGTTCCCCGGCATTCCGTACCCCGGCCCTATGGGGAAAAAGACACTAGCATTAGTACATTAATGCATGGACACAAGGGGAACCTCTTATCAAAAAACTTACCTGGAAGCCAAGCAAGTTTGGTTCTCACCAATCCGAAAATCCAGTGAAGTAACTGGATACCAACGTGCCCCTGTATCAGAAGCAGGATGGAGAGCTCGTCCTTCCAGACCCTAAGGTGAGACGCTACAAGAAATCACAGAAGGGTTTCAAGGAGGGTGAGAGGGGAAAGTGGGAGGCCGATTGCATTACCCCGCAGACAGTTAATCCCCTATTTTCGCCTACAGAAGGATACTTCTGCGAGCCAGACAAGCCAGATTTGGGGGCCCGGTCCAGTCCGTCTTCCGAACCCTGCGCATCACCTTAGAAGAGGTCACAGCAGCGCGAACCAGGCCAGCGCCTCTGTGGGAGTCAGGTGAGCGTAACAAGCCTGCTATCTGACGGCGTGAAAGCGATGCATTTTGCACACTTTGCATGTGCCGCTTTAGGGTCACATCATTCTAAGTTACGAATCAAAGGGTTTAGGCTCCATCCAAGTCACTGCTCGGAGGAAACTCAGCTGTTTGCTGTGTGCTGCCAAGCGATTCTCCCCAAGACCAGGTGAGAAAGAAAAAAGATGTATATGCTGGTTTTATGAATTGCAACAATGTAAAACAAACTACTGATCGGGTTATTGATTGATTGATTGATTGATTGATTAATTTAAAGCAAAATCTTGCTGTAGTTCAAGCAGGGACAGGACAATTCTAACACATGATGATGAACATCTTACATTGTTCAAAAGTTTGTTTCTGTAAGAGCCAGTTCAGGAAAGAAGTCAATTGTGATTAACAAAACAATCTGCATCAAGATAAGCATACCTCATATCACCAGAAAGAGACCAGCAGCTCTGGCATAGCAAGAAATCCAGAAACCTTTCAAGCAGGGTATATCACTGAAATATTCTTAACGATTTCCTTCTGGCTCCTCGTTAGCTGGAACAGGCTTTGGGAGAATGATCAAACACAGCAAACTCAAGTAGCAACCTGTGTTGCTTTCCTTTGTTTTACTCACTTCTAAAGTAGCCTTTTACGTGGCCGAAAGTTATATATCTCCCAAAGGGAGGGAGGTGGCAGGATCCACTATAGCAGTGACAAAAGGCTGCAGGCTCTCTGGGACCATAGAGAGGGTTCAAGGCCCCAATTTGGTTCCACAGTCGGCTGAAGCTACATGAACAACAATTTCTGGAATAACCCCACAATGTCAAACACTGGGTTTCACCGCTGGAGGTCCACATACAGGTAAAGAGCAAGTGGTGTAGCAAGTTTTGTCAGACTGTCGGAAGTGGCTGAGAGTTATGGTGTGGCTTGACGGATTGCGGCAGAAAGTCCCCTTTTTGAAGTCGACCCTGCAGCATTCTCAGGGGTGTATTGATTCTATCCATTGTGTTGTTGCCTATTGGTGTTTGTCCTTCAATGCCTTGATATGGTGGAACGTACATAGGAACAGAGGAACTGAAATGACAATGGAGTGGAACAATATGGCTGGGGTGAGCCGAAGCTGGGTTTAAAGCAAGTCTGTGTTTTTTCTCCAATGCACTTCATACCCCAGTGTAACTGTGGCAGCTCTTTATGCATAGGGTTCATAGGACGCATAGGAATGTGAGACGGCCTCCTCCTATGTGGTACCTGCAACCGCACTTGCACTTTGACAGGTTTGGCTGATCGTTGATTCAAAATCTGCCTTTTAAGGGTAAGGGCTGGCTACTGCTCCTAAGGTCTAAGACTAATTATATTTATTAAATTCATCTTATGGAAACTATACACGCGATTGCCACCCTATGTATGAACTCCGGAGCAAGAGTAGGAGCGCAGACAATACAGACATGCTGCTGCCTCCATGCGAGTTGCCAGGTCCGTCATCGATTGGGGTGTTATACTCAAATGTGCCCTGTTATTCTATCCCCTACGGCCAAAGACTTACTCAATGCCACCTAAAGTTAGTCTATGAAAAACCCTCTGAAAATACACAAATCAATCAAGGAATTCTTTGCGGGTAAAAATTCTAATATGATTTACCAAATCGACTGTGCTGCAGGCCAATCTGTATTGGAAATAACTAACGACACAGTTGCCACAAGCGACTTGTAATTACTCTTTAATGACACAATGGACTGCAAGTCGACCTCCCTACCAATTACTGACTTAGATACAAATCAGGTAGCTCTTTGCCAACAAACCTCTGCCCCCTTTGTCAAAGTCAGTGAAGGACAACACGTTCTCCTCACTGTCGTCAGAATCCTCTTGCGCTTCTACACCAGTGCATCATCTTCATTGACCTTCTTTAGTGAAGGGCGTCCGGGGGATGAGACTTTGAGCCTGACTTCCATCGCTGCCCTGAATACGGTTTTAACTTCTATTGTAACTCTACATGAAAACATTAGGGCTGAGGTAAAACTCCACACAGAACTGCTGCACTCCAGTATTAATTGTTTGGACTACAATTTGCACAATCTACCTAAGTGTGGACATGTTTCATGTGAGACCGATATTATTGAGGTTAATATGCAGCAGGATGCGAACGGCATTCAGTGATATAATCGCTGCAAAAAAACATTGAGGGTCGACTCAATATTTTTTTAAAGGCACTATCCAACACTTTCCCCAAATATTATAGGACTGGAGTTTGTTTATATAATTGCACCACTCCTAAAACATGTTGGGAAGGATGTTTAGTGCCTTAAAAAAAATATTGAGTCAACCTCAATGATTTTTCCAGGGATTATATCACATATAACCATAGGAACATCACAACTCTACTCCAGTTAACACAGAAGCCAAATCAAGAGACTTCTGCTGGTGCGTCCTCGGAGAGTTCTGTACTCAATAATGGTGGTACCTGCATGGGTGATGAAGGAAGTGCTGTTGTAATTTTGGACTCTGGCACTCGCCCTAAGAAGCAACGGATTGTGTTTAATAAGAAATATAAGAACCAGAAACCAGCTTGTTTCAATAAGAACTCCTCAAGGAAATATCTGTGCAATCTAGCAGTACTGACTAATGAGAAGATCTTAAGACAAAGCAAGCTCTTATTCAAACTAACATCAAATTATGTAAGGTTCCCAACTCGAATACACATACCCAAGCTGATCTCGTGTTTGTACTGGACTTCCCAAACCAAGACTCAGTTGTCACAGCACTAGGGGAATCTGGTCGTTCAGAGTGGACGAGACACTTGCTTGAACACCAACCAAACCAGGACCAATGTGCATTAACAAAATCTAAGGGACTATAAAGCTCAAACAGTGACTCAAACACCAGCCATTCATCGTATCCTCCAGCAGTTATAGCTCCTTCTTTTGGAAACAAAGACATTAAGATCACATGTTGGTTCTCTTTTGGTACACACAAAGGTTCCTTGACTACAAGTTCACATCAATTGTGACCTACTACCCTTGATTGGCCCTGGTTACCTTTTGTATTGGGGACTCCTTTGGTGAAAAATAAACATCCTTTATGATGCCTTTAGCTATATGGCTCCTGTGACGAATCTGGAGACTTTGTCCCTTCTTCCATAGGGGGAGCCACGCCCTTTGCGGCTAGCAAGGTGAACCCACTCAAAAAAACCTTCCCTAGGGGTTTGAGAAAGCGGGGCTTCACTGGGAGTGAATCCTCTCTAAGGGACAAGGACTCACATTCCCATGGGGAACTCCCTTTACCCAAGGTTTTATCTGCCTACATGGGAGTAAGAAATACTATGGACAAAAAAAAGCTCATTAACACCCAATGAGAGACCCATGAGCTCTTTAATCGGATATCCCTTCCATAAACAACTCATGAAACTCAAATGTAAGATTCAGGATTTCTTATTCAATAAAAATATGTATTTTATACCAACGCATGTCACAAACGCTTTTCAACAAATAAATTAACAATCAAATGTAACTTCAATACAAATGAGGTTTGTTACTCCACTCTTTCTAATTTGTTAATTACAAAAATATGGAATTTCATCAACGAAAAGTTCTTTTTAAAGAGAAAGGACAATTTTAGAAAGATGACGAATCTTCAGTCTTAATAACTAACGTGTTTTGGATAGTAAATATCTCTCTTCAATAAAACAAGACCTTTCTTCCTAGTGTCATAAACAAATAATAAATTAGCCCTCCACTTTCACTCAAAAGTAATCAATTAAACAAACTCAAAACAAATGTTACTAAGACTAGCCTGACATTTCAGAATGTTTAAACTCACACAAGAGTTACAGAGTTCTAGCTCGATAATTAGACAACAAAAATATCTCAATTAATGTTCATCTCACTAAATACAGTAGGGTGTTAAAATAAAATATGCAAATATTGCTTACCTAACTATATTGCAAATTAATCTGGTGCACAAGGAAAGTACAAATTCTCAAATCAATCTGTATGTGTCAATTTCATGTAATCCTATAAAAAAGGAGACAGGAATCCCGTAAGTGTGATGTTGCAAACTGAATAGTATGCTTCCTTATATTATCTGGGAACACCCTCTTTGGTTTTACCTTTCATTAATTTACAGCGAGGTGTGGGGTGAATTAAGCTGGAAAACCAGCTCATTTCCTCATGCTTGTTATTTAAAACCGTCCTGTAACCAGCGGCGGCTGTCTTGAAGTGCTTCTGAAAGATCAATCCTATAAGGTTGAGTCTCCTATCTTATATTAAATTAAAAACAGTAACAATGATGCATAAAGTTATAAAAAAGTGCATCCTTGAACACATATTTTTTCAAGGAAAACATAACATCTGGGTAGCCACAAGGTATAGGTAGCATAATCCCATTTTGGCAACGTGCTAATTTATACATGTTTATGTCGCCCATTTATCAAAGTACAATGCGTACAATCAGTGAATCAATCAAATCATTTTTAATCTTAACCGCAAAGCAAAACAATGTATTACACTATGTAGATTTCATGATTCCTTTATATGAAATGTGTAATATCTGGAAAATAACTCATGCATGCTTTACACTCCTGGTGATCACATATGGTGTCCCACAAAGGAACTATGTCATCTCAAACTTAAAGAAAACATGTGAGATCCCATTCTGTATTCATAACTCTTGGGATCATGTATCAAGTCTGTCAATCCAATATACTTTTTCTGAAATATTATTATAAAGATATCGCCTCCTCTTCTAGGTATTTTAGCTAGTTCAAGAATCACGACTTGCATTTGGACAATAGAATACCGAGCTTTAACAAAGTGAAGTGCTACAGGTGATGTTTTGCTCTGCGTTCAAATGTTAGACTTGTGCTTAGTCCACCTTGTCTTTGCTTTTCCACTTGTCATTCCCACATAGAAAATCCTACATGGCCATTTTAAACCATATATCACAATTGCTGAATCACATATTGCTGAATGATGCAAAGATATAATTTAAATGTTCCCATTATATGGACCGTTAATGGAATTGCCTTTAATTATATTGCGGCAGTGTTGGCAATTGTTACAAGGTATTGTACCTAAATGCATGTTAGGTATAATTATTTGAGGCACATAGTTTGCTCTAACTAAATATTTCTTTAAATAGTTGTTTTTCAACACACAAAAGACTCAAGGTCTAGTCCAATTTCAAAATGTTCCAGTTTTTCTTCATTAGGTTTTAAATCTTGGGGGGCGCTGTTGAGCAGCCCGAAAAATGGCTGCCTAGCCTCTGTGCTCCGTGAGGCGAAGACACCGTTCCTATTACTATTCTGGTAATTGTGGATTTGTTTTCCAAAATGGCCCACTTTATTCCTTTGAAAGGTTTACCTTCAGCTTCTGTCCTAGCCAAAGAATTCCTCGAAGATATTGTTCGGCTACATGGATTCCCATCTATACTAATCTCTGACCGGGGAAGCCAATTCATTTCCCACTTCTGGCGCAAATGTTGTCAAATGGCGCAGATCGACGTAAGATTATCGACCAGTCACCACCCTCAGACCGATGGTCAGACCGAGAGGACAAATCAGACTCTTGAACAGTACTTACGGTGTATGTTACAGCAATCTGAAAGCAACTGGAAAGACATTCTTTGGATAGCCGAATACGCATATAATAATTCGGTACACTCTGGAACTGGCCACAATCCTTTTTATACTTTGTTTGGGCTTCACCCTCGAACCTCAAACCTTGACTCACCTCAGAACCTTGGAATGCCTGCAGTAGAACATCTGCATTCTACAATTACCCAAGCCTTCAAAGAGACAACTACGCAATTACAACAAGCCAAGAGAAAATACAAGGAGAATGCTGATCTACATCGGAGTGAAGCACCTCCGTATCAGATTGGGGATCAAGTGTGGTTAGCTACCAGACATTTACCACTCAAAGGGCCTCGAACGTTTAGCCCAAAATATCTGGGACCTTATTCTATTACGGCAATAATTAACCCAGTGGCTGTTAAACTTGATTTACCAGCTAATATGCAAATTCACCCTGTTGTTCATGTGTCACTTCTGAAACCAGTGGTACCCGGAACCCGACTACTCAAACCTCCAGAACCTATTCTAATAGATGGGGAGCCCGAATTCGAAGTGAAGAACATTTTAGACTCAAAAATGTTTAGGTCAAAACTGTTCTACCTAATTGATTGAAAGGGGTACGGACCTCAGGAGAGGTCGTGGGAACCCAGCGACCATGTGCATGCACCTCGATTAGTCAAGAAATTCCACCGACTCTTCCCAGACAAACCAAAACTCCCGGAGGGAACAACCTTGGGAGGGGCCTTGGGGGGGAGTGCTGTCATGATGCCCGCTCCCGGGGAGCTGGTTCAAGCCCTGTGTCCCCGAAAGCGGACATCCAGTCCCCAAGGAAGGACCCAGCAACCCCATATAGGGGCCCTTTGGACAGTGTCCTGGCACCTGTGGCGCCAGGCTCATAAGAGACATCAGTCCTGGCGCCATAGGCACCAGGCTCATTATGGATGTGCTTGGGTGAACTTACCTGATGCAGACCATGCTGCAGGATCCCGGCCTCCTTGAGGCCTGAAAGGAACTACTTTACCTGTGGGACTAATTTACCATCCGGGCGTGGTCGGGGAAGGATACATACCTGATTGGAGGAAGGATACATACCTGGAACTTCTTCCAAGGCTATTTAAACCCCACCCGAACAGCCACGCGTGCTTCGCGTTGTTCTGCATCTAGCAGCTGGACGCTCACTGTGTCTGCTCCTGCATCCTGACTTCTGCCACGCCTGCCAGCATCCTGGATCACCTGCAAAGGAAGAGAAGAAGAGAACAGAAGAAGGAAAAGTCCTTACCTGCTAAAACCGCATCCCGCAGACATCTCGCCGACAATCCTGAAAAGGAAGACTTTAAAAGGTGAGAGAGAGAAGGGGAATAAGGAAAGCTAAATCTCCATGTTAAGACTTACCTGTTGATTCATTCCCTCTTCATTTCGGGTCCGCGCCGCATCCTGGCATTTCCGGACCCCGGCCCCTAAGGGGAAAAAGAGACATCAGCGTTAATGAGCGAATGAGAAGGCATTACCAAAAAACGCTCATTAAAGACTTACCTGATTTCTACAAGGATTTCACCTCTCATCTCGGGTCGGTGCCTGTTCCCCGGCATTCCGTACCCCGGCCCCTATGGGGAAAAAGACACTAGCATTAGTACATTAATGCATGGACACAAGGGGAACCTCTTATCAAAAAACTTACCTGGAAGCCAAGCAAGTTTGGTTCTCACCAATCCGAAAATCCAGTGAAGTAACTGGATACCAACGCGCCCCTGTATCAGAAGCAGGATGGAGAGCTCGTCCTTCCAGACCCTAAGGTGAGACGCTACAAGAAATCACAGAAGGGTTTCAAGGAGGGTGTGTAACGCTCACCTGATTCTCGCAGAGGCGCCGGTCTTGACTGGGCGACTACCGTATCTTCCAAGGTGATGTGTAGCACCCGGTTGGCTCTTGGGCTGGACCTCTGTGCACTGTATGCCTGACTTCAAGAGTAAGATGTCTGCAGATAGAAAATATGGGATTAATGAACTGGGGTGATTGGGGTGTCCCTATCTCTTTCCTTTTTGCTCTCCTGTAGACCCCCAAAGGTTAACGCTCTCACCTTAGGTAAGTGAATGCCGAGCTCTCCATCTGCCTCGGGGCAGGGTGCTGTAACCAGTTTCTTCACTGGATCGGTAGCGCAGGCCTCTTGACTTCAGAGGACTGCTGTCCGTCGTTTACTGCACGAACGGTAAGTTTCGAGTAATTCTATTGTCTTTAAAGTCTTTAGTAATGATGTCTCTTGTTTTGCAGGTTCCGGCGATGGCGGATGACGGGCTGAAGTGAGTTGAAGAGGGAGTCCGTGTGATGAATAGAAGCGCCTGGAAGCGCGTAAGTAAGCGCTTGTTGCCTGCTTCACGATGCGCTTTAACTGTCTTTTATTTTGCAGGTACAAGTTCGGAGCGGCTGCAGGGTGCCGGAATACCCACTGGGTTAGGTGTGGAAAGGAGTAATGGCACCTGAGTATTAAATTCCCCAATGTCTTTAAACGCACCTTGTTTTGTCTTTCAGATGCGGGATGCAGCGCCGAAGGCCTCCGGAGCGTGCAAAGAGTTGGTAAGCTTTTGTCTTTCAGATGCCGGAATGCAGTGTGAAGACCTCCGGAGCGCACGAAGAGTAGGTAAGCCTTTGTCTTTCAGATGCCGGAATGCAGAGCGAGGCGTTGGTGGCAGCCGATGGACCAGGTAAGTGAAGAGCTGTCACTGAAGACCGTAATGCTAACCTGATCAGATGCAGAAGACACGATGAGCGTTCTGCTGCTGAGAATGCAGAATAACGCAAAGCAAGATTCATCCACCGGGTGTGGTTTAAATAGCCTCCTGTAGTGCTTAGGTGTCTCCTTCCACAGCCACGCCTTGGTAAGAAAAGAGTTCCTGCCTTCCAGAAGAGTTCCAGTGTTCTGAATCTAGGGAGTGGCTCCTGCCCCACCCAACAGGAAAAGTAGTTCCACACAGAAGAGGATCAGAGACTCAACTGGCAGGCAAGTAAGCAGCATGGTCTGCTGCAGGTAAGTCCACCCAAGCATTATGAGCCCGGCGCTTCCAGCGCTGGGACTGGGCATATTTATGAGCCTGGTGCCACTGGCGCCAGGACTGGGTCCAAAAGGTCCCAATTGGGACTGGTTGGCCCTCGGAACCTGGGTTATGGATCTGCTTCCAAGGGAGTTGGGAAAACCCTGACCTTTTGGAAGCAGAGATCATGACAGGGTGAGAGGGGAAAGTGGGAGGCCGATTGCATTACCCCGCAGACAGTTAATCCCCTATTTTCGCCTACAGAAGGATACTTCTGCGAGCCAGACAAGCCAGATTTGGGGGCCCGGTCCAGTCTGTCTTCCGAACCCTGTGCATCACCTTAGAAGAGGTCACAGCAGCGCGAACCAGGCCAGCGCCTCTGTGGGAGTCAGGTGATCGTAACAACCCTGCCATCTGACGGCGTGAAAGCGATGCATTTTGCACACTTTGCATGTGCCGCTTTAGGGTCACATCATTCTAAGTTACGACTCAAAGGGTTTAGGCTCCATCCAAGTCACTGCTCGGTGGAAACTCAGCTGTTTGCTCTGTGCTGCCAAGCGATTCTCCGCAAGACCAGGTGAGAAAGAAAAAAGATGTATATGCTGGTTTTATGAATTGCAACAATGTAAAACAAACTACTGATTGGGTTATTGATTGATTAATTGATTGATTGATTGATTGATTAATTTAAAGCAAAATCTTGCTGTAGTTCAAGCAGGGACAGGACAATTCTAACACATGATGATGAACATCTTACATTGTTCAAAAGTTTGTTTCTGTAAGAGCCAGTTCAGGAAAGAAGTCAATTGTGATTAACAAAACAATCTGCATCAAGATAAGCATACCTCATATCACCAGAAAGAGACCAGCAGCTCTGGCATAGCAAGAAAGCCAGAAACCTTTCAAGCAGGGTATATCACTGAAATGTTCTTAACAATTTCCTTCTGGCTCCTCGTTAGCTGGAACATGCATTGGGAGAATGATCAAACACAGCAAACTCAAGTAGCAACCTGTGTTGCTTTCCTTTGTTTTACTCACTTCTAAAGTAGCCTTTTACGTGGCCGAAGGTTACATATCTCCCAAAGGGAGGGAGGTGGCAGGATCCACTATAGCAGTGACAAAAGGCTGCAGGCTCTCTTGGAGGATAGAGAGGGTTCAAGGCCCCAATTTGGTTCCACAGTCGGCTGAAGCTACATGAACAACAATTTCTGGAATAACCCCACAATGTCAAACACTGGGTTTCACCGCAGGAGGTCCACATACAGGTAAAGAGCAAGTGGTGTAGCAAGTTTTGTCAGACTGTCGGAAGTGGCTGAGAGTTATGGTGTGGCTTGACGGATTGCGGCAGAAAGTCCCCTTTTTGAAGTCGACCCTGCAGCATTCTCAGGGGTGTATTGATTCTATCCATTGTGTTGTTGCCTATTGGTGTTTGTCCTTCAATGCCTTGATATGGTGGAACGTACATAGGAACAGAGGAACTGAAATGACAATGGAGTGGAACAATATGGCTGGGGTGAGCCGAAGCTGGGTTTAAAGCAAGTCTGTGTTTTTTCTCCAATGCACTTCATACCCCAGTGTAACTGTGGCAGCTCTTTATGCATAGGGTTCATAGGACGCATAAGAATGTGAGACGGCCTCCTCCTATGTGGTACCTGCAACCGCACTTGCACTTTGACAGGTTTGGCTGATCGTTGATTCAAAATCTGCCTTTTAAGGGTAAGGGCTGGCTACTGCTCCTAAGGTCTAAGACTAATTATATTTATTAAATTCATCTTATGGAAACTATACACGCGATTGCCACCCTATGTATGAACTCCGGAGCAAGAGTAGGAGCGCAGACAATACAGACATGCTGCTGCCTCCATGCGAGTTGCCAGGTCCGTCGTTGATTGGGGTGTTATACTCAAATGTGCCCTGTTATTCTATCCCCTACGGCCAAAGACTTACTCAATGCCACCTAAAGTTAGTCTATGAAAAACCCTCTGAAAATACACAAATCAATCAATGAATTCTTTGCGGTTAAAAATTCTAATATGACTTACCAAATCGACTGTGCTGCAGGCCAATCTGTATTGGAAATAACTAACGACACAGTTTCAACAAGCGACTTGTAATTACTCTTTAATGACACAATGGACTGCAAGTCGACCTCCCTACCAATTACTGACTTAGATACAAATCAGGTAGCTCTTTGCCAACAAACTTCTGCCCCCTTTGTCAAAGTCAGTGAAGGACAACACGTTCTCCTCACTGTCGTCAGAATCCTCTTGCGCTTCTACACCAGTGCATCATCTTCATTGACCTTCTTTAGTGAAGGGCGTCCGGGGGATGAGACTTTGAGCCTGACTTCCATCGCTGCCCTGAATACGGTTTTAACTTCTATTGTAACTCTACATGAAAACATTAGGGCTGAGGTAAAACTCCACACAGAACTGCTGCACTCCAGTATTAATTGTTTGGACTACAATTTGCACAATCTACCTAAGTGTGGACATGTTTCATGTGAGACCGATATTATTGAGGTTAATACGCAGCAGGATGCGAACGGTATTCAGTGATATAATCGCTGCAAAAAAACATTGAGGGTCGACTCAATATTTTTTTAAAGGCACTATCCAACACTTTCCCCAAATATTCGAGGACTGGAGTTTGTTTATATAATTGCACCACTCCTAAAACATGTTGGGAAGGATGTTTAGTGCCTTAAAAAAAATATTGAGTCAACCTCAATGATTTTTCCAGCGGTTATATCACATATAACCATAGGAACATCACAACTCTACTCCAGTTAACACAGAAGCCAAATCAAGAGACTTCTGCTGGTGCGTCCTCGGAGAGTGCTGTATTCAATAATGGTGGTACCTGCATGGGTGATGAAGGAAGTGCTGTTGTAATTTTGGACTCTGGCACTCGCCCTAAGAAGCAACGGGTTGTGTTTAATAAGAAATATAAGAACCAGAAACCAGCTTGTTTCAATAAGAACTCCTCAAGGAAATATCTGTGCAATCTAGCAGTACTGACTAATGAGAAGATCTTAAGACAAAGCAAGCTCTTATTCAAACTAAAATCAAATTATGTAAGGTTCCCAACTCGAATACACATACCCAAGCTGATCTCGTGTTTGTACTGGACTTCCCAAACCAAGACTCAGTTGTCACAGCACTAGGGGAATCTGGTCGTTCAGAGTGGACGAGACACTTGCTTGAACACCAACCAAACCAGGACCAATGTGCATTAACAAAATCTAAGGGACTATAAAACTCAAACAGTGGCTCAAACACCAGCAATTTATCATATCCTCCAGCAGTTATAGCTCCTTCTTTTGGAAACAAAGACATTAAGATCACATGTTGGTTCTCTTTTGGTACACACAAAGGTTCCTTGACTACAAGTTCACATCAATTGTGACCTACTACCCTTGATTGGTCCTGGTTACCTTTTGTATTGGGGACTCCTTTGGTGAAAAATAAACATCCTTTATGATGCCTTTAGCTATATGGCTCCTGTGACGAATCTGGAGACTTTGTCCCTTCTTCCATAGGGGGAGCCACCCCCTTTGCGGCTAGCAAGGTGAACCCATTCAAAAAAACCTTCCCTAGGGGTTTGAGAAAGCGGGGCTTCACTGGGAGTGAATCCTCTCTAAGGGACAAGGACTCACATTCCCATGGGGAACTCCCTTTACCCAAGGTTTTATCTGCCTACATGGGAGTAAGAAATACTATGGACAAAAAAAAGCTCATTAACACCCAATGAGAGACCCATGAGCTCTTTAATCGGATATCCCTTCCATAAACAACTCACGAAACTCAAATGTAAGATTCAGGATTTCTTATTCAATAAAAATATGTATTTTATACCAACGCATGTCACAAACGCTTTTCAACAAATAAATTAGTAATCAAATGTAACTTCAATACAAATGAGGTTTGTTACTCCACTCTTTCTAATTTGTTAATTACAAAAATATGGAATTTCATCAACGAAAAGTTCTTTTTAAAGAGAAAGGACAATTTTAGAAAGATGACGAATCTTCAGTCTTAATAACTAACGTGTTTTGGATAGTAAATATCTCTCTTCAATAAAACAAGACCTTTCTTCCTAGTGTCATAAACAAATAATAAATTAGCCCTCCACTTTCACTCAAAAGTAATCAATTAAACAAACTCAAAACAAATGTTACTAAGACTAGCCTGACATTTCAGAATGTTTAAACTCACACAAGAGTTACAGAGTTCTAGCTCGATAATTAGACAACAAAAATATCTCAATTAATGTTCATCTCACTAAATACAGTAGGGTGTTAAAATAAAAGATGCAAATATTGCTTACCTAACTATATTGCAAATTAATCTGGTGCACAAGGAAAGTACAAATTCTCAAATCAATCTGTATGTGTCAATTTCATGTAATCCTATAAAAAAGGAGACAGGAATCCCGTAAGTGTGATGTTGCAAACTGAATAGTATGCTTCCTTATATTATCTGGGAACACCCTCTTTGGTTTTACCTTTCATTAATTTACAGCGAGGTGTGGGGTGAATTAAGCTGGAAAACCAGCTCATTTCCTCATGCTTGTTATTTAAAACCGTCCTGTAACCAGCGGCGGCTGTCTTGAAGTGCTTCTGAAAGATCAATCCTATAAGGTTGAGTCTCCTATCTTATATTAAATTAAAAACAGTAACAATGATGCATAAAGTTATAAAAAAGTGCATCCTTGAACACATATTTTTTCAAGGAAAACATAACATCTGGGTAGCCACAAGGTATAGGTAGCATAATCCCATTTTGGCAACGTGCTAATTTATACATGTTTATGTCACCCATTTATCAAAGTACAATGCGTACAATCAGTGAATCAATCAAATCATTTTTAATCTTAACCGCAAAGCAAAACAATGTATTACACTATGTAGATTTCATGATTCCTTTATATGAAATGTGTAATATCTGGAAAATAACTCATGCATGCTTTACACTCCTGGTGATCACATATGGTGTCCCACAAAGGAACTATATCATCTCAAACTTAAAGAAAACATGTGAGATCCCATTCTGTATTCATAACTCTTGGGATCATGTATCAAGTCTGTCAATCCAATATACTCTTTCTGAAATATTATTATAAAGATATCGCCTCCTCTTCTAGGTATTTTAGCAAGTTCAAGAATCACGACTTGCATTTGGACAATAGAATACCGAGCTTTAACAAAGTGAAGTGCTACAGGTGATGTTTTGCTCTGCGTTCAAATGTTAGACTTGTGCTTAGTCCACCTTGTCTTTGCTTTTCCACTTGTCATTCCCACATAGAAAATCCTACATGGCCATTTTAAACCATATATCACAATTGCTGAATCACATATTGCTGAATGATGCAAAGATATAATTTAAATGTTCCCATTATATGGACCGTTAATGGAATTGCCTTTAATTATATTGCGGCAGTGTTGGCAATTGTTACAAGGTATTGTACCTAAATGCATGTTAGGTATAATTATTTGAGGCACATAGTTTGCTCTAACTAAATATTTCTTCAAATAGTTGCTTTTCAACACACAAAAGACTCAAGGTCTAGTCCAATTTCAAAATGTTCCAGTTTTTCTTCATTAGGTTTTAAATCTTGGGGGGCGCTGTTGAGCAGCCCGAAAAATGGCTGCCTAGCCTCTGTGCTCCGTGAGGCGAAGACACCGTTCCGGATATATCAGCGGATTGCTGTGCCATCATCACCCTAAACTGGCCCAGATTGTTCCCGACACCCTGCTGCCTGCCCTGCCTTAATCCCGACGCGCATCAGGCTTTGGGAGACCTGCTGCGGCGGGCAACCGTCCTGGGCCCTGTGGCGTGGGCTGACCCCCGGTGCTTCTTGGAGCCGTGCCTTCGCTGCCTCGGTCACTGCGGCAGGAGACCGCGCCTGGTGCCCGTGGCGCACTGGGTCTGGCCCGCCTGTGTCCTACACTGCCACAGAGTGCGTGGATGCGGCTGTGGTCCCACCGCTGGGTACCACGCTGATCCCTCTAGCTGGCTGCACTATGCCGAGGGCCTGGGGTCTACACGTGGCCTGGCATTGGCGGTCGCCCCTCCTACTCTCTTGTGGCGCCGTGTCCCGGCCCCGCCGCCTGCTTGACGGCCTTGGCCCGCTGAGCCCTGCGGCTCTTGGAGCTCCCACGGCTGGCGCCACTTGACAGTGCTGGATCTTCACCCCCCCCGGATACCATATACACTTAACGGCGGCAACTGTTGGACCTGGTGACCCCACCCCGTGGGCTGGGATCCGCGCCCGAGGGGCAGGTGAGGAGTTGGGGGGCTGGCCGTCACAGGGCCGGCACAGGGCCTGCCATATTGACTTGCACGCACTGGTGCCCCCCATTGATCCTTGCTTGGCGCGGCCGTGCTGCCCGGAGGTGTGTGGGCTGTGAGGGGGCGCCACTAACACCCTCTCATACTACCCACATAGAGCCTTGGGGGCCTGCCACATCTGTCTTCTCTGGCCCCAGTGGCACATGAACCCTGGAGGGGCCCGCACGGCCTCCGGGCCCATCTACTGTTTCACGTAACTGCCTGGGGGCCTGCAGGGTCACTTTCTCATTGGCACTGCACTGTTGGTCTGCTGACTCCATACCTCTGCCATAATACCTTTCATTGCCCCAATTGTGTGGCAACATAATTCACCACTACTCTGGCATTCCCACTACTGGAGGGTTGCGCGTGCCACAGGCCCTGCTAGGCCCTCACTGCAGCCATACCATACGGGTCTTCTCACGTGACCCCGCTGCAGCTACCATCCATCCCTCCTGTTGGGCTACTATTGAGGCTTGGCCCTGCTGGGCACCATTACGCAGTGCTAAAACCCTGTTTACCACGCTGTGACAGGCCTGAATTGCTGGGACACCCCTACATCCTTCACTACATCCGAGATGACTAATAGAGCCAGAGGAACCAACAAGGTGGGGGCCATGGACAAGTTCGCTAAAGCGGCCCCACGAGCAGAGCTGGAGTCTACAACATCTACCCATGCGGAACCCGAGCCTGAACCTGTGCCCCATTCCAGTGCACTGACCCCTGACCTTACGGCAATGATGGAGTCAATGGCCAAGAACTTTGCCTCGTTCCACGAGAAGTTGGACGATATCAACGCCAATGTCGCATCACTCAAATCACGAGTGGACCAAGCTGGGACCAGGATCACTGAGGCAGAAAATAGAATTGGTGCATATGAGGATGGTCTGCACACTCTGCAGGACACCATGGCTACTCTGACCCGTGACATGAAAATAGTGAAGGCGAAGTGTGACGACCTAGAGTCCCGCTCACGCAGGAATAACCTATGCATTATCGGGGTCCCGGAGAATGCCCTTAAGGGGCGCATGGAGTTGGCAGTCGGGGAACTTACTCAAGGATCTGCTGGGTAACCCTACCCTCTCCCCATACTTCACAGTCGAGTGGGCCCACCGTGCCCTATCACCACGCCCCAAACCAGGAGACTTCCCCAGACCTATTATTGCTAGAATTCTCAACTACAGAGATAGGGACCTTATCCTTCGCCTGTCACGCTAGAAGGGCAAACTGCGCCTCGACTCACACACCATTTGTATATTCCCCGATTTTTCTGTTGGCGTGCAACAAGAGAGGCGTCAGTTCCTAGGCGTCAAAAAACTGCTAAGACAGCGCACCGTCCCTTACGCAATTTTCTTCCCAGTCCGGCTCAAGATCACCTTCAAGGAAAAACTGTACTTTTTCACCATCCCAGAGGAGGCGGTGAAGTTTATAGGGTCCCAGATACCACTTCACAATCCGATGGGAGACCCTAAGGACGATGATTAACCCTTAGCGATCTAGAGGACATATAATTTGATCAACACTGCTTGCTTTCCAATGTGCTGATGGTAACAACGGCTTACTGATTCAACTATGAACACGTTTTTGACACTTCAGGTGGTTGCGTCTGGTTGGACACTTATCGGGAGCCATTAGCTGGCCCTCATCACATGTTGTACATTCTCTGACATTGGCCAAAGGTTACTCCTTGGGCTTCAACCGATTGATCTCATTCTCCTGGGTGCCGGCCTATTATGGTCGTAATGTTTTACTCCCTGACCAAGTTTGGCCTGTCACACTCAATGTTGTTCTGAAAAATGCGATCATTATGTGTTCCGCTGTACCACGTACCACTTGGTACTTCACGTCTCATATATTGTCTAAGTGTCTGCCACACGGCAACAGCGCACCCCGCTGCGATTGCAATGTTTACTCCGGTATGGTTTCTGTTGGGTATCGGCCCCGGTTGGGCCAGTAATGTGGCGGGTTCATGTTGGGACTTGCCCGTTTACCCTTGTTTTTTGGGGAGTTCTAGTTCTATATGGGTGGGAGGTTGGGAATACTACCTACCAGGAAGGGGTGGTGGGGAGGTGGCCGGTCATGGGTTGAGAAGTTACATTGGAAAAAGTGGAGACAGACTGGCAAATCTCACTACATTGGGCTGCCCACAGAATGGCCCCGTGATATACATACTCCACACCAACAGAACTGGGATGTACCACAGACACCTAGAATGCCTACTACGGTGATGTCCTGGAACGTCCGGGGCTTGAGTAATTACACAAAGGCCCGCAAAATCATGGCCTACGCCCATAGACCCGAGTGCAAAATATTACTGTTACAAGAAACACATTCTACAGGTACCCTGACAAAATGTATGGCACCATCGTGGGGCTCCAACAGGTACTCCACCTCCTATTCCACTCGGGCCAGAGGTGTGCTGACAATGATCCACAAATCACTCAAATTTGTACTGCATAAGAGTTAAATCGACCCTGAGGGTAGATATATCATATAACACTGCGCAATTGCTAATAGAGAATATCTCTTAGTAAACACTTATGGACCTAATGTTGACTCCCCTGATTTCGTGGACTCTGTGGCAACCATACTCCTGGGATATGTGGGGGTGCAGATCATCTGGGGAGGGGGCAAGAATTTTATACTAGACACTAAGCTGGATAGAACAGGAACGGCTCCCAGACTACTGTCAGGGCGCAGCACGCAGACTGCTGGCACATAGCACAGCGCTTGACATTCGAGATGTATGGAGGACACTACATCCGCAAACACGGGAATACACCCACTACTCCTCGGTCCATGATAGCTCCTCCAGAATCGACGTATTCCTATTGTCAAGTGGAATGCTGGGCAGGGTAGTGGATACGCAGATACTCACTCGTACTCTATCAGATCATGCCCCAATCACTCTATCCCTGGAATTGGGGGTGCCCGCCCCGACCATTAACATGTGGCGATTCAACTCCTCCGCCCTGCAAGATGTCGTGTTTAAGGCAGACATCCTAGCGGACATCCAGTCTTACCTTGAACATAACACACCCCAGTCCACTACCATAGGAGTCCGGTGGGACGCCTTCAAAGCCTACATTAGGGGAATGTGCATATCCCGGGAGGTGGGAGTACTCAAAGCAAAAACGGCCCTTGGTCGCTCTGAGTCCAGGCTACGCGAACTAGAGCGAGAACACCCCACATCGGTTGATCCTGCTACCCTCGCCCTGATCAGCGAGGAACTCCAATTATTCAATGAACACGCCACCAGGGAGGTCCAATACTTTAGCCGCCCACAAGCCACGCAGAGGTATGGAGAGGGCGATAGACCCGGCAGAACATTGGCTGCCCTGACTAGGGGAGAGTGGGATCAGTCCCAGATCACAGGTGTCAAAGACGGCCAGGGCACACTACAATGTTCCGATCAACAGATATTGGAAGTCTTTGTGGACTTCCACACAGAGCTCTATTCCCAACCCCCCGAGCATAGTGAGCGACACATGAGGGATCTCCTTGAACAGATACCCACGGCCTGCATTTCTCCTGCAACCAGAGACCAGTTAGACTCCCCAATACTATTAGATGAAATAGTCGAGGCCATATCCAGTCTCCCCAAGGGCAAAGCGCCGGGCCCCGATGGGCTCACGGCAGAGTTCTACCAGGAACACGTAGCTATATTAGCCCCTAAACTCCTTGAGGTATGGGACGAGTCACTCCGGCTAGGCACTCTCCCTCCAACGCTACGTGAGGCCGTCATTACGGTATTACTCAAACCCGGTAAACCCAGTGATGAGTGCGGCTCCTACAGGCCCCTTTCGCTAATGAACTTGGACACTAAAAATCTTCGCCAAAGTAATAGCCAACCTTTTCCTCCCAGTCATGACATACATGGTCCACGAGGATCAGTCCGGATTCGTGCCCGGGAGTACCACCTCCCACAATATCAGGAGGCTGCTCAACATCATGGCGCGGATCGACCAGGGTGCAAGGGCGGTGGCGGTCACACTTGATTCTCAGAAAGCATTTGATATGGTATCCTGGAAGTACATGTGGCTGGTGTTGGAAGCCATGGGTATTAGCCCTAACATGATTAGGTACATTAAGTTGCTATATACTTCTTCAGTGGCCAGGGTCTGAGTTAACTCCCTGACGTCAGCACTGATCCCACTCTTCAGAGGCGCCCGGCAGGGCTGCCCATTCTCCCCAATTCTATTCGCCCTGGCGATAGAGCCAATGGCCGATCACGTCAGAGCATGTCACTCGCACAGGGGGATACGGCTGAAGGACACTCCCGAGATTATTTCTCTTTATGCGGATGACGTTTTACTGTTCATCAGAGACCGCGCCGTCCACCTTGACCCGATCTTGCGCGACATCAATTGCATAGGCACCCACTCCGGATTCACTATCAACTACTCCAAGTCTGAACTCTTCGCCCTAACTAGTTCCACCCAACGTCCTACTACTGAATACCCACTTCGCTGGTCACCCGACGGGATTAAATACCTAGGGGTCCAAGTGTCCTTGACCAAGAATACATTGCTGGCACACAACTGCTTGGCTGTGGCACAGCAAGCTGAGGCCAAAATGACGTGATGGCGTTCCCTCCATCTATCACTTGCTGGGAAACTTTCACTTGTCAAAATGATACTGCTGCCCAAGCTGTTGAATATATTTAGTAATGTGCCCGTCTGGCCGGGGGGGGGGATATTTTACAAGACTGCACAAACTGTGCGCGCAGTACCTGCGGCACTCTGGCGCTGTGCGCAAAAAATGGTCGGATATGATGCTCCCTTATGATAGAGGAGGTTTCACGGCCCCCGATTTCATTCTATACTAGTTCGCGGCACAAGCCCAATTCGCCTCCTATTGGTACCCCGGGCACCCCCCTCGTCCCCATGTCAAACTAGAGACTCTGGCAGCAGCAGGTACAAATGTAATGTCACTGATACTTCACCGGCAGTATGTGCCAGATTCGCCCATTAACTCAGTCGGAACTACTCTACATGCCTGGGGTCGTATCCTGGGGGTTAGGGCGGAACAGCATCCCTACTACAAATGGCTCCTTGCCTGGAGATTCACCGGGCTGGAACACATGCATGATATGGCCCTGGCTCGACACTGGGAAACTCTGGGGTACCTTGCACTAACAGACATTTATCCTGATGGGCAGTTCATAACTCCACAGACATGGTGGCTGGGCCATTCAGGGTCGGCATTGGAATGGTTGCAATTCTACAGGCTCTGTGAGGCCTTCCGGACTGCATGGCCTTGCTTCCCTAACGAACCCCTGGACTCCCCAGAGATTGCATACATAGGTAATTCAGGTGGTGCCCGTGGGGTGGTCTCTTCATTATATAGGCTGTTGCTGACGAGAGCCCCTGCTCGGCCCTCCAGGGCCCATGATGAATGGGCACGCAAGCTGGGTGTAGAGCTCTCCGACCAATTATGGGATAAAATGTGTTCACATACTAGCAGGGTCTCCCTCAACTTTCATTACCGTGCCATGCAGTACAAACTGTTGAATAGACTGTACTATACCCCGCTCAGGATCTCTGGGTTTACCAGAATCTCCCCACAATCCTGCCCTCGCAGTGGAGCGGAAGGTGCTGATCACCTACATATGTTCTGGGGCTGTCCGAGGCTGGTGGCGTTTTGGGGTAGGATCCTGGAGACACTATCTGTAATTAGTGACACTGTTATTGACCCGGATCCGTTGGGAGCCCTGTTTGGGCTGTGGCAGGCTGACATGACTAAGGTTGTGGCTAAATTCCTAAATGTGACCTGTATAGTAGCCAAGAAGTGCATCCTTCAAAGCTGGAAGAACTCCTCTCCCCCCATGGTCCGGAAATGGCTAAATCTACTCACCTGGTCTAGTAATTGTGAGGAGGAGTACCAAAATATGATCCCAGCTCGCTCCCGCCCTAAAAACATTTGGACTGCTTTCAACAGCTACCTACACATTCTAGATGAGAACTCCTCTGAGAGCGGTGCCTCCCAGGCCTCTTTAATCATGTTGACGCCCTATAGTGCATCGTGATGTATTGATCTTACCCATCGTTAATTGTTACCATTTTTATTTCCAACTACTGTACTCATTAATGTATGGACTGAACTCATTGGTTGCTCTGATGTGTGTGTTTGCTATATGTCTCTGCCAATAAAAATAAAATGTTTTAAAAAATTAGGTTTTTAATCTTAAGACTCTAATATGTAATTGCATACACCAGTTCAGGTGCTACTCATTTAGTTTTAGTTGTAAGCAATGACCCTCAGGAAATGTGCTGTACTTTATCAATTGTTTTGTCAATAACCTGAGAGCCATATTTTCTTGCATGACATTTCTGTCTTAATTCATTTGATTTAATTTGATGTTCTGTGTTGCTGGAAATTATCCTTCTGAATATCACAAATTGGCTTAACAGGATACTTTTAAGTGTCCGTCAAGGGTGAACACTTGTAGAAAGCAAAAGGCTGTTCCTATCTCTTGTCTTAGAGTATACCGTTGTGAAACTTATTTACCTTTATTTGCCCCATCAGGATTTATCGAACATTAGCAGTACATCCCACACTTGTTTTTTAGTAAGAAATACAGACACTACCTCTATGTGTTTGGTTCAAGGTAATGCTAAACGTTCCACATCCTCGACATTATGTGGTGAAGAATACACTGCTTTTGAATATCGGAGCAAGAATAAAAGGCCAACAACCCTTGAATAGAGGAGGAGAACCCAATGCCGAGGCAAACCTCAGACATGAGAACGTCGGCAAGGAGGCGGAGCCAACCAGACATCAGAGCCATCTGCAGCATAGAAGGAGGCAGACAACAAAGGACACGCCATTCATCAGACAGGAAGCATGCAGAGCCTCACAGGCTGCGTGATGCGATCCAGACCTGGAGGCGCAACCACGTAGGCCTGGAGCCTGTAAACAGACCCCGAATCAAGGGATGAAGGGGGGACTGAGTTATCCAATCAGACCGAGAGCCAACTAGAGAGAGAGAGAGAGAGAGAGAGAGAGAGAGAGAGCGAGAGAGAAAGAGAGAGAGAGAGAGAGAGAGAGAGAGAGAGAGAGGGAGAGAGAGAGAGATGAGATGAACAGAACCGAACGCAAAGACTGCTAGTATCCAGTGCGGAAGAGCGGCAAGCCATGGAGAAAACAAATGTTTCTTATGAGGCGGACCCTCACTGGAGCAAGCACCACAATACAGCAGGTACGCGGATTGCCCAGGTCGGAAGGACGAGAAGAGAAGAAAGAACAAGCAGAGAAGAGGCAAGGACTATCCTAGCCCCATCCAAGGATCACAGGGATCTGAGGGAGGAGAGAGCACGAGAAAAGGAGAAGGGGTACGGGAGCCTGAGAAACCCGAGCAGCATAAACCTTGAGAAGGGTCACAGGGACCCGAGAAAACCAGGAGAGCCAGAAGCAGAGAGGGGTCATAAAGAGGTCCCTTAAAGAACTAAGTGAGATATTGGGTCAGGGAAACAAAAAGGAGCCACAGGGGCCCAAAAAGCATAGTGAAAAGCAGATCTCAGTGGAGCACAGAGGCACCCAACACTTGGTCGATGTGGGGAGAGATTGACCAAGTTGGTGGAAAGGTATCAAAGAAATATATATTCATCTATATGTGGACATTTTGTTTTTCCAGGAGCGTCACACATTTTGTTCGAACTTTGGCGAGCTTTGAGAAACTTTTGATAGACTGACAAGAATTGTTGTCTTTGAGTAAAACTGTTATTTACTTCTAACCATTGAATACAGATCCAGGAGGGATTCTTGGGGAAACCACACATACCTTTGTGGAGAGCTAAGAGTGCAGGGCACTCAACCTATTTTCTTTTATGGTTTTGCTAAGTGGTAAGGCCAATTTAGTGGATAGGTTTGGAGTGAGGACTATTTTATTTTGGACCATAGACATGCACCTTAGTTTAGTTTGGTAAGGAAGAGAGCTCCCTCTTTAGTAATAGGGCGAGGCATGTTCTAGCAATTTAAATAAAACAAAGTTCAAAACGTCCTCTGGTCTGAGTCCTTCTATTGGCTTGCCATAGTCCTCTGACCATAGTTTCATGGAATATGTGCGATCATCATCACCTGCTTCTGACAAATAGTTTTTTGTGTTCACTTTTTGGTTATGTTTCACTTATTTTACTGTAGGAAACATGGCTCATCAATTGTTCCTGTTTTGATGGTTATCACCTTGCTTTTCAGGATGCAACTCGAGGCAATTTGGGTCGTCGGTCTGGAGTCCTCTTGGTGGCTGTAAAAAAATCAGGTGGGTTTACCAGTGGGAAAGATTTTCCTCCTCGATTGAAACCCTGCAAAATGGTCCATCCTTGAGTTTCATAATGAACCAATAATGGTCCTCAATGATTGGTGTATTGTAGATCCGAAAGACCTTGTTCTTATTGCAGGAGATTTTAATGCAAATTGCTCTACTAATGATGACTTGAACAATATGTGGAAGGAAGGCTGTAAAGGCCCCTCTGGGCAGGCAGGCTATATTTAATATACTATTAGTGACAACGGTTTGCACACATTAGATGGTAATGTCTCATGCGATCTTGAAGGGGGAGATACATGGCATAGGGATCCCTCTGAGTCATGTATTGGCTAATTTTTTGTAAGTGAAGTACTCGTCCTTCTATGCACCCGATTGCATATTGCTAAGAACTGATGAAGCGATCACGGCCTTATGATTGAAGAATTTAGTATTACGCAATCATTTGAGCATACTGACAGGTTTAGATATATGTGTCTAAATCTAGCAGGCCCACATATCACCTGGAATCCGAACACTACTACTAAGTTTAACAAGCAGATTCTTGGTGCAATAAGGAAATCTCCTGCTAATTTGAGCAGGTTCTGAGCTCCTTCCTTTTGTAATTTCTTGCACTGTCATGTAGAGAGTTTATTTTGTAAAGGTGGAAAGGCTAAACGCAACCATTTACACGTTTGATGAGGCCGTTGTAAAGCTTAAAACAGAATTATGCCGTACTATCAGTCCGCCCCCTAAAGTAAATACTAATCACATTATGGCAATAAGAGATATTAAGCACCTTAAACAAAAATATAAAAATCCAGCACTGCATGTACCAGCAGGATGGTGAAACCATGCTAGGCATCCTGGTGGCTAAAGCAGGTACTACTTTCTGTCCCCTGTTTAACAAGGCTGAGTGCAAGCTACTTGAAATACAAGCCAATCCAATTAGTGATCTGGCTTGGACAGCCCATTTTATGTTTTTTACTCAACTTGCTTACCTCCAAGTATCCTGGCACTGCAGTCTCTGGAGCTTGAACAGACCCTTACTTTTGATTTGCAGGGAATTCTTTCTATTATCAGAAAGGCTAGTGATTCTAGAGTCCTGAGCCCGAATTGCCTCTAATTTGGTTTGGAAGCACGCCGCCGTAGATATGGTCTAAAATACTCTATTTGTTTTTCGCAATCATTATTACTAATAGGAACAAACCAGACACTTTGAAACTATCTAATTCAGTACCCATTCTTAAAAGAAGTGACCCCCTAGATCGTTGTAATTACGGGGCAATTACGTTAAGTCGACAGTAACATTTTTGCAACCTTATTCTGCGAGAAGTGGAACTACCGGCCATTAAGACCAGTCACTGGAATAAATTCCAGTCTGGATTTTGTAGGAACATAGTGTTGGCTGCAAGTCTCCGGTGGATGGGGGGCTCGCTTGGTGCACACAGGCCCGCTCGGAACTGTGAGGTGCAGCGCGCGCAAGCAAGACACAACCAGCCTGTCAGGTGCATAAATCTGGACTCGGGCGAATCGCGTGGTTCCGGTGATTCATTTATTTCCGGCCCCGCCCCTGTCACGTGACCCGGTCTCCCACGATACACGTTACATCACATTCCTCCCAAACTTAGTATGCTTTTTCAACAACAAACAGTAACACTTTATAACATTTCATCGTCTATTCTAGTCTCTCAGGCGCGCAACCTCTTCATGCTCCACCGGTGATAGACACCCTGTACGACGTACCCTTGGAGGCGGGATGACGGTCGCGGCCTCTCCCTTAGATGGTAGCAGGGATGGTTTCTCTCAGTCTCTTCCTCTCAAGGGGTCTCTGATCGGGCATCGTCCATGTGTGATGCTAGTTCTTGGGATTCTTGGGGTGTGTCATTCTCCTCTGCCAGCCTCAGGGCCTCAGGCAGATCAGGTGATTTCGTTCCTCTCTGGGGCTTCTTGGCCCTTCTTCCCACATTGCCGCTGGGACTTTTCGGAAGTGAGATATGTTCCTGGTCAGGGTTTCATTCCCTCTGGTGGCTGTGATCCTGCTGTGGTTTGCGTTGTGTACTGTTCACAGTTGGGACTCGAAGTTCAGTGACATTTTCTTGGGCGGAACCCGGTTTTTCATCAGCACCGTGAACCCTGGATGCAATTCCCAGTGGCTGGCGCCTCGGGTGTTGCTCTCCTGTTCATTCCGCCTGATCTGTTTTGCCTCTATGAGGGGAATGTCCAGATCTGGGGCTACCCAGTTTGGGTGCACTGGGAGTTCCGCTTGGATCAGCACACCGAACATGAGAGATGCAGGGCTGATGCCGGTTGATGAGTGCAGGGTCTGGCGGTGAGTCCTCAGGAATCGATACACGGCGGTTAGCCATGAGTGGTTGCGCTCTTTTGCGATGTGGATCACTTTAGTCAGTGACCCCATAAAACATTCGGCATTCCCATTAGCTTGAATCCAGTAGGGGGTGATCCTCTTGTGCCATATGCTGAGGTCTTGGAAGAACTGCCAAAGTTCTTGGATAGTAAACAGAGGGCCGGAGTTGCTCTTAATCTTGGTCGGGATCCCGGGCGTTGCAAATATTTTCTCGAGCGCCAGGATCATAGTTTCAGCGTCGGTGGACGTCACATGTTCGACTTCTGGGTAGCGACTGAATTCGTCCACCAGGACCAGCAGGTATCCTTCTCCTGTGATGGTGCAGTAGTCTATGCTAACGGACTCCCACCTTTAGTTGCTTCTCAGGGCACTGATGATTGGTTCCAGGGTTGCAGCTCTCCTGGTTGATTGGCAGCATGCACACGCTTCTATGAGGTCTATTACTTGCTGTTGCATGCATGGCATCCACATTCGGGACTTCAGGTATGAGATTGTCTTCACAATCTCTTGGTGTCCACTGTGGGCTAACTTGAGCGCTCTCTCTACCAGCGCTCTTGGTAACACAATTCGATGTCATTTTAGTATCACCCCTTCGGGGGCTACGGTGAGCTCATGGCGGACCCGAAATATGGCCTGTAGTTTCTCCTGTCCCGACTTTGTGCGCTGGGCCACCATGGCCAGGAAGTTCTTCCAGGTCCCTGTCTGGATGGATTGTGTGGTTCGATTCAAGATGATATCTGCCTTGGTCTCATCAGCAACTTCTTGCAGTGTGAGGGCCAGAGGTCGGGCGCAAGCCACAACGTGATATACGTGTTCATCGTCTCTGCTGCGTGTTGCCTCTCTTGTTCTGTGACGGGCCGTGGGTGGCAGGAAAGATAGTCCGCGGGGTTGTCTGCACCGCCCGATACTCAACCTCAAAGTTGTAGGGTAGTAGTTGTAACATCCATTTCTCAATTCGCGCCGGGAGATGTGGTGCAGAGCCCTTGAAGATAGGGATGAGGAGTTTGTGGTCTGAGAATACCTCCGCTGTTTTGGCCAGTAAGTATACCTTAAAGTGTCGGCATCCCCAGAGGATTTCTAGAGCCTCCTTCTCAATATGCGCACAGTTCTGTTCAGTCTTGGTCAATCCGCGGTTGGCAAAAGCGATGAGGTGTAGGTTGCCTTGTTTGTCAATTTCAGTTAGTATGGCCCCTAGGCATACGGGGCTTGTGTCCACAAGGAGTTCAGCGTCCCTTTCAGTGTCAAAGAATGCCATCGTCATGGAGGCGGACAGCAAGTCTTTGATTTGCTGAAACGCTTGCTGGTGTAGGGAGGACCATTCCCACTTCTGGTCTTTCTTTGTGAGTTCACAGAGGGGGCTTGCTAGGGTAGCAAGGTCCAGGATAAACCTAGCGCAATACGATGCCATGCCCAAAAAACTTCTTACTTCGGTGACAGATTGTGGGGCTTGGGTGTTTTTGATGTTGTTCACCTTCTCTGGATCAGGTGACACGCCTTTGGAAATTAAAGATGTAGCCGAAGAAACAGAGTTCTTCCTTGCCAAACTCACACTTTTCTGCATTCAATGTTAGTCCGGCGTCTTCGAGCCGCCATAATACTGCCGCCAGGCATTCGTGATGTTCTCTGCTGCTGGTTCTGTACACGATGATGCCATCACTGATGTTTGTCGTCCCTTCTAGGCCGTTCAGGACCTTCCGGATTTCATGTTAGAAGACCTCTGCGGCCGATGATATTCTAAAGTTCAAGCGTTTGTATCTCCTCAGGCCAAGGTGGGAAGAGAAGGTGGTGATATATCTTGATTCCTTCAGAGTCAGATTTGGTGGTACTCCGACCTGAGGTCTAGCTTGCTGAATAGTGTGGCACCTGTTAGGTCAACAATGAGTTAATCAATAGTTGGTGTGATGTGCCTCTCTCTCCCGATGGCTGCATTCGGGAGCCTCATATCGATGCAGATTCTCACAGCATTTGGTTACTTGGGCTTTTGTGCCACTACCATGGGAGAAACCCACGGAGTTGGTCCTGAAGTTCTTTCTATGATGCCGGCCTTCTCTAGTTTCTCGAGTTCCTTTTTTGATGGCCTCCCTCATGTGAAAGGGTAACCAGCGATGCCGCACAGTTTTGGGCTCAATGGTGGGATTAATGTGCAGCTTGATGGACCTGCCTTTCAGGCAGCCGATGCCCTGGAGCACTTGGTTGTGTTTTTTGAGTAGGTCATCGATCTCTGTGTGTTGGATGCTGAACGCAAAGTGGATCACCCGTAGATTTTCAGCTGTTCTGCAGCTTAAGAAAGTCTCACAGCCAGCGTTGACTACGTAGATTATTGTTCGGCAGGCTGTGTTGTTGTGGGAGAAGTCGGATCAGAAGGATCCTTGCACCGGCAGCGATTTCTTGCAACCATAGGCGAAGAGTCGTACCTTCCTGACTTGTAGCGTCGGCCTTGGGCTGAGCTTGTTGAAGGCGATTGTTCGCATCACATTGAGAGTTGCTCCTGTGTCAATGACCACTTTCATCGGTTTCCCATCAGAGATAATGGTACAGGAGGGCCTCTTCCGCTGTTTGGATCTTCGTGGTTCTACCGCCGAGATAAGATACATGCAGTGTATCTTCTTGCCTGCTTTCTTTCGTCTTTCTTTGTCATACCTGTCGGGTGAGACGCTGTCGTCGCTTTCTTCGCTTTCGCTGCTGTCTGGTGATCTTTGCGTGTCGTCTATGGCTCTTACCCAACCTTTTCTGCTTGGCTGGCAGGAGGTTTCCCGTGGGGCGAACTTTCTTCTGTGCTCCTCTGGTTTTTGTGTAGTCTGCACTCGGTCTCTTCCATCTGATGGATGCAGGCAGACAGCTGCGTAGTGGTTGAGGCAGTTGCACTACTGGCATGTCGAACCCCATGTGGGGCGTGGCTCCCCTCGGTGCCATGGGCCTCCATACCATTTGCAGGAGCTCTCTCACCCTCGAGGTGGGTAAGGCGGGGTGGGGTTTGAGCCCTTACCCCCTTGCTCTCAGTTGCTTTGGCCTCTTTTGATTGCAGCAACTTCTTCTCTTTTCTGGGGATTTTCTAGCGGTAGACATTGGATCGTGGCTTCAATCACAGCCACTTGGTCGTCTGTGCGCTCACGGAGGCGTCATATTTCAAGGATGCGGGACAGCGCTATATTCTTTTCCTACAGGATAGCTCTCCTCAGCTTCTCCGATGAGATTCCATTTATGACTTGGAGTCATATTGCAAATTCTTCATTAGGAAATTTGCACCCTACCGCCAACTCCCGTAGACATGCATGGAAGTTGTCTACTGTCTGACTCTCGCATTGTCTGGCCATGCAAAAATGGAACCTCTCATACTCAGGTTTGAGGTCGGGCTTAAACTTGTTTGTCAGTGCTGCTTTGGCAGTGTCGTAGTCCTCTGCATCCCCATTGTTGGGGAGCCTGTTGAAAAGGCGTAATGTCGCTGCGCCGATGTTGAGTAGGAGGAATGTCCGCTTCCTTCTGTCTGTGACGATTTCACTGGCTTCAAGGTGCAACTCGAATTGTTGTAGCCAGATGCCCCAACAGATTGCACCACCCGTGGAAAATGGGTTGAATGGTGCCATGAGGGTGATAAGTGCCGGGTCTGCATGGTCTGGGTGGGGTTGATGCTCCTCCTGTCTGCGGGGCTTGTTCCTGCCCTCAATGGGCTCGCATTCGTGCTGGACATAGTGGTGCAGGGGTGTTACTTGCTGAGTGGACAGCTGTGCGTGGGTTTCAACTATCCGTCTATCCGGCGCGCGTGTGAGCACGTGCCAGTAGGTCGTCTTGCAGGTGGTGAGAACTGTCTGCATGTCCCTTTAAGTATACGTGGTAGGGGACTGTGACTTGTGGGCCCCTCTCACCTGGCTTTCCGCTGTGAAATGCAGCTGGATGTCCTCCATAGATTATTACTTCCACATGTTTAGTGCTCTGAATCGATGTAATATTGTGCCCAGAGTGTTGGAGTGTCTTGATACACTGCTCGCGAGCATGCACGAGGTGAAAGAATGTTTGTGGGACTTGTAGAACGTTGCAGGAGCTTAAAAGCCTTGCTTGCATCATACGCGAGAAGGTAGAATCTTCACGCAAGCATACACGAGATGATGGAATGTTCATGTGCACAGAGTGTTTGAAATGACTCCTGTTTGCTGTGCCCGCATGTACTTGTAACACGCTAGGAGGTCCGACTCTCACACAGGCCGTCTCCGGTATGATTGCAGATCCCGTGCGTTGAAAAAAAGTGACAGGCGCATGGGGGGCGAGAGCTCCGTCCACGTCGCCAGTGTTGTGTGCAAGCCTCTGGTGGATGGGGAGGCTTGCTTGGTGCACACAGGCCTGCTCGGGACTGTGAGGCACACGCGCGCAAGCAAGACACAACCAGCCTGCCAGGTGCATAAACCCGGACAGGCGCAAAGCGCGCAGTTCCAGTGATGCCTTTATGTCCGGCCCTGCCCCATCACGTGACCCGGTCTCCCGCGGTACACGTGGCATCACACATAGGAACTTCATTAAATGGGTTGATTATTAACATTGTGCAACATGACACATTGATTGCTGGTAAACCGCCTGCTTACATGGGCTTTGTGGATTTTAGCTCAGCATTTGATACAATTAATTGCAGTATTCTATGTAGAAAATGGTCCTGGTGGGGCCTCCCATCGGGACTCCTTAATATATTAGTTTACCTACAGCATTAGGGTTAGGCTGAATCTCTCAGGAGGCCTTTCAGATAATATACCGACTTAGCGTGGCCTGAGACCGGCTGCGTATTGGCGTCCTGTCTAGTAAACTTTGTGTTTGCCGCCAGCCTGGGTGCCGTGGGAACCCGACCTGCAGTTTGTAAGACACAGGAGGGAATCAGCGGCTTTGGGTTATTGGAACAGAAAAGCCCCCCGCTGACATCATAAGTTAATCACGCCCAGCAGTACCACCTCACCCCGCGGGCAGGGTCTTCCCAGAATTTGGGCAGCTTTGTTTCCCACCCCTGCTCCTCCCACACAGTACACATCCAGGCAGCGTGACCAGCCCTTATCTCCGTGTGTGTGCGACCCCGACCCCCCCCAAAAAGGCGGTGGTGTGAGATAAGAAAAACCTGAAGGCAAACGTTCAAAAAGGCAACGTTTAAAGTGAGGTATTGCAGTGGGTACACAAGACGGGTGGTGGGCACGGGGATCAACATACACGTGTGGGGTTTATGTGGGGGTGCTCTGGCCAATGAACTCAACTATTCCAAACAGGGTCACAATAAGGCAGTAGGGAGCAGTTGGGGAATTCCGGGGAGCACGCAGTGGTTTGGCCAGCAGTTGAACGAAGACACACTGCTGCTGTAAGATTCATCCAAGAGGCCTCACCTTAACCGCACCCACCTGTGGAGGGCTCAAATCCCCAAAAAATAAGGACAGATTAGGGCCCGTCCAAGGGAGGGCAGCATTAAAAGAAGCAGGGACTTCACAGGGTGTGGCCTGAAGGTGAGAGGACAGAGAGGCTACAGTGTAGATACCCCCAGCAGAGGAGGGAGGAGGGAGACGGAGAAACATACTCCAGGGAATACATACAGCAGGTGCAAGAGCATTGATTTATGCGACCGACAGGACATAACATAGGGTACAACATAAACAAGGGCAGAGAGACATTTAAATTACCCCGAGTATGAATCCAGCATAGGACAAAGCCAAAGCGAGGAGCGTTTAGGAGGTGGTCCCCAGGTATATACATACAGTATATACCCAGCATCCTATCCCTAGTGCACCCCTAGCCAAACCCACCCAACAGCCTCACCCGCTCCATAATTGCTACCAGGTATCATACTTGTACAGAATTGTGTGGATGTTAACATCTGCCACACTTGAACTAAGCTGTGACACTGGCATAGGCATTGGTCGGATGGATTTGTGAATGAAGGCAGGTGCCGCTCCTGGACACAATTAAAAGCGTTGGCATGTGCCACAGAAGTTTAGCGCCTCGCTTCCAGACAGAAATGCCAATTAACCAATCCACTAACAATTTCACCCCTCTGCATACACCTCTCAAACTCTAACCAAACACAACCTCAAGCCTACAACACAACATTCCGCACAAACTTCACTACAATCCAACAACAAAACAGACCACACAGACTTGCACAACAGCACACTACGACTATCGACCGTAAAACACCTCAAGCCCAGCCAACGGAGCCACCGGGCTGAGGCCGCCAACAGCACATCACTACTCTCTTGCACTTTTCCAGCTTATTCCCACTAACTCGCCCCCTCCCTTTTTCAGAGCCGCCAGAGCGTCAGGGGACCACTCCGGTGGTGATAGTGCGCGGTACAAATGTCCTTTAACATTAACATTAAACATTTGAATCTCAGGTTTGGGGACATACTTGGCCTTCTTCATTTGTAATGCCACAACTGGGTAATTTACGGCCTTTCCAGTTAGCATACATAGATGATGTTGTTCTCGATCACAGAGGTTATTTACTTTCTTAGAACTTTATGCTAAAACTAAAACTAATGACCTCATAAAAATGAAAATGAGGTAGTTAAAGTATACATTTATTTGGATACGCCAATTGTCGCCAATGAGTGCACGTGTCGTGACTTGGCTGCCTTTGGTCCGGGTTATGCCTTTGCACCGGCCTCTGCCATGGTGGCGCATCCCATGGTGCCTCACACAACTGGGTGCATGTCCTCATTTACAGCGCATCATACAGCAGGGTTCAGGACTACAGGTCCCAGGGTGACAGGCTCTGGAGCGTGTGACACTGTCACGCTCACTCTCACGAATGCAACTCAGAACCCATGAGAATACAGATTTTCCATACATTTGTTACAGAAAGTCATGATTCTATTAAAGACTCGGAGACGAAAGATTATGCTCTGAACTTTCCTTTACTTCTCGAGCAGCAAAGTATCAACAAACAATTATGAAAAACATTGTAACATAAAAAACTACAATTCCCAAACTTGCAGTGAATTTGGAGAACGTTTTTCAAACGCTCACAAATCCATGTGATTTTTCCAGTCCAATCAAATCTAACTTTCCCCTATAAACACTGCCTAAACCACAGTCCTTCCTCTTTCTGCTCGCTCTGCCACTGATCGAACAACTTAAAATGTGCGCCCCAACCGGTAGACTTCTTAATCTTTACTTTGTTCCCACTTCACGGCGCTGTTGTCTTCTGCTGCTCTGTTCCTGTCAAAAAAATGTATATACCATGAAATATCTCCTCTTGAACGGGTGGGCAATCGCAAAATAACAACATTACATTACCATTTACAAAGTTATATTACTCTTTAAAAAACATATTTACACTACATTCATTCATTATAGCAATTGAATTGGGTGGAATAATCTTTCGCCTCCAAGTCTTTAATAGAATCATGACTTTCTGGAACAAATGTATGGAAAATCTGTATTCTATGTCAAGACCCAGAGGCTCAGATTATGCTTGTTTAAAGCTTACTCACCACCAACGACGCTATTTGATCCACTGGTCTAAAATAAAAATTCTTACACGTTTCTTCATTAGACCAGTCTGCTGCCTTCAAAATATCTTCCAGGTGTGCTCCTGACATAAAGGCTGACGACGCCACAGCACCTCTCGTCGAATGAGCTCTAAACGGTCCTACGTCGATGCCTGCCTCTGCCATGCACCATCTCACCCATCTAGCCAATGTGGCCGGAGCTACCGCTTTAAAAGGTTTCTTGATAGCTATCAGCAATTGATATTCCCCAATGGGCCTCACCATATTTGCCCTAATCTCATAAACTTTCAAACACCTAACAGGACATAACCTGTTTTTTTTCCGAGAAGACCATGTACTCTACAGTCTTAATACTTGTTTTTGTCCTTTTCTCAATGTAAAATATTACCCCTGAAGGCGAGAAAGATGTCCTGTTTGTCTCTAACGCCTTCACATCTGACAGTCTTTTGCATGAAATTAAACATAACAGAGTAGTTAATTTAGCCCACAGAGCTTTCCTAGAAAGATTCTCATTGTCCGGCCAGGCCTCAAACATCCTCAAGACCACAATCACGTCCCAAAGATGTGAATATCTAGGCGCAGGTGGTCTCTTGCACTTGACACCTTTCAGTAATCTGCATATTAAAGGATGTTCACCCGCTGGTCTTCCCTCAATGTACTTATGACCTGGCGATATCGCAGATCTGTAATTGTTCATGGGTCTGTAATCTTTAGCCTGAGCTGCTTGAGCTGCCAGAAAATGCACTATGTGAATTACATCAGTTTGTATGGGATTAACTTCTCTCTCAATACACCAATTATTCCATCTTCGCCATTCCACTCTTTAGGCCTTTCCCGGTCGCTAGGGCCCATGACTCTTTGATACATTCTTGAGCATGGCCCGAAAGGCCTGGCTTGGCCCAGGCCTTCCTGAAATCGTCTATGCTAGCCATCAGATTCAAGTTCCCTGATTGTAACAATGGGTGAGTTTCTCCTATTGGATTTAAGATTATGTCCTCTCTGTGTGACAACAGAATTGGAAAATCATACGACATCTCCAGCACGTCCGGGAACCATGCTTGACCCCTACAATCGGGTGTCACTAAAATGACTGTCACTTTCTGTCTCCTGACCTGTGCCATAGTGCGTGTTATCATGGCGAACGGAGGGAAAGCGGATTCCTTCGTTGGGTCACCATACCTGGAGAAATATATCTGTCGCTGTCAATTCTGGATCTGGTCTCCAGCTGAAAAACTTGGAGATCTTCCTATTCAATCTCGACGCAAACAAATCCGTCCAACACGGACCTCTCCGATGCATGATCTTGTGAAATACTGAGTTGTCCAGCTGCCAATCGATGGAGTCCCTCATGTATCTCGAATTCCAGTCCGCCACTGGTTGAGTTCCCCCAGCAGGTGTTCTGCCTTCACAGTGACTCCCCTCTGGAGGCATAGTAGCCAAAATTCTGTGGCTATCTATGTCAGCATCTTGGATCTCGTCGAGCCCCAGTTGATTTATGTATCTGACTGCCGAAACGTTGTCCAGCTTTAGTCGAATGGCACATTTCGCTCCTTCCTGTGTCCAACAACCTACTGCGAAGGATCCTGCCAGAAGTTTGAGGCAATTGATGTGTAGTCCCAATTCCTCGCTCGAGCATCTCCCCCCGGACTATTGATCGCCACATCTGGTGCCCCATCCCCATCGACTGGCGTCTGATTCTATTACCAGGTCCGGGGATGAGCAAAATATCACCCTGCCATTCCATGCCTCCATGTGGGAATACCACCATTCCAGCTCTGTTCTCGCTTCTTTAGATATGGGCACTTTCTGTTAGTCAAATAGACCTTTCCTGAGATGATCTATCTTCAACATCTGTAACGCTTTGTAGTGCAGAGGTCCTGGAAAGATTGCCTGTATCGACGATGACAGACGACCAACCAGCCTCGGTATCTCCCTAAAAGAAATTACCTGTCTTGTCATCATACTCTTTATTTCCTTCTTTATGGAATTCATCTTCCCCAAGGGTCTGAGTGAACCCCGAGCTGTCTCGAAGATGAAACCCAGAAATTCTATCTCCTGTGCTGGTTCTAATTCTGACTTTTCCCAGTTTATTAGAAACTCCAGCTGTTGCAGTAAATCTGTCGTTTTCTCAATCTGTTCTACAAGAATTTCTCTGTCCTGGCACATCCAACAAATGTCATCCAGGTATATAATCATTCTGATTCCTTGTTCCCTGAGGTAACTTTCCACTGGTTTCAATAGTTTGGTGAAGCACCATAGAGCTGATGCTAGACCAAACAGAAGACATTTGAACTCTCCTTTCCAGAGGAATTGTAGCAGTTTCCTCTGATTCTGTTGAATCAGAATCATTAGATTGGCGTCCCTGAGGTCTATCCTTGCTAACCAATCCCCTTGCTGTAGGATGTCCCTTAACAGGTGAATCCCTTCCATTTTGAAGTGTCTGTATATTAGAAATATTAGAAAATAATTCAGACCCTTGAGATTTATTACTGGTCTTACCTTGTGTTTACCTTTTACTAAAAACAGGTTGCTTCCGAAACCTCCCTGACCTTCTGAGGCTGGGCCAATTGCATTTTTTATTTTGAATGAGTCTACTTCTCTGTCTAACAGATCTTCATCTTATTTGCTGAACCATATCTGCTTTGGTACGGTTACTTGTGACGGTTCCTGCCAAAATTCTAACTGAAAACCTCGAACCTTCTGCATCACCCATGCATCTAAGGATATCTCCTCCCATTTTCCTAAATGCAATTTCACTCTTCCCCCTACTGGAGGAATGTGTGTTTCTATTCCTTTTGCCAGCGCTTTTATTTTTCTCACCTGTGTTAATCTGGTGTTGCTGTCTACCGCTTCCTCTCCAGACTCTACCCATGCTTCTTCCTCTGCAAGAGAAGAAAGGGTTCGACCTCCGGTCCTCTTGCTTCCAGTGGGATCTGTCATTGTAGGACCTACTATATTGATAATGGCTGGATGAGCGGCCCTTTCCTCGAATGGTGAATTTTGCCATGTCTTTTATGAAAAGATCCCCAAACAGCTTGCCTTTCGCTGATGCTGCTTGCTCAAAAGAAGCCAGCTCTCCCATTCTGGAGTCCAACTTCATTAGTATGGATCTCCTTCTTTCTGTTGCCGACGCTGTGTTGGCATTCCCCATCAGGCATAGGGTTCTTTGTGCCCATCCAGCCATGATCTCCGATCGATGGGTTCTTTCTTTGCCTTGGCTTCTTCAGCGAGTTGCCATATCCTAGTGTTAGGGCCCAGCATGTATAAAAGCTTGTCCTGACAAGATCTCCAGGACATGTCAATTCCTTTTTTCACGTCCCTGCCATATCTCCCCAGGAACGTAATTATTCTCTTGTCGATTTCTGGTGTATCAGCCACCCCGTCCGGCACTCTAGGCCTAGGGCATTCAGCTCTTCATTTGTTTCGAGCCTGTTTGTTCAGGTGTGTTCTCAATCTCTTCCTTATGTATTCTGTAATTTTTTCTGGGGTTCCCACTCATTCAACCTCAGGTGAACCAGTTCATCTGGGTCAAATTCGTGCCTATGGGACTCATTGTCTTCCCTCCTGCCTTTTTTGTTCCTGGGCTCCCGCCCGTCTGAGGAGGGCTGATTCTCTGGCATACTATATTCATCAGATTTAGAACAGCTTCTGCAGTATTCATCAGATGAATAGTCTGAACTAAAGTATGTCTCTCACGAGACCTCGCCTTTCTCTTGTTCGTTTTCGACCCGTGGGGTGAACCCGGATGGGGTCTGGGAACTACGATCCCTGCAGGTCTTTTTCTTTCTTCCCCCTCTGTCCCTGCATGCTTTGTTCTGGTCCGTGATGCCCTGAGACAAAGCAGCCAGGTCGTGCATTATGCCCTTTTCTTCTCTATGGGGTCTGCCGGCACTAACCATCGTCTGTACAACCTGACCCATGCGCAGACTGCTAACATGAGGTCCTTACGAGTCTTCAAAATAACCACTCATTCTGTAGCCTTGCCATGCAAATGATGCACAGTTTTCTTGGGTTGCCCCTGTCATTCTGCTTACACTTTTGTTTGTAGCTAGGTGGGTCTCTTGTATATCTTATTATTTTGTTTGGGACTGAGCCCTTCTTGATGAGATAATCAATATATATATATATATATAAAAGGTATAACCTCCTTATTTAGGCAGATAATGAGGGGTTTGGTCTTAGTTTTACTTGGGACTGAGCCAGTCACTTACTGTAACAGTAGCAATGGCTGATCAAGTCTGCGGTGCTGCCCTTTGGCCACTAGGTGGCGTCTGCCATCTGTTGTGAGAGCTGCAGTATGCTCTCCTCACCGGTGTAGCTTGCGCTGATCCGCGTTACTTGGTAATGCCTTTGAAGTCAATATTCCTAATATGCTCTATCACCAGACACAAGAAGGGCTGTTCCTATCTATGTATGGATGTTCGCAATGGCGCCGGAACCCCAAGAGTCCCGTTGTGAACTTACGCATAACAGTTCCTCCTAACGAGGCAAAAGAGCTCCGGAACGAAAAGTTCTGTCACGGTCTAATCCTAAGCGGATATGTTCCGCCGTGAATCCTCGACGCGCCGCGCGTCCAAATAAACACTATTAAGCGCGCGCATGCTATCCGTCAAACATTTCAATCATCCACCATAAATCAACATATAAATTGTAAAAATAAATCAAGGTGCTTATCCCAGCTGCTCGAGCAGCAAAGAAAGAGGAAGGACTGTGGTTTAGACAGTGTTTATAGGGGAAAGTGAGATCTGAATGGACTGGAAAAATCACATGGATTTGTGATCTTATGAAAAACGGACTACAAATTCACTGCACGTTTGGGAATTGTAGTTTTTTATGTTACAATGTTTATCATAATTGTATGTTGCTACTTTGCTGCTCCAGAAGTAAAGGAAAGTTCAGAGCATAATCTGAGCCTCCGAGTCTTGACATAGAATCTACAGCGACCTGTACATAACCCTCCTGGATTGCTGTGCCCTTCTCTGTTGTGACGCCTTGTTAGGCGGAAACCTGCGCAGTTCCCTCTGGGACCACTGCAAAAGATTTAGGACTACAGGTGTTTGGCAGTAAACCCACTTAGTAGCAGTCAGTACCACACAGATTCACTTGGTAGCTGTGGCTGAGCAGTCAGACTTCCCTCAAGAAGAGTTTGGCAGTATGTGGGGTATACAAAATAGGGCAATCTACACAGCAGAACAAGCAAACACGGAACAAGGCTTCGGTGTAACGATATATAGGTATTTATTTACAACAACACATCTATGGAAAACACTCTGGCACTAATACGGCAAACAACTTCAATCACAATTACTATAAGCGAAAGATCAATCCCCCTAACAATAGTTCGACAAGTCTAGGTTCAACAGCACCACTTATTTGCAGACAGAGGTGAATGCTTTAACCTAGATGGCACTCTAGTATTCGTTAGGATGGGAGAGAAAAGGCAGGTTATGAAATCACTCGGCACCAACACTTTTACGAACAAATGCAGGGCAAGTAAGGCAGGGTCTACTGCAGATCACAAAGTTCAGAGGCCAGGCCCACTCGGAGAGAGGCAAGGCGATATGTCCCAAAAAGTGTCTCAGTGGAAATGTACTTCGAGTCTTTATCGCAAATTGTTATAGAAAGATTGGACCAGTTCAGAACAGAAAGTTAAGAAAGCTTGGAGGCGACCCAATGGAGAGGCGAGGATTAAGACACCTCACTCTATCCGGCAGAAAGGGAAGCCAGGCAGACACGGTACCTTGTTTGTGGAGAGACAGCTCCGGCGGAGGCAGTTGTTCCTGGTGGTGGATGCACGTCGGTTCTTTGCCAAGAGAAGAGAGGATCTCGTCGTCGAAGGAAAGTTGAAGATCGTTGCACCACCAGGGAAGAGACCAGCCGTGGAGTGCTCCGTCACAAGGCACCACCTTTTGGTCGCGGTACAGGGGTAGTGGCTATCCGGTTGCCGGGGTGCTCTGCATGGGCAATTCGACCACTGCGTCCTGGAGCGAAGAAAAAGCAAAGGGGACTGGTTGTTCCCACCAGTCAGGGGAAGAGACTCTCCGGCGGGGAGATCTCCTCTGTCGTCGGGAAGTGGTGAGTCGGTTCAGCAGGGCTCCACCGGAGGTGTCGTCGTTGCAGGTCGGCTCAGCTTTACCCTCGTCGGATTCTTAGGTCCTGTGGCGACTTCTAAAGATCCAGTCCCAAAAGTCTTGCTTTTATGCAGAAAACCCCCATTCATTAATTTAGCTGTCACTCAAAATACACTAAGTGGTGAGCGGGGTGGCTCACCACTTGGGCCAATCACACCGGAGTGCGACTTGAGTTGGCAAGGCAACTCAGTCCAGGGTGCCTAAACCCCCTCCACACCCCCTGTGGTACCCAGACAGAATGGCACCACTTTGGAGGGCCTCTGTACAGAAGCCCGCCAAAAGTGGAACAAAGGGCTCAACCTTTGGTTTAGGAGTCACAGAGACAAACACAGATGCCATTTTTAAACACCGAGTTCTGGCAGAAAATACCAACCAATAGATTTATTTAAGATAAATAAACCGGTGGTATGTTAAAGATTAACGAGAAAAAGTATTAACCTCAAACAATGGGAAGAATCCCATAGGGTTATATTCGGGGTCGAATATAACAAGTAGTTTCCACTGCCACCAGCCAAAACTCGACGAGGAGGGATGGGACAGTGTCCCCTCGAATAACAGACCCAGGAGTAATCGAATTACCCCTACTAGTACGTCCACAATAGGATAGTTTGTACTAGTTCTGTTAGTAAATTTAGGTCTAGTAAAGCCAATGGTGACTTTACATGCCCGGGGAGACAGTAGTCAGTCCCCGGGTATGGAGTCTATGGTGGGGGTCCGCTAGGACGCCCCGGTGTTATGGCACGGAGGGCGCGGTGTAACACACATAGAAAAACGTATGAGACCCTATGGAGTAAAAGACCCCATAGCCCATAGAACACATTGGCATTCAAAGGAATTACACACATTCATGTCCGAGAGTGGGAGAAAAAGAGTCTCACTCTTGGCAGGATGGAAAAAAACAAACTCCAGAAATCCAGCAAAGCTGCTGGGGGACTCACTAGGTTAGGAAATTCAGCCTAAACAGAGAATTCTCCCTAACACGCCTGGATATTTTTACTGCCAGGTTTGTTTACAATTTTTTTCAATTGTTACATTTTTTTTCCCTGGATCTTGTGCACTTTGGATTTTTCTTTGTGTGCACATTTGCCTTGTGCTTTTGGGGGATTATTTCCTTTTTTCTGGATTTTTCTGCCATTGGATATTGGATTGTGATTGGATTATCCTAGAAAACTTACAGCTAGTGACTCTCACATGATTTGTTTACTCTCTTGTGAAGACGCCTTCTCTCACACCACAAACTGGAGGAAACAGGTAAAGGGTCTTGGTGGTTTCTCTTTACCAAGCATGAGTGTTAGGGAGAATTCTCACTTCTGTCTAATTTCCCTTACCTATAGAGCCCCCCAGCAGCTTTGCTGGATTTGAAGGGTTTATTTCTTTTTACCTGCTAAGAGTGAGACTCTTTTTCCCACTCTTAGGCATCTTTGCTATGTGTGTTCTAGGCTACTTTTGTGTTTAATGCATATGGGATCTTTTCTCTCACCCATAGGAACTATCTTTATGCACAGGTGTTACACAGCACCCTCCGTGCAGTAACAGAGGGGTGTCGTAGCGACCCCCAAACATAGACTCCATACCCTGGGGCTGACTACTGTCTCCCAGGGCATGTAAAGTCCCCATTGACTTTACTAGTCAATCTCTATGAACTAAACCAGTACACCCCATCTTAAAATGGAAGTACTGGAAGGGGTTAATAGTTTTTCCCCTATGTTCAATTTCGAAAGGGTACATTAAAGTCCCCCTCTACAAAGTTTCTGGCTGGTGGCAGTGGTTACTACCTTTTATATTCAACCGCAAATATTTTCCTATGGGATTTTCCCATTGTTCGAGGCTAATACTTTTACTGACAGCCTCTAACATACCGCCGGTTTATTTTATTATTAACTTTACTCCGGTAGGTTTTATTTGCCAGAACTTTGATATAACTTCTTTCTCGAGTCTTACTCCATATTCCTAACGCAAGTCGGGGATCCTTTGTTCGCTCTTTTGGCAGGCTTCTGCCAAGAAGCCCTCCTTTCGGCGCCTCTGAGTCTGGGGTGGGTCTGTTGTTTGGGAGGGGGAGTAGAATCCCTGGACAGAGTTGCCACAGCAACTCAGGTCGCACTCTAACCTGATAGGCTGGAGGGTCTCCCACCAAGAAGACCACTTCACTGTGTGAGTGACAGCTAGGCTGTATGAATGGGTCTCTTTCTGCATAAAAGCAGGGTCCTGAGGACTGGAAGAGCAAGACGTCGCCACTGGAACTACGGAACCGAAAGGGAGAGAAGCCACCGGTGAAGCCCTGCCGGATCGTCTCACCACTTTTCTTCCACACGACGAGACGAGATCTTCAGCGAAAGAGCCTCCTTCCCTTGAGCTGGTGGGGCCAACCAGTTCACCTATCGCTTCCTCGGACCTGCCTTGGTCGAATCAACAGTGCCCAGCACTTGGAGACCGGATAACCAGGCAGCTATCAACCCGGACTGCAATTAAAAAGAGCGTACCTTTTAAACTTTGTTTGGCAGCACCGCGGCTGGCTTCATCCCTGGGAAGTGCAGCGACTCGAACCTTCCTCCACGACGAGAGCCTCTCTTCCTCTGTTGGATCCCTTGACCTGCAGGAACTACCAGGAACAACCGCCACCGCAGGATCCACTTCTTCATGTTTAAGGTACATTGTTCCGCCAGGTCGCCCTTTTTCCGTGGTAGTCCTAAAGGTGTTTTAAATCCTTTAACTACTTGTGGGGTCGGCCGCCCTCTCTCTTAACATTGTCTTTCGCCTCGCATCTACCTCTTCAATATTTTTCTACTAAAGACTTGACTGCAGCTACAAGAACATTTTTGCTCCTAAGCTCGTGGTCCTGTACCACTGACTCTGGCTCAGGCCTATTGACTCTGGCTGATTTGTTAGATCTGCTCTCACTAGATTGGTTTTCAATGAGAAATGTGTTGATGCACCTAAATCTTCTAAACCCCTCTTCCTTCCTACTGTTTTAACTTGTGGAGTGCCATTTTGCTCAGTTTTCATTCACTTATCTTTTGGCTAAAGTGTTACTGTGCATTACTTGTTCACAAAACTTCAGGGAAGTGTTGCTAGGAGGTGTCTGAGGATATTTCGGTTTAACTTGTGCTTTCCCTTCCTTTCGTTGAATTGCTAGAGAGCCATTTGTAGTTGGTTTTCACTGTGCCGTTTTGCTCAGTTTTCACTCTACCGCAAACTTGTCTACAATTGAATAGGGAGTTGTATTTTCTTTTCCTTGACTGAATCTTAACTTACTTTACCAACAGTGATTATGTGTTGACTTAGAAGTGTATAAAATAAATATATATTCTCTTTTTAATACAAAGCTTTGGTCAGTGTTTCCTTGCTCCATAGTACTGTACTACCTATTGTGTAAACCCTGAATACTGCTCATCTCCCTCTTGAGATAAGTCTGACTGCTCAGCCACAGCTACCAACTAAATCTTTGTGGTACAGACTGATACCAAAGGGGATCTATTGCTCTCACCTGTAGTCCTAATCTGGTGTAGTGCTCCCTAAGGGAACTGCACTGGATTCTGCCTGACAATGAGCCTGAGAATATGTGTGCTCTGTAAATTTCAGTGGGGATCTGATAACTGGATCTGTAGTGTGGTATCAAAACACAGACACCGGTTATTGGACACTGTCTAATGCACTCCAGGAATTACTTTTCTGTTCCTTAGGTTATAACATTCAGATGATCAGATGATCAGTGGAGTCTTGTAAATTTGAATCTAGTTTTGGTAGGCCTCCATCTTGCTAACTCACCTGTTTTCGAAATTAGAGAAAGGTGTCTTCACTTGTTTTATACTCTTGACCAAACTTGATGAGTGGACTTGTTTCCTGCAATTTGTGATTACATTTGCCATTTCTTGAGCACCCGATTGTGGCAGAACATGCTTTGCTTCAGGGGAGGGATCTAAGCCACCAGTGTACCGCTATTTAGCTCATTGTTCCTCATCTGCAGCCACCAACCCTGATTGCCTCTTGTCTCTTTTTTTCTGGTTATGCCCCATTATAGAAGATGTAGGCTAACTTCTCCTATGCCAGACAGCATCATTCAGGTGACAAGTATGGGGAAAATAAATAAATAAATAAATAAATAATAAATAACGTAAATGCGTCCCCGGCAGGGGACGAGGGAAGCCCCCAGCGGTGTGGAGGTGCAGAGTGGGGACACAGGACCAAGAAGGTAAGTTGAGGGGGGTGGGGATGGGAGGGAGGGAAGGGAATAAAACAAAAAAAAAGACTTACCCGAGTCCCCGGCGGGGGGCGAAGGCAGCCTCTCAGCCGCGGAGAGGCTCGGAGCAGGGATGGCCCCGCTTCGAGCCTCCTCATTGGCTGAGGGATTGCCACGCCCCCTGCCGGGGACAAAGACCGTGGAATCCCGACGGAGGGATTCCCGGCCGGGTAGGGACCTGGCGAGAGCCAATCAGAATACTTGTTGCATTCAGATTGTCTCTCGCCGGGTTACTAATAATGTTTACAAAATGTTAATGATTGAACTTTTCCAGACTGAACATAATGTTGATCAATTCCTTGGTAATCTCCTGGTAACAATGATTCATTAGTACGGTACATTGTCAAGTACTGTGTGGAGAAGCTACACACTGTACATTGCACACATTATGGTGACTACTACTACACGTGAAGTAGCATGGTGGGTCATGTAGATCAGTTGGGCTGGGTTTGAGATTTCTAATTGTTGAGCCGTCAGCCTGAGCAATTGTGCCATGCAATATGATATGACATGATAGGTTATTTATAGCATGCTTAATACCCAGAGGATTCTAAGCGCGAACCCGGGGATCGAATCTGTGTTGCCCTGTGTCGTCTTGCTTCCAAGGCGAGCACGTTGCCCCAGAACTATCCTCCCGACTTAACACAACTTTCGTATACAATGCTGTTCCACTCTATGGGGTGTGTTTCTGATATATTTGACTTCATCCAAGCTTGCATGATCATTCCAACAGTGTAATGTGGTAAACTGGCATAGCTGTATGCTAGAGGAACTTTCCCCCATGTTCAAGCACGCTGCACTTCTCTGTGCAATATCTTTCTCAACTGACTGGGAGCTACATTTCCATGTACCATCCTTCAGCATCCCACTCCAGACTGTTGCCTTGGATGCCTCCTCTCTTCGACACAATGGTTGGCATCCACTGACTTTTCTTTCCACTTGAGTCTGCTCACTACCTCCTCTCCATATCTGTTCATGGTCACCATCATGCACCATGGAATCACTTAACCCTCTGAAGCCTCTGTGCCTTCACAGCGTCTGACATTTCCCGTTTGCCTCTTGCTTTCTGTCACACTCAGTGGGTCCCTGTCCTCCCGAGTTCTGGGTGTGGTGATCATTTGTATTTGTATTTATTGATTTATTAAGCGCTTTACATTTCACCCTTTCTGCTGACAAACGGCTCTGTACCTGAAATCAGGAACTTCTCTTGCTTTGGGTTTATCTTCTTGGTCTCCTCTTATTTTCTCTGTGTTCCCTGGTCATGTTGCTCTGCTAATAAGCCACCATTCCTTTTATCCCCATTCACCTCTGGCTCTTAGCAATGCCTTTTCTGATATCTAGTGCCCCAGTCGACGTCACCAGACCATAAAAAATGAGAAAAGACTTCTGGGATAGTGCTTCCTCTGTCTTGCATGGGTCACTTGGCTGCAATATCCAGCCTTGGATGCTATTAGCGCCATGGCTGCCTCCAAACCCGGGTCCTGGTCCTGTCTCACTGAATGGGGACTTACCAGGTCATTCCGACCTTGGAGGACCCGTTAAGTTCCCATTCAGTAAACCATTCCCCATTCCCATTGAGCCCCCATAGGGCTCAATGGGGATGGGGAAGGCGCTAATAAGGGGCCCGCAAATTGCGGGCCCGTTATTAGCTCGAAGGTCCCTTAACAGGTCTTGTAAAGAACGGCTGGTCTGATCAGCCGTTCCTGCTGGGACCCACTAAGGGACCTCGGAATAGGTCAGTAAGGGTTTACCGGCATCCTTACCGGTGCCCATAAACCCTTACCGCCCAACTCAGAATGACCCCCAATGTATCAAATAGATTTTAAATTGTCCACCACTATATCATTAACATGTCTTTAAAATAATAAAATGTATAATGATTATTACAACACACATCATTAGATTGATAAAACTGGATATGTGAGTGCTTTAACCAGCTGCTTGCATTCTCGCTATATATAAAAAGCTGCAGCCATCACCATCAAAGTCGATCCTGATTACATTTGTGAGTCACCGGTTATATTTTCCATATCTGACACAAAGGTATTATACCCTTTGTCATTATGATATGTCAATTTACTTTTCTAAAACACTTGTCACCCAAAAGCTGTGCTTTTTGGCGCAAAGGCTGAGTGCTGGAAAAAGATAGAAACGGGCACTACGAAGATGCCAAGTAAAAAAGAGAAACGTTTAAGGCATTGCTAAAGACAGTCAAGTTAGAAAGTGAATAAAGAGGGAGAGAAAGCACAATCCAGATGACAGGAGCCAGAAAGAAAAGGAGAGACATGTGGATATGTTTGATATGGCGAAAACTATATTCAGGGAAACAATGGACATTGTTGTTCTCTAATCGGGACTGGGCGACAGCAATAATAAGGGAATAATGAGAGGAGCGGTTAATAAAAGTAAATATATGTTTATGGATAGGAAGATGGGAGAAGCAGGGAGAAGCTATTTGATTGATATGGGGAGAAAACAGGATGTTTATCAAGATTAATAGCCAGTTTCTTTAAAGTGGGGACTGGAACAGTGCAATAGCCAAGGGAAGAAGACCACATTATTGACCACCTGATCCTAAGGTCTCTGCTGACTAAGATAGCCTCAGCTTTGTCGCCATTTAACGTAAGGCTGTTAAATCTTATTCCGTCAGCTACTGCTGTCATCCATGATTTAAAACTGGATCCAGCTTCAGCCAGATCAGGAGATAGGTGTTGTCGGCATACGTTTAGAAGAGAAGGGCAAAAGGCTAGGTGTGGATGGCTAAGGGACAGACAAAAAAACGAAAAGGTAGAGTCCACGTAACGCCAAAATGAAGAGGTTAAAATGTAGAAATGAAGGGGGAATTTGATACAGATTGCTTCCTTTGTGTAACTTTGTGTGAACAATCCCAATATTTCAACAACACAGCCCCCATTATGTACTGAAGAATGCAATCAATAACCTGTAATTAAATGTTCCGAGTCTGGCTACCTTCTTGATTGGCTTCTGATAAGCCCTAAAAGCCAATGCAGTTCCAGAATTTCATACTCAGAACACACATACAAATCAACAATTAAAAACATATTGCTCAATTTCTCAAATGTATATGAATAAAAAAACAATGGGGCTCATTACAAGCATGCCAGTCCGGAAACAACAGTGGCAGTAAGCTTACCGGCACCGTTGTGTTCAGACCAGCATACTACAGGTCTGTCTGCCAGAGCCGCCTCACAGCAGCCACGGTAGGCAGACCATCATGGAAGCACCGGCAACGATATTAACGGTGCCGGTGCTTCTGTGGTCCCCTTTGGGACTCTATGGGAATGGGGAACAACATCTTGCCGGCGCATGACTTTTTACGGGCCGCCGGGGTTGTAATCCCCCGGTGTTACCGGGAATCAGGTGCCGGTAAATATTAACAGGTCCGGCGGCAACCCACCGATATCACCGGTACAGTTACCGCCGGACCCATAATGAGTCCCAATATTGTTATCACGTGACAAAATCAATGTTAATAATCTTACAAATTATACAAAAGAAAACTTTTTGCCTGATTAAATCAAAACAACACACTTAAATCAAACATAGCATAATATTCCTACAAACTCTTACCGATCGCACAGCATGAAATAGTGCTGATGTATGCAATATGTACAACCTTCTTTACAAAGTTTCAAATGACAACTAAATACATTCTATGGTGATATGCCCATCATTTTCTTTCATTTAAACAATTTGAATTTTGTGTGAAACACGCCACCAGACAGCACAATGCATGCAAAGTTAACAGGTAACCACCCTGAAAAAAAGACAGATAATAGCTGATAGCCAGAAACTACAATAGGCCAATGGGGAAAGGAAAAGGCTTTTAGGGCTTATCAGAAGCCAATCAAGAAGGTAGCCAGGCAGTCTTTGTCTGGCGAAGAGTTCCAGAATTGCGGAATGGCAACTGAGAACAATTGTTTTCGATTTGTGACTTATGAGTTGAAGAGATGTTTAAAAATAAGAGGTCCTTGCTTTTTGTGACTCTGGAGCCCATAGCAATCTGCAATGGGTTGGCTCTATAGGGTTGCCTTATTGGCAAAACAGCCCATTAAAAAAAACTGAATACCGGCCTACGGAGGTAGCCAAATCAAGTCAGCTAAGAAAGGGGAAATGTGATAATATTTTCTTGTTCCTCAGACTGGTGAAGTAGAGGAATAAAGTGTAGATCGCATAGTACTTAAGGAACCTTTAGAAGCACTGAGGAGAATGGCATTCCCTCCATCAATGTGGGATAATACCAATGATTGGATTACTGTTCTAAAAAGATCTGAGCGTAAAAGAAAGCTGAACGTTGACAGTTGGGGTCTTTTTAGCCCCCAGTGTTCCTTCAGTGAGAGCTGCATCTCATGCAAGAAGTCAAGAAATTTTGCTGAAGGAGCACACGTTGACAAAGCACTATCTTTAGTTAACAATGAAATCTAAGAAGAGTCTGACCTGGCGGGTTTAACACCACCCGCCTGCAGGCGGACATGGAAACACCGGCACCATCACGAGATGGTGCCAGTGTTTCCACTTCCCCATTCCCATGGAGTCCTATGGGACTCCATGGGAATGGGGATTTACCGAATTCCGCCTCCGGAATTACCGGGTCACTGGGGTTGTAATGCCCCGGTGATTCCGGGAATCACGGAGGCGGAACGGTAGTACGAGTCCGGCAGTAACCTGCCGGAATTTCCGGCATAGTTACCGCCGGACTCGTAATGAGGCCCAATGGCCCTCATTACGACCTCAGTGATAGCCATGCCACTATTGGCGGCATGGCTGCCGCCGAAATCGCGTCTGGGTCCGGGTCCACAGAATGAGGAATTACCGGGCCATTCCGAGTTCAGAAGGCCCGGTAATTCCTCCCTCCAAGGACCCGGACCCGGTCCTTCCCCATTCCCATTTCAGCCTCCATAGGGCTGAATGGGAATGGGAGAGGGAGCAAACAACGGGCCATTACGAGTTGGCCCGTTGTTTGCTCCCTCTTCCCCTCACGGGACCCGGTAAGCACCCCTGGTTTGACCAGGCGTTACTTACCGGGTCCCGCGAGGGGACCTCGTTATGAGGCGGTACGGGGTTAACAGCGCCGGCACCTTTTACGGCACCGTTAACCCTGTACCGCAAGGGTCGTAATGAGGCCCAATGGCCCTCATTACAACACCGGTGCTAAACCATGGCGCTATTAGTACCATGGTTGGTGCCAGTGTTGTAACGAGTCCGACATGGGGAAATGGGGAAATAACGCCCCATTCCAAGGTTGGCGGGGCGGTATTTCCCCATTTCCCCATGGCCCTTCCCCATTCCCATTTTTGCCCCATAGAGCCCACTGCATCCTATGGAATACAGACTGAATACAGACTGCTAGGTCTGGTGCAGATAGAACTGATGTATATGGGTGAGTAGTTGATATCACCTGCTAATTCAAGTAGGATAAGTGTTTTAGCAAGTGTGCTGCTTTCCCTGCTTTGGGCTTCTCGTTTTGGGCATTTGAATCCATTTGCTGCCTTGCTTGGTCTCCTCAGCCTGGTTCTCCCCATTGTCCCGCCCTCCAGCACACATGACCGGAATGATCTATATAGCACAGGAGTACATTGACTGCATTTCCTGTACCGCGTGTCCTATTTCACCCGCTGATTCAAGTGGGGTACATTTCTTAGCAAGTGGGCTGCTTTCCCTGCTTTGGGCTTCTCGTTTTGGGCATTTGAATCCATTTGCTGCGTTGTTTGGACTCCTCAGCCTTGTTCTCCCCATTGTCCTGCCCCCCCAACACACGTGACCGGAACGATCTACATAGCACAGGAGTACATCAACTGCGTTTCCTGTACCGCGCGCCCTATATCACCCGCTGATTCAAATGGGGTACATTTTTTAGCAAGTGCGCTGCTTTCCTTACTTTGGGTTTCTCATTTTGGGAAATTGAATCAATTTTGCTGCATTGTTTGTCTCCTCAGCCTGGTTCACCCCATTAACCCGCCCTCTGGCCTATGCCGGAACACTCTACATAGCACAGGAGTACATGAACCGTGTTTCCTGTGCCCCTCGCCCCATTTCACCCACTCATTCAAGTGGGCCACGTGTTTTAGCAAGTGCAGTGCTTTCCCTGCTTTGGGCTTCTCATTTTTGGGCATTTGAATCCATTTTGCTGCATTGTTTGGTCTCCTCGGCCTGTTTCTCCCCGTTGTCCTGCCCTCCGAACTGTAATTGGTCAGGCTGTCTGGCACACATGGCCAGAGCCCTTGACAGGCTCTGCAAGGGAAGCCTTGCACGGGCAGGCAGCGAATGGCAACAGCAAAGGGCAGCTCCTCTTCTGGGTAGCTCCAGTAAACTGTTTGCACCTGTTCGCCCATGGACATCTGACGGAACATCCTACAGCGAGAACTACAGGGAGGGTGGCACATGCAATGAGCACAGCCATTACTGTGCTCTGGTAAAACCATGCCACTTCTCTATTTCCCTACTAAATCATGTACCAGTGTACCGCTGTTACCTGTTATCAATTGCCATTGTATTTCAGCTCATGTGCTCCTTTAGTGGCCGTACCTAAACCCAACCTCTTATGTGTTTCGAGGCTAGAATATCAGGTACACTCACTATCACAGCTGCAGATTGGCTGGGTCTGACTCCTCAGGAAAAGCCAGCTAACCCGGCAGACAAGGGATAGCACACTACATACCCCCTCATATACGCCTGCGCTGGCTTACTCCAGATAGACTCTAAACACCTCATACACTTCAAGACAAATGCACCTATCAACTACAATACAGCTCATAACTACCTGCCCCTCATGCACCGTTCATCCCTTTTAATCTAGACACTCTAAAGCGCAGTTTAATTTTTTGAATGTAGACATTTCAGGCGCTGTTTAACCTTTTGAATCTAGACATTTCAGGCACTGCCTAAAGTTTGAATCTAGAAATTTCAGGCACTCCTTAAAGCTTTGAACCCAGACATTTTCAGATGCTATTTGAAGTTTTGAATCTAGACATTTCTAGCACTGCTTAAACATTTTAGAGGTGTTTAACATTTTGAATGTGGACATTTCTGGCATTGCTTAAGGTTTTGGATCTAGACATTTAGGTAGACCTGGTACACTGAACAGTGCTGCATTCTCTGGCCACTCATTACTTAGAATATGTGCAAATATACTTTTGGTCACCCACAAAATCTTGCCGGTACCTTCGCCCACCCACTGCATTGAACTGCACTGCATCCACTGGCAACCCACTCATTTGAACCTAACTGCGCCTTTGGTCACCCAAAGCTTTGAATGGTGCTGCACTTCGACCTCCCTCTGTGTTTAATACAATCACTGTATTGAAGTATACTATGCTCCTCCTTTGGTCGCTCTCTGTATTTGAATATATACTGTGCCCTTGGGTCGCCCACTGTACTGAACGGTTGCTGCGCCTGTCACAAACCCAGTCAGCTGAAGTGTGTTGGGCTTTTGCCCACAAAACGGAGTAAAACTGTACGGCACTCACTGTGTTGAGCTGCGCCACGCTCCTGGCTTGCCCTGGGTCGAACTGTGAAGCAGTCCTTGGACTCCCTTTGTGTTGAAATGTGCTGCACTAGTTAGCCATTTTGTTGTACACTGCAGAAGTTTATAGTTAGCCACTGTGTTGAACTGTGCTGCACTCTATAGTTGGCCACTGTTTTGATCTGTGCAGCACTCTATAGTTGGCCATTGCATAGAACTGTGCTGCACTCTATAGTTAGCCATTGTGTTGAACTGTACCATGCTCTATAGTTAGCTGTTCACATCACAGCCACCACAGTATCCAAACTAGGCCAAGAGAACTACTGGGGTATACCCAGTGAGGAGAAAGTATGTAATCACATTACAGCCACCACTGTATCTAGACTAACTATTAGAATACAGCCTAATGTGAAGCCAAGAGATCCTTAGAGTTTAGCCATGGTTTAACCCACATGAGCCTCACACCAACCCCATATATTTGACTAAGGTAAGGCACCAACCTAACTTAGAAGCTTATGTATAGGTCAAGAAAAATTGCCTATCCTGAAAGAGCCGAATAAGCTTTATCTCAGGTAAGACTAGGGAACTAGGGAATTAGCTTCCAATGTATAACCCTCTACAATAAATGGGTTCTTGGTTACCGACTAATACAATATATCGATTAGCGGTGTGTATCTTTTTTATTGGACCAGCAAAAAGGAGATTAACTCAGACAACTCAGAAACAAACAAAAAAAAAAGAACTTGGATGTTTAAAGCCTACATAGAGTGGACCCTAAGGTAATTAGTAATTAATTTTCTTTGAACTACCAACACATTTAATAATCCAGGTTTGGATTACTAATATGGAGCTGAAAAAGTATAAATCGACATGTTCCTTTGACTTTTATTGGGTCAAGCCAATTGTACAAAAAAGATGGCGAGGAGGAGCCAATAATTCACTGTTTGACCAATACTAGACCAACAAGAGACCAAAGATAACTGCAATAGTAGGTTATGATTTAACACAGTTGCCTTGCAAGCTACTGCTGATGTTTCCCTTTTACGTGATATAATTCACTAACGTTAATTTCGGTCTTTGTTTTTCTTTCCCCTCATGTTTTCTATTGATGTCTTGTACACCAATATTGTATGATTGTTACTATTACTCTATGACTTACAATTGGATATTTATGAAAATATCTTTCTAAATTATGATTCAATATTGTATTATATGACCAACCCCTTTTTTCTTTTTATCTCCCACCATATGCTTCTTAATTTGTTTATACTTAAGGCAACAAAAATGTTATCAAATAATGTGCAGCGTGAATATTGCCTTGACAAAGCACAGAGGGAGAAATTGTTGGCCAAGCAGTACATTTTCTGTATGGACAGATTTTCTTTCGGCAAATTTGCAGTATAATCAGTGGCACGTTTTGTTTATGAACACATTTTCTTTTGGCAAATGTACACTATAATCAGCGGCAAATTTTCTTTATGGACTCATTTTCTTTTGGTAAATTTACAGTATAATCAGTGGCACATTTTCTTTATGAACACATTTTCTTTTGTCAAATTTGCAGTATAATCAGTATTGGTTATGTGTATAGTAAATACAATAAGAACAGAACTGATGCTGAAGATGTAGGATATTGAATAAATTTTGACAAAACTTTGACTGCGTCATAATCTTATTTGGGAAGCGCTTTCAACTAGTCAAATGTTTTTGTTTAAGGTACAAACTGATTATAGTAACGGAGGCTACCCTGCACCAAAGTGCACTTCCTCCCACAGCATTTCCTTCCACAGAACAACTCGAATGTAAGATTGGCAACACATTGTAACGATCAAGGACCGGTCCACCACAGGAAGGCCATCAACTCTGTGAACTGAATTAAACTAAAAGCTACGAGAACCTATAAAGATAGACAGGCACACAGGACCAACAAAGGAAGAAATAACCACTGCTTACTAGAGGGAGGACTTTGCCAAGGTGGAACCCAAAACAAGAGCAGACATAAAAAAACTGTAAAGGAGACAAACACACAAAACCCCACAAGGAAGGAAATAACAACAGGACACCACACGTCACCAAAAGGAAAGGCCTCACCATCGTGCAACCCATGCAACCACAACTATAATACCATACATCATCACAGGAAGGCCGCCACCTCTGAACACCAGACACAACAAAAACCATGGTAACCCACAAGGAGAGACAGAAGAACAGGACACCACAAAGGAAGCGCTAACCACAGGACACCACTAGCCACCACAGGGAAGCATTTGCCATTGCCAAACCCAATACCAATACAAGAGCCCACAAAGGAAAATGACGACACAGGAAACCACAAGGGAAAACCAAACCACAGGTCAAAGCAGGTCAACACAGGGAGGCTTTTGCCACTGTGATCCCGACACAACCACAACTACAATACTACAGGTTCCCACTGGGGAATTTCAAACCAAAGTGTATCACAGTGAGGCATTTTCATCTGTGAACCCGATACAACTACAACTACAAATACAACTACAAAACCGCCAGAACCCTCAATGATAGACACTCCACAAGGAAGAATTAGAGACATAACCACTGGCCACAACATACCTTGCATGGAGGCCCTTGCCACAGGGAGCCCGATTATGCTGTTTTACTACCCAAGGATTACCCTGGGACACAAAAATTGTCCAACCCATGTCAAGTCCCTCCACATAGAATAAAAGCATCCTTAGAACAGAATCAAGTTAAATATGTCATGCATCAGGAAAGACTGATGAACAAGGAACAAGCAAAACAAAATGGAACACCCTTGGAACACTACACCTGAAAATGCTTACATGCAATTGTAACTAATGAAATAATAGCTAATGTAAAAATAAAGAATACAAAATAACTAATTTCAAAATACCTAATTCATTTTTCATTGTTTTGGGGGTTCCTCTCCCAAAGCCACCCACCCTTTTTTAAAATAATTTTTCCCCCACCCCCAAAACCAATATTTGCTCTCACAACCCCATTTTTTGTTTTTTTCTAAATTAGTTATTTTGGTTTTTTTTTTTCATTCAATATTTTATCATTCGTTGTTTGTATTCAATTTATTCACTGCATACCCCTGAAAATAGACGCACTCCAAACCGCTCAGCCAACAGAAATAAGGCCATTTGCTAAAACAAGACCAAAATCTTTCTACCTAACACCTTACATGTCAACCCACCACCCACTTGGACAGTCAACGATGCAAAAGAACTTCCGGCACATCACCAGAAGAACACCAAGGACAAAGACATGAAACCCACAGAAAAAAACAGAAGGAAATTACACCACCACACCATTCATCACAAAAAACTGGCACGAACAAAGGAACCATCAACTTCAACAGAGCAACGACCATGAAGAATAAATCAACCCAATACGGAACCTGACAGAACTACTCAATGAAGAATTAACCCCCACAAAAACAAAAATGCAATCAAGCAGTAATAACAAACAAGACCAAAATGGCCACCAAAAGACACAGCCAAAAACCAAACAGATCACAAGAGTCACAAAGATACACTACAGCTTAGTTAACGCCAGATCCATGGCCAAACACACAACAGAAATCTACGATCTACTCTGCGATGGAGGGATAGGCATCCTATTCATCAGTTAAACCTTGCTAAATGCAAATAACAAGGTCATAGTCCATGACTGCTGTAGGGGAGGCATGGTATCACAGGTATGAGACTGAGACAATGGGTACAATTTGGAAAACCTTTAGTGAAATGGTTGGGGTTGAAAGAACTCCTATTGTAGCCAGTGACTAAGATGAGAGCAGTCTCAACCATCAAATAATAAATAAGCCAGCCCTAGTGGAGGCTGTCACATCAAAATGGCACATGATAACATCTAATGCCTGCCCTATCTCTTGTACAAAAAAGTGTAAAAAGTAGAAATTTATGCAAAAGGAAAAATGAGTGTTCAAATGAATAAATGTGGTTGAACCAGCTCCCCTCCCCATGTTAAACCTCAAGGAGTAAGTCTGTCCCTGTAGGCAGGATGACACGCTCTGGCTCAGCTTCCAACACAATAAAAAGGTCCAGAACATGGATCGAGGCCCGTCTGGCCTTCCATGTTTAAGTCTCTTTTCTCGACTTCCAAAAATAATGTTTCAAACAAAAGGTTCAAAAAGGTTCCCCTCTGTTGGGCTCAGACCTTTCACCATACAGTTCTCGTAGGCCCTCCTCTGCTGGGCTCAGAACTCTCACGATAAAGTTCAATACAAACTTGCAAGGGAGCTCCCTTCCCCAAGCCTAGTTCACTTCAGGCCTCCCTATGTCGGATTCGGACCACTTTCGGATGTCAAAGGCTTTCAAATGTGCTTACTTTTCAAACCACTGCAGGACCACTCAATGTACAGTTCAATTTTTACTTTCCCCTTCTCCAGGAGTTAAACATATTTACATCACTTTTGCTGTATATTCGCTTTCTCGCTTCAAACAATTTACCTTTCACAGTAACTTTCGAGTGGGCTACTTTCTTTCGCCGGACCACTCTGTTACTTAGTATCGCTGAACTAGCAGCCGTCTTTTACTTCAAAGTTAATTCAGAGGTCTGCCTTTCCTCGCGTCTCATTCACATGCATGTAGGCTTCACTTATGATAAAATGTTGCTATTTCAAACTTTAACACAGACCGGTCTTTCAGGGCGCTTGCCAACTCACCGACTGTGTGTGTCTCTTCGTGGCTCTACGATTTTCAATTCACGAGTCAAGGTTAATACCACAGGATTGGCCTCGCCTCCCAAACTCTGCCGTTCCGACCCGCTGCTCGTGTCCCTTGGTCTGTCGCTCTGCTCCAATAGGTTTGCCTTTGTCCCGGAAGTCCTGCTCATTCTCGTGTTCCGCCTTGCTGTGAGTTTGTCTTTGGGTTCTGCCTTTTATTCGTGTGAGGAGAGCTAATTGGTTTCAGGTGTATGCACTTAGAATTAAGTGCCTGACCCGATTAGCAGGACATGGCCAGTGCAATGTATGAAAGTTAATGTTCTTACTCTCAGTCACCCTCAGTGTTTGTGTAAAAAAGGGGGGGATTTGGGACTTCGGAGCATCCTAAAACATAGGATGGGTTAGATAACTAAAACAAGGGGGTATACCACGTCTCACCATCGGCCATCTCACCCACACTCCCCAAAGACCCCTCACCCAGGTGATCATCGCACACTGGTCCACCCCTAGTGATTCAAAGGCAATGGCCATGCCCTGGCCACCTGAGAGAGAGATATCCCTGGGGACTAGCGGGTGAGACACTCTCTGGTTTCTCACACTGCATGCCCAACAACTTCGATCTCAAGCATGCCAGCAAACAAGGAAAAATAGGAGGACTCACCTTGTCCTTTGAAAACAGTCTGCGCAAGCCAAGGGCGCAGTGTTGTGTGATGCAGGACAACAGGAGACACTGGCCGTTTGATACATAAGACGTTGTACTATGTCAACGTTTCGGATCCTTTAAGAGCTGAGAATCAGACCCTCTGCTGCAAAGCCTGTGCAGGCGAAGGGCGCAGTGTTGTGTGACGCAGGACCACAGGAGATGCTGCCCGTTTGATACATAGCACGTTCCACTACATCTAAGCTTTGGATCCTTTAAGAGCTGAGGATCGGACCCTCTGCGGCAAAGCCTGTGCAGGCCAAGGACGCAGTGTTGTGTGATGCAGGTGTTTGGTGATGAAAGGGTGAGGCACAGAGTGCGAGTATCCCTTCTAGCAGTTAGCCATACTTGGGCCCCTCTCTAGGTCCCCCCATCTGTGGTTATGCTTGTACTGTTATCTGTGTCCCACTAGGTTCTCTCCCACTCTCTAGGTTCCCTCAGTTGTGGTTACTGTTTGCACTAATGTGTGTCACCTGTCTGCTCCCCCTTTGTGCTTCCTACTGTGTGACGCCCGCCCCCTCTCTGCTCATCCCTTGTTGTGTGGTGCAGAGTTGTGTGTCTCTCCTTCTCTCTTTCACATCCTTCTCTGCCTACTTTCCTCTTCGCACTCTCTACAGTGCTTTCTGTTTCTCCTATCTTCTCTAACTGCTACTCTATCTTAAATCCAATCCCTCTCACTAAATCTGGATGGAATAAGTTCAAGAGGGACATCCTGGTCTCCAACCCAGGCCTCCCTATCGCTGATACCTACATCAGTGCTTCCTCCAGGCAGACACTCACCAACATCCTCTTTGTCATTCCCTCACCAGACCTATAGAGCCCTCAGATGGTCTTGTCTCTCTTTCCTATCTCTTAGTCTCCCATTATTGGTGGCACTCGGTGGGAGGTCCTCTTGGCCTCCTACCCTTCCTCCAAGACCATCATTAATGTCTATCTGAATGGCACCGTCTTGGTCCAGGGCCCTCAGCCCAATCTCCTCCTTTTCGATAGGCGTCTCCCGTGCCTTATCAATGTCCTTCCTTCTCCCGCTCCTACTAGCAGCTCTCTGGCTCCTCTGCCACCTCCTTCTCCCGCTGCCTCTCTGATACCTTCCTCCTGCTCTCTGGCTACTAGGCCACCTACTGCTACCACCTCTGCCCACTCTAGGGCCTCTCTACCACTTTCGTTGCGTGGACCTCAAGCTTGTGCCCCACCCCAGAAGTCTTTCAAATGTGGCAACCTGCTCCACATCGCTACTCTCAACTCATACTCTGCTGTCAAACACTCTTCTGACATCTGCCACCTCCTGGATAACTTGACCTTGATGTTCTCGTGCTCACCGAGACGTGGTTCACAGTCAGGTCTGTCATGAGTTTTGACATTCTCCTCCCTGATGGCTACAAGATCCCCTCTGAGCCAAGAACCACCAAACCTGAGGTGGAGAAGCTCTAATGTTTCCGAGTGGGTCCATGCTTCTGTCTGAAATCTACCTCCAAGTGCAACTCTTGGTATGACTCCGACCTCGCCGATCTGAATCACAAATGCAGGGTGGCTGAGAGGAAGTGGAGGGCCTCGGGTGGCAATACAGACTCTCTGTCCTGTCCAAGAAGAGAGCCCACACCCAAGCCCGCATGTCTGTGGCCTCCAGCAAAACAGCCAAACTCTTTCAGATCTGAAAGGAGCTGGCTAATCCTTTTGCAGTCTCAACCTCTCATGTTCTCTCCCAGGCCCTCTGTATGGCTCTGGCTTCTCACCTCACTGCTAAAACTCAGGGCATCCTGTCCTTGCTTGCGTGGTTCTATCCCTCTACCTCTCGTAGCCCCCCTCCACCGCCTCTCCCTCTCCTCCTCCTTTCTCCTCTTTCTCTCTGACAACACCTGACGAGGTTTCTAAAGAAGTCTGATCTATGAAAGTGTCACCCAAATAGGTGCTCCCCTGCTCCTCCAGAACAATCAAGGACCACCTTGACACCCTCGCTCCAGCCTTGGCCAATTTCTGCAATCACTCTTTTGCCACTGTATCTTTCCTCTCTCTCCTCAAGCACTCTCTTGTGCAACCCCTTCCCAAAAAACTTCTGTCAATCCTACCTGTTTCTATCACTCCTTTCCTGGGGAAACTCCTGGAAAAGCTCACCATCTCCCAGCTAACTCTCCACACTGAATCTGTTGGTTGTCTCCATGATCATTAGTAAGGCTTCAGAGCAGTCAGAGGCACAGAAACTGCTCTCGTGAACACCTGTAAAGATCTGCTCGCTAATCTTGACTCCAGCCTTCCTTCTGTCCTCGTCCTCCTTTTGACATGGTCAACCGTTTCATCCTGATCAAGCGACTCCGTGAGAACCTGGGGAGAACCTGGGCATCACGGATCATGTTCTGGAGTGGCTTACCTCCTTCTTCCTGGACCGGCCCTCCCAGGTCCAACTAGGGTCCTTTCTCTCTAACACCTCGCTCTCCACTTGTGGTGTTCTCCAGGGCTATAACCTCTCACCCTGGCTCTTCAATGTCTACTTGGCCCACCTGATCTCTACCTTTTCTTCTAACTTTCAGCATTATGCAGATTACACTCAGCTCTTATTCAGGCTCCCCACAGCCACCTCTCTTCTCTCGCACATTCCAGACTGTCTATCCGTGAACCAGGAGTGGTGCACCTCCAATGACCTCTGCCTTAATGCCAGTAAGATGGAGATTCTTCTCATTGGGACCCCTGCACCCGCTTTCCCTCTTTCACTCTGGCTGCCCGGCTTGGGCCCTATTCCTTTGACCTTCCTGTGAAGAAAAAATCCTTGGTGTCATCTTCGACTCTACCCTCTCCTTCTCTCCGCACATCACAGACCTTGCCAAGAAGGCCCACTACCAGCTGCACCTCCTCAGAGGTATTCTTCCTTTTCTCACTTTCCCCCAGAAGCTCAATGAGCCCTGGTTCTTTCTGGGATGAACTACTGCAACAACCTCTTTCTCAATCTTCCTTCCTCTACTCTCCGCCCCCTGCAACTAATCCAGAACAGGACTGCAGGACTTATCATTGGCCTCATGCCAAGGGACTGTATCTCTCCAGCACTGAAATCTCTCCACTGGCTCCAGGTGGCTGCAAGGATCAAGTTCAAGACCCTTTGCATTGTCTAAAAGGTTTTCTGGGGCCGGAGCCTGTACTACATCCAACTCTCTCTTCCAAAATACCTTCCTTCTTGAGCCCTTTGCTCAGCTACCTCTAACTCTCTGAGGTTCAGAGGTTCAGACAGGGTAGATCTCTCTCCTCTGCAGGTACCTCCCTCTGGAATGGCCTCCATGCTCCTCTCAAACTTGGGCCGGCCCACCTGAAATTCGGGAAACAGCTCAAGAATTTCATTTTCCCCTCTGCTTTCTCTCTTTCCCTCCCCTGCTGACCACCTGTTCATGGCGTCGACTGGTTGCTTGGCTACCCTCAGAGTTTCACTGGGTACCAGGCACCTACAGGATCAGTCTCCCCTACACTGCCTCCGGGCCTACCATGCACTTAGGTGCTGTAACTAAAACCTCCACAGTCCCCTACCTTTTTGCACTTCCTGGCTGCATTTACTCAGAGCATTGGTGCCCTGATTGCACTTCCACGCTCCCTCTCCCCAATACTTCCCCTTCTCCCTTACCCCTGCACTTGGGGTTGCCCCACTTGCACAATCTGAATGACACACAGCCTAGTAAGATCGTTTGTCTTGTCCTCCCTCTGTCTTCCCTCCCTTCTCTTGTCGCACCTAGAAACACTTTTGTACAGGCACGTTACAAATGACTTATCATATCATATAGTGTCATACAAAGACCAGCTAAAAATAACAATGGCCCAACCATTAAACACCACAAACTGTGAATCACTCATCATACACCTATCTTCTGACCGCCAAACGAGCATTAAGTTTGTACTCGTCTATAGGCCACCGACCTATGACCATACATTCATAGACACCTTTGTAGAAGCAGCCACCAACATGGCCATTAAACACAAACACCTGATCATCCTTGGAGACTTCAACATCTAGTTGGAAGAAGAGAACATCAGCACAGCCAAAACACTAACCAATCAACTAGCTACAATGCATCTAAGATGAATGTTGAAAGGATCAACGCACACAGCAGGCCATACATTAGATGTAACCTTTGGCAACAAAAACCTGGTCATGACTGCACCCCAATGCAATTCCTCTCGAGTGACCACCTCATTATACCCTTCATGATCCAAACACCATCAAAGATACAGGACATTGGCCCTAATAACGAAACAACCGGAAAAGAATCTTGAGAACCATCAACAGTGCAGATCTAAATATAAAACTGGAAACCACAAAACCATCACTCATCGACCTAAATGCAACCAGCATAGAAGTGAGAACAGATGAAATCCTAAAATGGATCACAAAGAAAGTAGATGGCATCGCACCGGAAAAACCTTTCTACCGATCACGAAAGAAAACAATGGCAAGATGGTTCACGCCCCATTTCAAAGCTCTACGAACAGGAAACTAGAATAAGAATAGAGGAACAACTACAACCAAGCTTAAAAAAAATACATATCAAAGACAGATTAGACAATACAAAGCCAAAATGCTCAAAGCAAAAAAGACTTACTGCAATCAATGGATTGCAAAAGCAGGCAACGCCCAGAAAGAAATGTTCGAGATCATGTGCAAGATGAGAAACCTTTCCATGTGCAACACACTCCAATCCCTACACAAAAACTATGCAATGCCCTTGGCAACTTCTTTAAGAATAGGATCACCTACATTCACCGAACCATACAAAGCAAGCAAAAAAGTCCCTCAAACTACGTCAACCAACCGACGCCGAAACCAATAACCAGAATAGACCTCTTCCGGTCAATCTCAACGGATAAATTCAGCAACCTGGTGAGCAAAAGCAATAGAGCGGGTTACCCAGCAGACCCCTGCCCACCAGACGTCCACAAAGCTGTTCTCACCCAGCAAACACGTCAGAATACTACCTCAACCTCTCATTAGAAGGAGGATCAGTGCCACAAGCCTTCAACTCAGCCTACATCAAACCACTCCTTAAAGATACCTCAGGCAACGTGGAAGACCTTACCAACTACTGACCAGTATCAAATATACCATATTAGCAAAGCTACTGGAAAGCTACATCTACGAATACGTATTGTAATATGTGGAAAACAACCAGCTGCTCGATCAGGCACAAGTAGACTTTAGACCCATGAGTGGAACGGAAACTGCGCTACAATCTATTTGGGTGACCTTGTTACGGTCACCTGGCTCCCACAGGGGCGTTGATCGGTACTGGACAGCTGCGGTCTCCACCAACGTGACGCGTAGTGCAGAGATGACAGATTGGACTGGCCCGCCTAATTTCGTCTTCTTGATCCATAGAAGTATTTTCCTGAAAGTGGAGAAAGGGAATTAGCCACCCGTGGATTTGAGTGATAACACCTCACTGTTCTTCCCACTAATCACCTCCGATATCTCCTTTCATAGTCTCACCTTATGTTTATAAAAGATGAGCTCTCCATCCTGCGTGGAAAGCAGGGGCGCGTAGATAACCAGTTACTTCACTCGTCCGAAGGAGTTGGGAGAGTTCCAGACCAATATTGACTCTGAGGTCCCTGGCGAGGAACCGTAAGTATATAGTTCGTAAGAGTTCAAAATGTCTGATATTCACTCTTGTCCGATTCCTTTTGTCTTGAAGCTTGACTCAAAAGAAGATTGCCTCGTGGCAGCTGGTAGCGTTCAGGTAAGAGTCTGTATTACCCAACACTGTCTGGTAAATGATACCTATGTTTAATCTGTTGCTTTCCCTCCTTTTACAGATGCGGCATGAGAAATTATGACGTCTTGATGAATAATGCTTCCAGCGGTAAAATCAGGTAAGTCTATGGTGGTAAAACAGATTGTCTTTGTTTATTCTCTCAGTTCACCTTGCTGTTCTTTTGTTCCCCTTAGGTGCCGGAGTTCGGCGAAGATGAGATGGAGACTGCGCCGGACCGTGGAGATGAAAAATGCCTCCGGCGGTAAAATCAGGTAAGTCTATGGTGGTAACAGAGATTGCCTTTGTTTATTCTCTCGGCTCACCTTGCTGTTCTTTTGTCCCCCTTAGGTCCTGGAGTTCGGCGAAGATGTGATCGTGGAGGTGCTGCGAAGGCTGATGAGAATAGCACGACGCTACAGCGGGCGATGCAACGCGTATCGAATTAACGTCTCTTTCCTTGTTTAAAGGCGTGATGGATCCGGAATCAGGTGAGGAATAGAAGTAATGTTCTTGTTCTAATCTTTCCTCCTTCTTCCCCTCTTTTCTAGGAGCTCCAGACTCGAGGCGGGTGTGGCAGAAGGCTGGATGCTGACTTGCAGGCACGGTGAGCGTTACGGTGCTGGATGCAGAATAACGCAAAGCGTGTGCTGCTCTTCGGGCATGGTTTAAATAGCCTTCAAAGTAGTCCCAGGTTAGAAGTTCCCCCAAGACCATACCCGAGTAGGAAAATAGTCCCTGAAGTAAAGTAGTTCCCTTCAGATTTCACATTGGCTTGGATTCTTAGCAGCATGGTCTGCATGAGGTAAGTGTAAGCATATGAGCCTGGCTTCTATGGCGCCAGGACTGACCCCTTCTATGAGCCTGGTGCCTATGGCGCCAGGACTGTACCCAGATAGCCCCTAACCGGGGCTGCTGGGCTTTTTATAAGCATCTGGATGCCTGCTCCCGGGACTTATGGGCCTGGTCCGGATGCCCGGGGATAGGCATCATGACAGCACTCCCCCTCAAGGCCCCTTCTAAGGTCATTCTTCGTCTTGACCCTGGTTTGTCTGGGAAGTTCCGATGGAACTTTTTCACCAATCGAGGTGCATGAACGTGGTCACTAGGCTCCCATGACCTTTCTTGTGGTCCGTAACCTTTCCAGTCAATTAAATAAAAAGTCTTGAGTTCACTATCTTAGAGTCCAGGATATTTTTAACTTCAAATTCGGGTTCCCCATCTATTAGGATGGGGTCAGGTGGTTTGGTTAATCTTGTCCCGGGTTGAACTGGTTTCAGAAGTGAAACGTGAAAGACGGGATGGATTTGCATGTTAGAAGGTAATTCCAATTTGACAGCCATCAGGTTGATAATGGCCGTAATAGAGTAAGGTCCCAAATATCTAGGGTTAAAGGTCTGAGTTCCTTTTAGGGGTATGTGTTTTGTACCCAGCCAAACTTGATCCCCAATCTGGTAGTGTGGAGCATCACTCCTATGTTGGTCAGCATTTTTTTTGTATTTTTCTTTTGCTTGTCTTAAATGTTCTGTTGCCTCCTTGAAGGCTTGTGTAATAGTAGAGTGCAGATGATTCACTGCGGGCATTTCTAGGTGTTGGGGTGAATCGAGTTCTGAAGTTCGAGCATGATGCCCATGTATGGTATAAAAGGGGCTTTGTCCGGTTCCTGAATGTACAGAGTTGTTGTATGCGTATTCGGAAATCCACAAAATATCCTTCCAATTGCCTTCGGTTTGGTGTAGCATGCAACGTAGGTATTGCTCAAGAGTCTGGTTGGTTCTCTCCGTCTGACCATGGGTCTGGAGATGGTGACTGGTAGATAATATCACGTCGATTTGCGCCAATTGACAGCATTTCCTCCAAAATTGCGAAATGAATTGACTACCTCGTTCTGAGACAAATACGGAAGGGAATCCATGTAGTTGAACAATATTTTTAAGAAATTCCTTGGCCAAAATCGAAGTGGAAGATAATCCCTTCAAAGGAATAAAGTGGGCCATCTTGGAAATAAGATCCACTACAACTAGAATGGTGTTAAATCCACTACATGGAGGTAGATCAGTAATGAAGTCTAGGGACAAAGTGTGCCATGGTGTAGGTGGAATATCCAAAGATTGTAAAAGACCGGCTGGTCTTTTCTTCAGGCTTTTGTTTTGTGCACATATCCCACAAGATAGCACAAATGACTTTACGTCTTTTCGCCAGGTGGGCCACCAAAATTGTCTCTTAATTTTAGCTTCAGTTTTTGCGACTCCTTGATGTCCTTCAATCAGCGCATCGTGATAATTGGAGATAACCAATTCTTGTAGTTCCTTGTGTGGTATGAATAGACGACCTTGATAGTAAGGTAGGTCTTTGGTGACTGAATAATCTTGGCCTTTCTTTACCCAGTCCTGTAGGGCTGCTGGATCGAAAAGTTGCTTGATTTTTAGATGAATATCTTCTAGAGTCTGTAGAGTAGTTATGCCAAGAATTATTTCTTCTGAAATTATAGGTAACGGTTCTGGGTTCGAGTATGCTTCTCCCATTCCTATTCGGGATAAGGCATCTGCCTTGCCATTTTTACAACCTGGTCGATAAGTGGTCACGAAATCGAATTCTGCAAAGAATAATGCCCACCTCAGCTGACGTGATGATTGGGCCTTGGCTGTCTTCAAATATTGCAAATTCCTGTGATCGGTGATGACAATGATGGTATGCCTGGCGCAGAGAAGATAATGCCGCCAAGCCTTGAAGGCAGATTTGATGGCCAATAACTCTTTATCAGTAACTGCATAGTTTAATTCGGGCACCGAGAATTTTCTGGACCAGAATGCTACTGGATGAAGTCAGCCGGTTTCAGGATCCTTCTGAGACAGGACAGCTCCCATGGCTAAACTGGATGCATCCGTTTCAACTACGTATGGAAGCTCGGGGCGTGGGTGCTTTAAGACAGGTGCAGACGTGAATTTCAATTTTCGATCTTGGAAGGCTCTTTCAGCTTCTTCGGTCCACAAGAAGCGCTTGTTCTTTTGCAAGAGTGCTGTGATTGGATGTACAATATGTGAGAATTCAGGGATAAATCTTCGGTAGAAATTAGCAAAGCCAAGCATGCTTTGTACTCCTTTCACTGAACTGGGTGATGGCCATTTGGGAATGGCATCCACCTTCCGAGAGTCCATTCGGACTCCTTTTGGGGTCAGGATAAATCCAAGAAATTCGACTTCTGTAGAGTGAAAGACACATTTTTCCAATTTTGCATATAACTTGTGCTGGCGTAATTTCTCAAGGACTGCACAAACGTGCTTAACATGGTCTGATTTTGAAGAGGAGTACAGTAGAATATCGTCTATGTATACGACAACACAGACGTCAATGAGTTCACGAAAGACATCGTTCATAAAATACTGGAGTTGGAAGCTGAGGTGGAAGCAGTCTGGTGCAGTCCCCCCTGTGCTGAGCAGTCTGTTGTCCATTGCCATTGCTATTGGAGGAGGAGCCCACCTTGAAAAACCACCAAACACCAAGGAGCGGCCGCGGAGTTGGAAGCTGAGGTGGTAGCAGTCTGGTGCAGTCCGGGGCTGCACGGGGTGGCCTGCCCGGTTGCCTGTACCCAAAATGGAGAATACAGGACGAAGCACGCGGAGCAAACGACCTGGTTGTGAGGACTTCGGTTTAGACAAGAGAAGCCCGCTGAAGCAGTTACTCAGACTGCGCCAACGACGACTAGTCTCACCGTCAACGTCACCTATAAACATACAGGTGGAGCCAGGTACGCAACAGAACATCTTTCTTTTTCCTAAATCAATGCTCCACAACATAACCTCTCATGCTCCCCCACCACTTGTAGAATCATCTGAAACAATTAAAATATTTCAAAATTCCACGATCGTAAACGAGGAAGAAAAGGAGAACGTGGAAAACGCTCATGAGCAAGTTTTTTCCTCCTCTCCTGCCCCCTCCCCCTTCCTCATGGTCGGCAAAAACATAAATACTACCTTAAAACACCCACGAACACCCCTTCAATCCTCCCGCCGAACCGTGGAGTCCCCCCTACCTGGTGGTGAGTCTGGAGAAGGGGTGGGGGGTGCGGGAGTCGGGGAGGACGGCACGCTCCCAGTCAGAGCGGGAGGAAGTCCTCCGGTGCTCCCCGGCGAGGACGAACAGCCGTCTTCACCCTTTCTGCAGGAGCCGCCGCTGGAGCAACGGTTTTCGTCGGGAGGGGGCAAGGAGGGAGAGAGGAGCCCGGTCCTAACAGTGGGCGAAGCGGAGCCGCTTGACGAGGCGGGAGGGGCGGAGCCCCAGGGCCCGTCGTCGCCGGGAGTCGGGGGGGCGTGGCCCAAGAGTCGCTCTTGCCAGACCAGCCCGCGGAGGGGGCGGCACAGACCCTAAGCACGGCAACTTAAAAAGTGAACCCGAATATCGTGTCGAACGTTATTATTCAGATTCATCACCAAATGTCAGGACCAGACCTAATTAGTCCAAGTGAAGAACTCAGAACAGAAAACAAACTGTCGCCAGGGGCCATTCATGTACTAAAGCTCACTGATGGAAAGGGTACAAACATAGACAAAGAAGATGGTTTGGGAGATCATAATGGAGATGAACTTGAAGAAGCAGAACAAAGCAACAACTCCCCACTATTAGAGTATAAACCAATGACTCTAAACCCTAAAGGAAAACACTTTAGGGAAAATTTCGCAAGAAAAGGTAGCACAAAAAGAACAGCTAAATTGACGTATATAACGTCCTTCTTTGAATCCTCAAAGCTAAGTAACAGGAGAGCAACCCGCAAAACCATCCCGAGAGGGAGAGCAAAGACTGCAGCTTTAAATTCAACGACAAGATTCCCCCAAAACACGGTAGGGAAGGACCTAACGATGCTGGACGAAGTGTCTGACGCGGACTTACTGGATGGGACCAGCATGTCTATAAATGAAACCCCACTAAGGGGGGAGTGTGTATGGCCAGGAACCAAAACGTACCCTTCCGGTCCATTCCTAAAAACAGGAATTCGATACTTCAAACACCCCGAATTACAACTGGAAGGGAACCAAAAATCTAAATGGTCCACAACCAACGAATCACACGAAGACCCGACGAGGCCCCGGACTGACGGTCCGGGGACAAACAAAAACCACACGACAAACGGAAGTGTTCTGGCTCCGAGTGAAAATATTAAGGCAAATATAGGCAAGAGCCTTGAATCAACCCCTAGACAAGAAGCACTCCACAAAACGACATTTGATAAAGATTTCCCTTTAAGAGAAACAAACTCGAGGCCCAGCTCGAAGGAAACGCCAAGGATTGGCGTGGACCAAAGGAAGCAACCATCGGGAGTCCCATGGAACGTGATCAGCGACGCTGAGAAACATACAAAAAACACAGAACAGGGATCGAATACCTTGTATAATACCCATCCACAATCTCCATCGAGGAAGAGGAGATCTTCAACCCTGGACTTGAACAACGAGAAAGAAACGTCCACAAAACAAGTCGACATCTTGACAGTAATGTCGGCAATAACTATCGCTTTGACACCATACTGCAAATTGTACGAATCCATTCATGAGGCATTAAAGGACCAGACAACTTTGGTAGCAATGCTTTATACAAAAATGACATTTATTGAAGGATACATTACAGCATTAGAAACGAGAAATGGGAGAACTACGCCAGCTAATAAACCACAGGGTGATGCCACAGGAAACACGTACAATCCGGCCGTGGTAGTGGAGAATGAGACGATATTAGGGAAAATCACGCTGGCTGGACAAACGAAGGCACCTACAAAAGTAGCCTCAGTTACAATCGTGACAGATGACGTGCAGCTACCGAGGGAACAACAGAACGAAGTAGCAAAATCAAAACCCTTAGAGGAAGTTAAGGAAACCCTGGAAATAGTGCAGCCAGCAAAAGTACCCAAAGAACAGAGGCTCGCCGCCCCGCTTTTATCCAAGAAGCATCAATCAAATGGCTGTGTAACTACGTTTGCAGAAAACGATTCATTCACTATAAAGGAGATCGGGGAGGAACCGGAAACAGAGCCACAAAGCAAATCCCACAGATCAAACAATCCCGGACCCAGGGATCAAAAAGAACTCGATAATCGAGGGATGACCACGAAACTATACCCGCTCTTTGCAAAGGGAAAAAGTTCGTCGAACAAGCGAGTGGAAAAGGTAACAACTGAAGACCCCCAACCCTCTAAGGTAGTATCAGGAAAGAACCAAAGAGAAATCCAGAAAACAAAAGTTAGGGAAAACAAAGAACTAAAAAACAGAGTGGTGGTATTCCAGGTCACGGAACCATCAAACACAGAAGAAACGAGTTTGGCCGACAACCCAACCAAGAACTAGCAGATCATAGATGAGTCTGTAGAAAGTATCGATTTATTGGATTTGTCGGTATACTCGGTTGAAAACTCGGAACTAGAATCCCTATCAGAGAGGCAACAAATGAGTTTTCCCGAGAAAGGACTGCGGAATCGAAGCAAATGAAGATGCCCAAAACCTGAGCCCTTTCCTTACTTTGGCAGAAAGACGGGAAAAAGTAGCTAAGGCATACGGCAGAAAACAACTTTTAAATCAATATCCTCTGGAATCGGCGAACTCAGAGAAAGACCCCAAAAGAAGCACCAGGACAGCCGCAGCAATAAACCTGAAGCCTGCAGCCCCTTATACCAAAGGAGACATGAACTGCCACATAGAGGAGAAGTCGCGATCTGGAACCCATAACAACAAAGAGGAAAAGAGCAGATTCATAGTGGATCAAACTAAGGAGCGCAACACAAAGACTGATAGAAACCAAGCTCAAGTCAGAGAACGAGATACCCACACCCCGTACAGTAAAAAGCTAGGCAGCGAAAGAACTTTTAAACTGGAATGGGTAGGAGAGAACAGAGATAACCTGATCCTGAATCGGAAAAACATCATGGCCCTATTTAACTACATTCCAAAACTAAGGCAGATCAACACTGAAGACATCAAGATCGTGGAGTTCAGTACCACGGGTAAAAGAGACCGTGTTTACTTACATATTCCCTCCCCGGTAATAAGACAAATGCTGACTTCGGAACAAGAAAGCTTTCAAATGCTGGGCTATGACTTATTGGACTGCCGAACAACTGGCGCGAAACTACAACAGTCACAAAACGCAAACCTGAGATTAAGCCAAAAAGATTAATTTAATAATCAGGACAAGACTACTTTTGGCTCAACCAAAGAGCGGACACAGAGAAAGGAAGGAACAAAGATAGAGAAGCAGACACGCATCCAAGACAGATATGATCAAAGAGTAAAATCAAACAGCATGAATGAAGACGCAAGCACTGATCACGATGCTGTGAATAACGACAGATATCCAAAAGGTCCCCTACGGAAGATAAAAATTACATTCGCTCAAGAAGTTAGTGAAACGGTCAACGATGAATCAGCAGCAAGTATCAACCCTGGAGATGGAGAAGACCTGAACCTTAAGACGGCTGCCGCGAAAGAATCAGGAAAAAGAAGGTAGCCATGCAAGACACGGAAGGATACCAAGGCAGGACCCGGGACCGACGTCGTGAGGCCTCTGGAAGAGGACAACATTGTCATGGCATGTTGGAACACTCGGGGCTTCAGCCACCTCCTGACAGAGAGTGACGTCAACTTGGGAGAGTTTGACGTCATCTGCCTACAGGAAACGTGGCTAACTAAGAAGCCATTTTTGGAGGGTTATGAAACCTACCTAGCCCCCGCGGATCGTTCAAACAAAGGGCGCCCTTCCTCAGGCCTGTTGACCGCCATTAGATCTGGATCGGGACTACACTACGTCGAATCGGTGATCTCAAACAGCCATTTCCAGGGGTCTCTATTGAACTGGTCGAACCAGCTGTCAGTAAATAGTACACATATTGGAATCCCGCAGTGATTAAAAACGAGGACTACTTGGAAATGGCGGATAACATTCTAGAAAGAATACACCTGGAATGGACACCGAAATTTGTCATTCTATGTGGAGACCTTAATGGGATCTGCCCAAAACCCAACTCGAAATACGGGACTTGTAAGAAGGTGCCATTGAATATGGTACGTGGGCATCTTTGGATTAAGGCAATGACTGCCTGGGGTCTGCAGAGCGTACAAACATCAGTACACAAAGATAACACGAGAATACCGACATGGGAGAGAGATAACTCTGCAGCAAACCTAGACCATATCTTTGTTTCTGATGAGCTACTTAAAACTATAACAGAGTACGAGGTTGTGAGAACGACCAATAGTGATCACAACCTATTAAAGGTAAAATGGGCATGTACAAGAAGAACAAAACCAATCATGGAAGCAAAAATTGAGACCGACAGTAGTGGTACAAAACTAAGACTGTCGGCTAATGCAGTTGTGGAGCTAACAGGCTCATACAAAAACGCTAGCAAAGCATACAACCGAGCAACCACGAAAAACAATATCGACTATCAACCTTTGTTAAAAGTATATGAAGTCAAAAGAAAGTTCCGGCAAAATGATAAATCAAAAATCCACCGACACGAATTTAACAAAGGAATTGTGGAAGAAAGGAAAAAAATGAGGAAACTAAAGCAACAAGTTAAGAAATCACCTACTGCTGAACTAGTCAATGAAATGAAAATAGCAACAAGGGCCTACAAAAACTGGCTGAGACAACACAGAGAAAGCATGAACCAAGCCGATGCAGCAGGTATGCTGAAGACAATATGCAGTAGGAGAACCAGAGATTTCTGGACCCTAATCAGGAATACGTCAGACTCACAAAAAGATCTGATAAATAATTATGTGGGAGAAGAAGCATGGTTAACCCACTTTACAAAAGTATTCCGGAAAAAGAGCTACGTCGATCTTCCCAACAACGAACATGGTTTTTTGCGCGATAACCAAGAAATGCCAAACTCAACTTGGGAAAATGCATGGGATCAAGAGGACAAAAGAAGAAAACTTGTCCGACTGAACAACTCAAGAGCCCCAGGGCCAGACGGTATCACTAACGCAGACCTGAAGGAACATGCTGTAGAATGGTCAAACTTTATACACGAGGTACTTAAAAAATGCAATGAAACAAGATCGATACCCGTGTCATGGACTACAGCAACAATTGTCCCAATTTACAAGTCGGGGCCAAGAGACCAATCTAAGAACTATCGACCGATTGCATTGTTAGACGTTGTTGGGAAGGTGTTTGGCTCACTGTTGTTAGAAAACTTTCAAAAATGGTCCAGAGAATCAGGGCATGAGGACCCCCTACAATCAGGGTTCGTGAAAGATGGGGGAATGGCACCAAACATTCTCCTACTAACCACCCTAAAAAGCAAGACACAAGAAGGAGACCAAAAGATCTACCTTGCTTTCACTGACCTGGTCCAGGCTTTTCACCAGGTCAACCGTGAAACACTTTGGGGAAAACTAACAGCGAGAAATTGCCCAGAAAACATCTTGGGGCCCATTAGAGCATTGCACCAGAACACCTCCATAAGAGTGCGTTTAAACCAAGGAGGGATGTTAACTGAGTCAATCCCTACGGCGAGATGTGTAAAGCAAGGATGCCCTCTTGCACCAACACTGTTCAACTCCTATCTCTGGGATATCGAAGAAAGCGGCCAGGAGATACGGTCTTTTCCACCTACAGTAGGGAAGGTAAAGATCCCAAGATTACTCTATGCGGACAACCTTATTTTAATGGACTATACTCCGATTGGTCTACAGCGTCAACTAAACGCTTTGGCACTATATATAGAGAAGAACAACTTGGAGATTAATAGGGCCAAAACCAAAGTGATGATCATGGAGAAACAAACTACCCGCAGAGAGAATTTTAACTGGACCCTGGAAGGTGAGAAAATAGAACAAGTGGTGCAATTTAAATACCTGGGGGTAATCCTCAGCAATAACAAACAAGAGCACCCTATGCAACTGCATCTTCTAGAGAAGGCAAAAAAATTGGCACGTCAAGCAAAAATAATCGACAGAAGATTTGGCCGATTCACAGCAATCCCACTGATTCAATTTTACAAAGGGAAGGTGGTCCCGTCCTTGATCTACGGTGCAGACGCAATACTGGTGATACCCTCAGATTTCTGGAAACGATTAGAAGGCGTGTTCTGGAAACACACTTTGAACCTACCGCAATCCACACCGGCTAAGACCATAGGCCAGGAACTGTGTCTGCAATCACTGGAATCGATGGTTGCTAGAAACTCACTAATGCTATACAGGAAATCACTGACTAGCACTTGCCCGAATGTAATGTCTATTATCCACACGGAAATCGAAGCACAGAAAAGCAAAATTCTGATGTGTTGGACGAAAGAACATAAAAAAAAACTGGTGGAAATAAATAGCTCTGAGGAAGAACTTATCCTGAATCCGAATAAAGTAAAACGAAAATTGCAGGAATACGACTGGATACAGACAACATCCTTGGACCAAAGAAGTAAACTGATAAGCCACTTGCCACCAATAACGAGAGGCTTAAATGACCTACCGAAATACTTTAAAAAATTCCCAAGTAAAACTGTACGCAAACCTTCCTAAGAGTGCGAATGAATCTCCTGCCTACAAATGAGATCAAAGCGATCAGGAAATTAACATCCGACAACAGTTGCCGATTCTGTAAAAACAAGACGCAACCAGAGACGCTGCGCCACCTACTCTTAGTGTGTAGCGCTTTAATAAGGCTGAGAACGGCACACTTGGGCCACTTATTCAAGGAGTCAAGAACGTGCAATGAGGAGGACTGGTGGAACCGCTTAATCGAGGGAGACAACACCAGTTACGTAATAGCGGTCTCCCAGTTCTTCATGAATTTGAAACTCTAAAAACACAAGGTGGAATCATTCGGGGGAGGTGACCTGAAAAAGAAAAAAAAGATCCGTCTATGGTTTACCTGAAACCACTGATGCTACCAGACAGACGAAGTGATGAGACAATTGGAGTAGAGAACTGTACTATATTCTCTTTTTCTTTTCTTGTAAAAATGTTTGTAAATTATAACAAGTAAAATAAAAAAAAATAAAAAATACTGGAAGGCTGCAGGAGCATTGCACAACCCGAAAGGCATCACCTCATATTCGAATAATCCGTACTTGGTGCGAAAGGCAGTCTTCCATTCATCGCCTTTATTCATACGTACCAGATGATATGCCCCTCGGAGATCTAACTTAGTGTAGATGCAAGCATCCTTAACTTGGTCCAGTAATTCTGGGATCAGAGGCAATGGGTATCCTTTTTTTACCGTAATTTGGTTTAATGCACGATAATCTATACACGTTCTAAGCTCGCCTTCCTTTTTAGGCACGAAGAATAGAGCTGAGGATGCAGGAGACTTGGATGGGCGAATGAAGCCATTAGCAAGGTATTGGTCCTAGTATTGCCGTAGGTGAAGGTTTTCGGGCTCCGTAAGGGCATAGATCCTGCTGCAATGGGGGTTGTGCACCGGGTAAGAGATCAATTTGACAATCGTAAGATCTGTGAGGTGGTAAGGTGTTTGCCTGTTCTTTCTAAAAAATATCCTGGAATTCTTGATATTCCTGAGTAACTGCACGACTGGATTAGTGACTGGGGCCAGGCCTTTGTTCAAGGTTTTTTCCGGGTAACAGGTATGTGCACAATCTGGGAAGGCCACTCTCTTCTCTCGCCATTCGATAAAAGGATTATGTGTTTCCAACCATGGCATTCCCAGAATTATTTGGAATTGCGGAGCCTTGATTAGGTCAAACACAATGCTTTCTCGATGCCCATCTTGACCCAACAGTGTCATCTCTGTAGTGGAATGAGTTACTGGCCCAGAGGCAAGTTCAGTTCCATCGACGGTAGTGAGGACGTCTGTAGTGGTCCTTTTGCAAAGAAAGGTTCAGCCTTGAAGCCAGTTCGTGGTCCATGTAATTTCCTATGGCCCCACTATCAATGTACGCTCTTACTGCGTGCATACGTGATGGCTGCCTCGGATCAATAAGGACCATTGGTATGATTAGGTGCAAGGTCTGAGTGTCCTTCTTTAAGCTCGGCAAGCGGACCTCTACGCTGGTCGAGCGTGGTCGTTTCCCGAATCAAACTCTGTATGGTTTTTGTCCGCAACTCCTACCACCTTTTTGGGTGGTTTTACCAGGCAATCCCGTAGAAAATGCCCTGAGGTTCCACAGTACAGACACAAGTGCAATTGCCGTCTCTTTTCTCTTTCCTTCTGAGTTAAAGGTCCTTTAACCCCCCGATCTGCATGGGTTCTGGTGCATCTGTTCCTTTGGGGGTAACGTTGGGTTTAACCAACACTCGATTCTCGAACCTAGCTCGATCAGCCTTTCTATTCTGAAGTCGGTGATCTATCTGGACCACTAAGTTTATATATTCAGCGCAATCCTGAGGTGGGTTCACAACTTGAGCCAAAACATCTTTGAGTTCTCGATGGAATAATGTAATTCGTTTTCCCTCGGGCCATCCGGTTTCCACCACCAACCTATTGAAGGTGGCGATATACGTTAGCAGATCCTGGTTACCCTGTCACAGGGACAAGAGTTCGTTATCCAAGGCCTGTCCCTGTGAATGTTGGGTGAATAGTCTTTCCATGCTCATTTGAAAACCCTGAAAATCCCGAAGAAGAGGGTCATCCTGGTTGACTATTGGAATTGACCAATCAGCTGCGCTGCCACTGAGGTATGATAGTACAAAGGCTACTTTGGCTTGGTCGTTTGGAAAGGCTCCAGGTCTGCATAAAAAGTGCAGGCGGCATTGTTTCATAAACACGGCAAACCTTTTGGGGTCCCCAGCAAAGCGTTCGGGTGGAGCTAAAGGAATAGTTCCTGGTAGAATTACTTGCACAGGGTTGCTTGATGAAACAGGAGTTGGGTTTCCCCCGAGTCCAGGTAGGGGTGTTTGCCCAGCCTGGCTTTGCAGTAGTTGTCTAGCAAGTCATTCAAACAAAAGAAAGAGATAGAGGGATAAGGAGCACTAGCACACCCCCAAGATCAAGGGAGTAACCCTTCAAAACAAGTAACAACACAGCTAGTGCTACTCGTGGCTGCTCACTCTCGGTGGTCCCTATTCCTAACTATTGTCCGCTGTTCGGCACAAGAGCTAGAATTACTTCAATGCAAGTTCAATTGTAAGCATATACATATTTTATTATTAAAATATACAAAAAATGCTTTGAGAACACCAAAGGTGTGTGCTCACTGCCTAGTTCGTAAGCATTTGATCAATAGATCTCTAAAAAGTAGATCACCAGATTGTATGCGACAACCTCAATCCTTCGTTTAACACGCTACGTGATTTTGGTTCAAAAAAGCTTGTGAAGTGTACTGTGTTGTGTAGTTTTTCACATCCGGTCATACCTTGTTTCACACAACTCACTTATTCTCCTGTTCACTCACTCTCAGAATCCAACATCAATTTCATTCAAAACACACACACCTGTTGCCCAACATGTTTCTTTCCGTACGATGTGTAATTATCAAAAATATTAGGGAAATTCATCAGGGGCTTACTTGAAG